>NC_073380.1:9698203-10010021 GCF_028641065.1 Leucoraja erinaceus | reverse complement strand
AGGACGGCACGGTGACGGAACGGTAGAGTTGCTGCCTTACAGCACCAGACAGAGACCTAGATCCCGACTACGGCTGCTGTCTGTACAGAGTTTGTACATTCTCCACGTGACCACTTAGGTTTTCCCCAGGTGCTCCGGTTTCCTACCACACTCCAAAGACGTACAGGTTTGTAGGGTAATTGGCTTTGGCAAAAATTGTAAAATTGTCACCAGTGTGTAGGATAGTGTTAGTGTACGGGGTGATCACAGGATAGCGCAGACTCGGTGGGCCAAAGGGCCTGTTTCCGCACTATATCTCTAAAGTCTAAAGTCAGGAATTAAGTTTGGAGTCAAGTCGAGAGTATTTAATTGTTCAAGAAGGAACTGCAGATGCTGGAAGATCGAAGGTACACAAAATTGCTGGAGAAACTCAGCAGGTGCAGCAGCATCTATGGAGCAAAGAAAATAGGCGACGTTTCGGGCCGAAACCCTTCTTCGAGAGTATTTAGTTGCCCTATGGACATTGTCATATGCAACAACAATGGAACAATGACATTCTTATTTGTAGCAGCATAACAGGCCTGCAAACACAATACACACAGACCATAGATAAAAAAACACAAATTCAATAAATTAATAACCCCAAAATTTGTGCAAAAAAAACCTTTGTTCTACCAAAGGCAGACCATTATTAGGAAAGTTAATGATCCCCTTAGTAGTGAATACAATTGCAAGCAAGAATGAACAGGAGAAGACACAAGTGCTGGAGTAACTCAGCGGGTCAGGCAAGATCAAAGCAATCTTTCATTAATTTGTTCTATATCTCTCTACATCACCGCCTCGTTGTCCATTCCCCTGGCTCTCAGTCTGACGAAGGGTCTCGACCCGAAACGTCACCTATTCCTTTTCTCCAGAGATGCTGTCTGACCCGCTGAGTTACTCCAGCTTTTCGTGACTATCCCTGGAGAACATGGATAGGTGACGTTTCAGGTCGGGACCCTTGTTCAGACTCTTCGAAAAGCCGTGTCTACTTGTGATGCCAATTTCTAAAAAGACCGAAGGGTCTAATGAACCAAAGTGGTTTGGTGCAGCAAAATACTGCAGACCCACAGATTGACTCCCGCTATAGTTGAGTAATCTTCCGAGGGACGAAACAAATATGTCCGAACGACCCTACATAATAAAGGCAAGGAGAATGATATTTTGAAAATTCCCACACAAAGCCCAGTCAAACTGTGCCCCAATTTCACAAAGGTTAGTTGATACAATCAACCTGCCCTGTTTCTTCCCATACCTCTAGTTTCCCCCTCCCCCTCAGACTCTCAGTCTGACAAAGGGTCTCGACCCGAGACGTCTTCTGCTCCTGTTCTCCAGAGATGCTGCTACATCCGCTGAGTTACTCCAGCTTTTTACATCTATCACTGGTCGATACACAGACAGGCTCCAAAAAAATATTCATAAGCCATCATGAAATATCTGGAAATTATTATAGCCGGGAGATTAAAAGGTTTTCTATTAATTCTTTGAGCCCTCACTTGGCTCTAACTATTCCCTGCTTCCGGAAATAGAAAGATTTGGAACAGAAGTAAATCTGAGCCAGCGCTCTATGTAGGGTTACACGCTGTGGGAGAGAGCACCCAGAGTAAACAGCACGTGATCACTGGGAGAATGTGCTGATTCGTCACAAACGTGACTGGAGGTCAGGAATGAGCTTTTGGTCACCAGAGCTGTGAAGCACCGACCCTTTCAGCTGTGTCAATATCCCACCCTTTACAGCCACGGCAAGTATGCCTTTAAAGGTTGACACCCTGATTAGGGCAGCGGTAGAGTTGCTGCCTTACTGCACCAGAGACCCAGGTTCGGTCCTGACTACGGGTGTTGCCGGTACGGAGTTTGTATTGTTCTCATATAAACATAAAAACATTGAAAATAGGTGCAGGAGGAGGCCATTTGGCCCTTAGAGCCTGCAACGCCATTCATTGTGATCATCCACAATGCTGATCATCCACAACGCATGCTTACCTTCTCCCCATACCCCTTGATTCCGCTAACGCCAAAAGCTCTATCTAACTCACTTTTAAATTCATCCAGTGAATTGGACTCCACTGCCTTCAGTGGCAGAGAATTCCACAAATTCACAACTCTGCATGAAAAAGTTTTTTCTCATCTCAGTTTTAAATGGACTCCCCTGGACTCCCCGAACATTGGGAACATTTTTCCTGCAGCTAGCTTGTCCTGTCCTTTTATAGTTTTATATTCCATAAGATTTTACATTCCAGTGAATACAAGTACAATCTTTCTTCATATGACAGTCACGCCATCTCAAGGATCAACCTCGTGAACCTACGCGGCACTCGCTCAACAGCAAGGATGCCCTTCCTCAGCCGCCGAGTCAGCATGGATTTACGAAGGGGAAATCATGCTTGACTAATCTTCTGGAATTTTTTGAGGATGCTAGAAAATGGACTTTAATGCATCTCAAGGATCAACCTCGTGAACCTACGCGGCACTCGCTCAACAGCAAGGATGCCCTTCCTCAGCCGCCGAGTCAGCATGGATTTACGAAGGGGAAATCATGCTTGACTAATCTTCTGGAATTTTTTGAGGATGTAGCTAGGAAAATGGACAAGGGCGAGCCAGTGGATGTAGTGTACCTGGACTTTCAGAAAGCATTTAATAAGGTCTCACATAGGAGATTAGTGGGCAAAATTAGGCACATGGCATTGGGGGTAGGGTGCTGACATGGATAGATAATAGTAAGATTAAACGAGAACTTACCAGTTTGAAGTTTGATCTGTATTTTATGAGGAGTTACGATGAGGGTTTACGTGAAGAAGCCCGCCCCAGGACGCATTGCGGCATACTTCAAAGCAGCGGTGTGGAATCACAGATAGACAGATTTGAAGTAACATAGTAAAGAATAAAGAGACATCAATTTATCAGTTTGATCCATGTAATGAGGGTGGGAGCGGAGGGCACGTAAACCCTCATCGTAACTCCTCATAAAATACAGATCAAACTTCAAACTGGTAAGTTCTCGTTTAATCTTACTATTTTACTTCGGAGTCACGTGAGTGACTACGTGAAGATTTCAAAGCTTCTGTGATTTCAAACCGTGTAACAGCTTTATATCACTCGCTGCCGAAGCCTTTGAGGGAGGAAGCGTGTTATCATAATCAACCAATGATTCTGTTTATAGAAAAAACAATGGTATTTTTACAATAACACTGAAGAAATTTAAATGCTCCCCTTGGCTAATTTGAATATTTGCAGATTGGAATCTTTCCTGCAAATAAAAAACAGGTTTTGTCAACAGTTTATAATAAATTATTTCTCTGAACGTTTTACCCCCACTATTCTGCTGTAGCCAGGATGTGGTTTACAGGCACGTCCATTCTTTTGCCGTTGACGTGGAAGCTTCTCCTGTGGGATGACAACTTTGTACATGTTAGTTTTATCCCAGGAGCTTTAACCTGCTTGAGCCATTTCAAAAAAGGCTTGTTACCCGACCACAAGGTTTTTTGTGACCAACCCACAAGGCTTTTCATCTCCCTCGCATAATTAGGTTGTGTCTATGTAAGGTAATAGGGTCTTGGCACATTACCGTGTTTTCTGGCGGGTAAGCCCGGGTTTTATGACTGGATAAGGTGTTCCTGGTTATGTTTGACCATTCCCTGGACAAATGATAGAGATCTGGTCTGAAGCTGTGAGCATGGTGTCCAGTTGAAAATAGGAGTAGTGACTGGACCCTCTGTGCTGCTCCGTGTGCCTTCAACATATGTTTTTAGTGCATAGAAGGTTCAGGTTTAGGGCTCTGGCTGGTGGGTATCCCCTGAAGTATGGTTAACCACTGTGACATCCCATATATGGGTGTACCTGGTCTAGGGGTTTAGAGTTTTAATACCCTTCAAATTTACCACCAGCCAGTGACCCCATGGCCTGTTGTCCTGTAGCTGTTTTGAAAAAGAACAGGCAGGGCAATTCTAGCTGTGTTGATGGTACTGTAGCCGAATCCTTCATCGTGATGAAGGTTCTCCAGGAATTCCAGTTCGTAGTACCTGTATCGGATGAGTAGGTTTTCCCTGTATCCTTGCAGTACTTCTCTTGATGCTGGACAAGTGTTGTAGTCCAGTGGATGTTCAAAAGGATGCTGACATGGTGTCGATTGTTCAGTATAACAATCCCAGTCCCAGAGGCTTGCGCAGAATCTGCAGCTCAGGAGCTTATTTTTTTCTCATGGCACAGTTGACTTGTGCCCGGCTCCGATTGTTAATAATTCTGGGTACTGGGAAATACCATCCAAGTTTCAACAACCATGTCATGGCGTGACGTGAAACAAGGGCTGCGTAAGTCCGTCAGGTACTATCAAATACCTGAAGCAGAATCCTTTTGTACTGTGCGTTGTTCTCGATTGGTGAGGCAGAAGGGAAAAATACATAGAATTAATTTCACCAATGCAGCGTGAACGCATTTGTCTATCAATATTATAATTACATTCTTGAATGACAACATGACCTATAGGTCAGAAAAGTTAATATATATAGCTGACGATCTTTCTGCTGGAACTATCTGTCCCAGAGAAATTTTTTAATGAGGATTCCACTGCCCCAGGGTCTGGTTTCCCCCGCGACATACATAGGACATCCCCGAACACCTGGTGATATAGCGTTAATGCAAATAATCGATATCAGATTCACATTCCATTTTAATTGTCATTGTCAGTGTGCAGTACAGCGACAATGAAATGCATTAATATCTGTTGCATCATATAGCTTGATAGTTTTGTTAAACTTTATATGAAAACATCTAATTGATGTTGTCCTTAATATTATGTGACCTGGTGTCTGTCACTGTATTTTGCTTACCGGCCAGGTAAGTTGTTGATAGTCAAATACATCTATGGATATACCATTGCCAAATTGTTTTGACCAACTTGTCATATGATACCGACTTTATGCTGCCATATGGTTAATATAGGCCACCTCCATAGTGTAGTCTATTTATACCCATACATGCAAGTGCTTTAAAACTCATAAAATTCACCCGAACATTTTTTAGATAATTAATGCCCAGTATAAGTGGTAACCCCACCACTGTCTTTCTGATATTACTTCAGTGGGTAACTTCATGAGATGCTCAATGACAACCTATATGTTGTTTTTGATACTAACATCTGAATGATGTAGACAGAAATGGTACCATTTTTTCCCAATTACTCTGTTATTTGTCGAGTAGTTGGCAGTTTGACCATTAATTTGTGCTTGTTTGTGCCAATTCAACTATGTTGTCTCTTGGCAACATTATAGTTACGTGGACTGAATTAATATGAAAGCCAAGATAGTCCAAGAAAGCGCTCTATATGCTGGTAGGAACCAGACCCACCTACCTCCATGGTTATTGGCGGTTTTGTGTTTTCTGTTTTCTGAGTGCTTTTGTTCTGAGGACGTGCTGGCGACGTTGGGGGGAGGCGCATTTTCCAGGGGGTCCGCGGCGGGCCCTGATCTAAAAGATCTTTGGGGATAGTGCGGCCCCAAGCGTTCACCAGTCCCATATTCTAGACATTGACTGGTGGATGCCGTGAGGTGCTGCTGTTTGGGTATCGAAAGTCGTGGTTTGCTCGTCCCGGGGCCTGCCCTCATGATGCCGAAGGTTTTTGATGCCTCTTCGATCTCCTTCAGCTTTTTGTTCAGATCTCTCCCAAATAGCAGTGAGTCTGCCTCCGCTGCTGGGCTTTGCTCAAGCCTGCATCTTTGAGATTGAGGGCAGGTGTTATATTTCCCTTCAGAGATTGTTTAGTTCGAATTGTGTGGTACACCTTAATACCAGCACTTTCTGGTGGCATGTGTTCATCTCGTTATCTCCACAGAACGAGCATAGACTGTGATAGCTGACATCAGGAGCCTTCGGATCCGCTGTAGCTTGAGTTTTTATGCCCGCATAAGGCCCCCACAACTTCCAGATTTTGCTGTTTTAGGCTTATTCCCCTTAAGGGCCTCACAGTTCTCTGGTGCTGTATATTCTTGCTGGCTGCCATTGTTTTGGCTCCGGCGGTGCTCCAGCCCGTGGGGTTGCTACGAAGCGGTCCACCACACCCAACAGCTGTTCCTGATCCTGCACCTCATGCATACTCCCGATTTTGTCCGCCTGCCCCATTTGCAGACCAGCCCTGCCCTGGTCACCAATGCTAGCCTCCTGCTCCAACCCGTGGTATGAGGGTAGCAAAGGGCAGTGCCTGACACGACACTATGGAGGAGGTGCCTGTCCTGTCTCGCCGGGAGCGCTGCTGTTCCCGGTGGACCTTCTCCTCCAGGAGCTGCTAAGTGCAGCTCAGGCGGCTGTCTCTCTCTGCTTTGGTAGAGACATGTCCCCCTCCGACGAATCGGAGACGACCGGCCGTTTGGCTTCCTGGCACTTTCCCAGTCCGCCGTGCAGGCTCTGGCGAGACTGGCTTTGGCTCGGTCTCAGGGATAGCGAAAACCGCTCTGCGAGCGACGCTGCCGCCGGTTGCTGCCCCGCTGGTAGAGTTGGAGCGGGGCAGTTTCCTTTGCGAGTTTTTTGCGTTGTGTTCCTGAAATCTGTAATAAAACACAACTGCAAACTCACCTTTCCAATGCCCAAGAGCCGCTCCTGCAGCTCAGGCGGCTGTCTCTCCCCCTCCTGGGTGGAGAGACGTCCCAGTCCGATGTTGGCTCCACCGCCCGGCTTACACACATCCAGCCCGCTGCTCAGGCGCTAGCGGGCTGGCTCGGTCGCGGTGTCGGGTTTGCGGACCGCCCGCTAAGCGGTCCTACCGCCTGTTGCTGCCCAATGACGTTCTTTCGTCGAGCGGGCAGGTGCAGCATTTTCCCCAGCCCGCAGCTGATGCTGACGGGCTTGGTGCAGTGTCGGGAGCGGGCCGTTGATTAGCGGTCCTCGCTCTCTCTCTCTCTCTGCACTCGGGCTGCTGCTCACCTGCACTCGGGCTGCAGCGCACTCACGCCAGCACTGCACAGTGGGTCCCCTTAACGGCTCCGCAAATGTCGGAAGCCTCCTCCCGCCCGCCTGCCTGCCTCACCTGGACAGTACTCGAGAGCGAGCGAGGACTGAGGGGGACCCCAACGCAGTGCTAGCGCCGTCTTCCTGCGCTTTCTCGATGTCGCCCCTGTGGAGAGTTACCGGCAACGGCACAGCTCCCATCCATGGTCCGCCGGTGAGTGCGGTCCTGGTAGCGTCTTTCCTCCCCTCCCGCGAAGTCCAAGGGGGCCGCTTGCACGCCCTGCGGGGAACAAGCAGACGCAAAGGGGCTGTAAAAGTAAAGGTAAGTACTTACCTAAACTTCGATTTTTCTCGTTTCTGCGGGAGCCCTGTCTCCCGCCTGCCGCTTTGCATGCTGAAACGTAATGCCGCAATGCGTCCACGTGACTCCGAAGTAAAATTGGTTGGCAGACAGGAAACAAAGCATAGGGATTAACGGGTCCCTTTCAGAATAGCAGGCAGTGACAAGTGGGGCACCACAAGGCTCGATGCTGGGACTCCAGCTATTAACAATATATATTAATGATTTAGATGAAGGGATTAAAAGTAACATTAGCAAATTTGCAGAGTGAACTGTGAGGAGAATGCTATGAGGATGCAGGGTTAATTGGACAGGTTGGGTGAGTGGGCAGATGCATGGCAGATGCAGTTTAATGTGGATAAATGTGACGTTATCCACTTCGGTGGCAAAAACAGGAAGGCAGGCTAATATCTGAATGGTATCAAGTTGGGAAAGGGGAAGTACAACGAGATCTTGGGATCCTTATTCATCAGTCACTGAAAGTAAGCATGCAGGTACAGCAGGCAGTGTAGAAAGCAAATGGCATGTTGGCCTTCACAACAAGAGGAGTTGAGTGTAGGGGCAAAGAGGTCCTTCTGCATTTGTACAGGTACAGGTACCTAGTGAGACCACACCTGGAGTATTTTGTGCAGTTTTGAGGAAGGACATTCTTGCTATTGAGGGCGTGCAGCGTAGGTTCACAAGGTTAATTCCCGTGATGACGGAACTATCATATGCTGAGAGAATGGAGCAGCTGGGCTTGTAAACTCTGGAATTTAGAAGGATGAGAGGCTATCTTATTGAAACATACAAGATTATTAAAGGTTTGGACACGCTAGAGGCAGGAAGCATGTTCCCGATGTTGGGGAAGTCCAGAACCAGGGGCCCACAGTTTAAGAATAAGGGTAAGCCATTTAGAACGGTGATGAGGAAAAACGTTTTCACACAGAGGGATGTGAATCTGTGGAATTCTCTGCCTCAGAAGGCAAAGGAGGCCAATTCTCTGGATGCTTTCAAGAGAGAGTTAGATAGAGCTCTTAAAGATAGCAGAGTCAGGGGATATGGGAAGAAGGCAGGAACGGGCTATTGATAGTGGATGATCAGCCATGATCACAGTGAATGGCGGTGCTGGCTCAAAGGACCGAATGGCCTACTCCTGCACCTATTGTCTATTGTCCATTGTCAAATTAGGAGAACAAAACAGCACACAATACTCCAGATGTGGTCTCATTACGGCCCTGTGCAACTGCAGAAAGACCTCTTTACTCCTATACTCAAATCCTGCCATTATGAAGGCCAACATGCCATTCGCTTTCTTCACTGCCTGCTGTACCTGCATGTTTACTTCCAGTGACTGGTGTGCAATAACATCCAGGTCTCGTTACACTTCCCTTTTACCTAATCTGACACCATTCAGATAATAATGGTGTCTGCCTACTTGTTCTTGCCACCAAAGTGGAAAACCTTACATTTATCTACATTATACTGCATCTGCCATGTATCTGCCCACTCACTCAACGTGCCCAAGTCACCCTGCAACCTCCTAGCATACTCTTTGCAGTTCACACTGCCATCCAGCTTTGTGTCAACGGCAAATTTGCCAGTGTTACTTTTAATTCCATCATCTAAATAATTAACATATCTTGTAAATAGTTGTGGCCCCAGAACCGAGCCTTGCGGCACTCCATTCGCCACTGCCTGACATTCTGAAAGGAACCTGTTTATTCCTACTCTTTGTTTCATGTCTGCCAACCAATTTTCTATCCATGTCAGCACTCTACCCCCAATAGCATCTGCTCTCATTTTGCCCACTAATCTCCTATGTGGAACCTTATCAAAGGCTTTCTGAAAGTCCAGATACACTACATCCAGTGGCTCTCCTTCATGCATTTTACTTGTCACATCCTCACAAAATTCCAGAAGATTAGTCAAGCAGGCTTTCCCCTCCATAAATCCATGCTGACTTGGACCAATCCTTTTACTGCTATCCAAATGTGCCATTATTACTTCTTTAATAATTGACTCCAGCATCTTCCCCACCACCGATGTCAGGCTAACTGGTCTGTAATTCCCACTTTCTCTCTCACTCCTTTCTTGAAAAGTGGGATAACATTAGCTACCCTCCAATCCACAGGAACTGATCGTGAATCTATAGAACATTGCAGAATCACCAATGCGTCCACGATTTCTAAAGCTAACTCGTTGAGTACCCTGGGATGTAGACCATCAGGCCCTGTGGATTTATCAGCCTTCAGTCCCATCAGTCTACCCAATACTATTTCCCACCTAATGCAGCTTTCTTTCAGTTCCTCTGTCCCCCTAGACCCTCTGTCCTCTAGTACATCTAGGAGATTGTTTATGTCTTCCTTAGTGAAGACAGAACCAAAGTACCTGTTCAACTCTTCTGCCATTTCCTTTTTCCCGATAATAATTTCACCTGTTTCTTCCTTCAAGGGACCCTGTGTCCTGTGTGGGTTTTCTCCGGGTGCTCCGGGTGTGTATAAAATCATGAGTGGAATAGATCGGGCAAATATACAGAGTCTATTGTCCAGAGTAGGGGAATCGAGGACCAGAGGACATAATTTTAAGATGATGGGGAGAAAGATTTAATTGGAATGTGAGGGGTAGTTTTTTTACACAAAGGGTGGTGGGTGTATGGAACAAGCTGCCAGAGGCAGTGGTTGAGGCAGGGACTATCCCAACATTTAAGAAACAGTTAGGCAGGCAGGTACATGGATAGAACAGGTTTGGAGGTATATTGACCAAACGTGGTCAGGTGGGACTAGTGTAGCTGTGACATGTTGGCCGTTGTGGGCAAGTTAGGCCGAAGCCTGTTTCCACACTGTATCACTCTATGACTCTGGTTTCCTCCCACACTCCAAAGACATGCAGATTTGTAAGTTAATTGGCTTTGGTAAAGAAAAATTGTAAATTGTCCCAAGAAAAATTGTAAATTGTCCCTGGTGTGTATAGACTAAAAAATACATTTAACTACAGTCTAAAAACAACAAAAGAAGAAAAGAACGAGACAGCCTGTTGGCGAGGCTGCCATCCTACGGCGCCACCTGGTGGTATTGCTCTAGAAGTATACTTCAATCGAGGTAATTGATCTAAAAAGTTGAGACTGTATACCCACAAATATGTGAAAAGCTAGAAATGGAAGATGACCAATTAGTCTTCTGAGTCCACATAGGTAGATCATTAAAATGATAAATTCATAAATGATCGCAAATGTTCATGCGTTCCTGAAATAAAACTCAATAATGCGGGAAACGATGAGCTGTGAGGAAACATCTCGCGAAAGAGAAACAGAATTAACATATCAAGTCCAAGTTCCTTGGTCAGACCTTTATGGAGTTCTGGCCTGTAATATCCAGATGATTAAAATACAAGGCAGTGGAATGTATGTTATAAATCATACCTGGCCTTGGTTAGGTCACATCTAGACCACTAAATGAACCACATTTTATGAAGGTTATATTAGTTTTGGAAGAAGTGAAGCTAAGTGAAGAAGATTACAAAAAGTGAACATTGCCCAGTCCATGTGTAGGAAAGACCCGGTCACGGGGGCGCAGTGGTAGAGTTGCTGCCTTACAGCGAATGCAGCGCCGGACTACGGGTGCTGTCTGTATGGAGTTTGTACGTTCTGTCCGTGATCTGAGTGAGTTTTCTCCGATATCTTCGGTTTCTTCCCACACTCCAAAGACGTACAGATTTGTAGGTTTGTCTACTTTGTCTACTCCACTGCGATATCTCCTATTTTCTTCGCTCCATAGATCTGCTGCACCCGCTGAGTTTCTCCAGCAATTTTGTGTACCTTCGATCTTCCAGCATCTGCAGTTCCTTCTTGAACAGATTTGTAGGTTAATTGGCTTGGTGAATGTAAAAAATATCCCCAGTGGGTGTAGGATACTTCCAGTATAATCCCTGGTGGATTCTTCAGGAGTGATGACCACAAGACAAGACAAGAACTGCAGATGCTGGTTTAAATCGAAGGTAGACACAAAATGCTGGAGTAACCCAATGGGACAGGCAGCATCTCTGGAGAGAAGGAATGGGTGACTCTTCGGGTCGAGACCCTTCTTCAGACTGAGTTACTCCAGCATTTTGTGTCTACCATTGCCCAGTCCATTACAAGTTCCCCACTTTCGTGTTTGTCTTCTAGGTCTGCACAAACACTTGAGAGTCTTTATTTTACAACAGAAGTCTTTAATGTTTCACTCAATGCTGGCAGCAAGACTAGTCACAATGGCTACCTGCATACTGTCTGCCGACAGGATCAACTATATACAAGACATCTCCCTTTGTCCTGTGTAGCACCACCTGCTGCACGGGAGGAGCAACGGGTCCTCCCACCCCACACAGTCCACCAAACATCACACCCACCTCCCCACCATCGATGGGAGCTATAAGTTAGTCAAATGCTTCCTTTCCATGTACGTAACACTAACCAACATTCTCCTGTTCACTGTAGAAGCAAGGAGCTGCAGATGCTGGTTTTCAAACAAACAAAAAGACACAAAGTGCTGGAGTAACTCGACGGGTCAGGCAGCATCCCTGGAAAACATGGACCAGCAAACAGCGTAGCACGTCATTTTTGACTGTGCTGTCCTCCGCCCCCTGGTGGAGGGGTAGGCCTAACGGCCCTCGACAACAGCACATTGAACTGGCTACAGCACCTGGAGAGGGTGACATAACTTCTGCTGCCTCATATGCAAGAAGAAGATGGATAGGTGACATTACAAAAAGGCAGCCAACATCATCAAGAACCTACACCACCCTGGCCACGCTCTCGTCTCACTCCTGCCATCGGAAAATAGATAGAGGATTCTGAAAACTATCGTCCAGTTTCAGGAGTAGCTTCATCCCTACAACCATCAAGCTATTGAACATGACGGACTCCAATTAAACTAAACTGCAAACTGTTTTGGCTGCACGAGGGACTTTGGGCTTTGTTTTGTTTTTGCTCCATGTTGTTTTTTTTATTTATTGAGCTTCTTATTTTTACGTTTGTTTATTATATTACCTATTGAGGACTGTGTTTATAATCCTGTTGAGCAGCTGCAAGTAAGAATTTCATTATTCCGTTTCGGCCCATATGACATTAAACATCACCTATTCTTTTTCTCCAGAGATGCTGCCTGACCCAAATTTTACTCCAGCATTTTGTGTTTTCCTTCATTGTAAACTAGCATCTGCAGCTCTTTCCCACACAATAAAACACTCACTTGACTCTCCCTCTCTCTCTCTCTCTTCTCTTGAGGTTCACCTGCCTAACACATGGACTTCATGGGTTAAACAATGAGGAGAAATTGCATAATATATGTTATTAAAAGTAACTGATAGAATGATTAGAGGAAAACTATTCCAGTTGGAGAGTTCAGGACCTGGAAATGCAGTCGCCCCATTTTTAAGTGAAGTTACGATAAAGTTCGACATGCAATGGATTGTATGAGAATGCTGTCCCATAAAAAGCAACTAGCAATTTTAAATCGAAAATTACTAAAGCTTTATTAACAAAACATATTAGATGAGGGGGGCCTCATTGAAACTTACCGAATAGTGAAAGGCCCGGATAGAGTGGATGTGGTGAGGATGTTTCCACTATTTGGAGAGGTCACAGCATCAGAATAAAAGGACGTTCCTTTAGGAAGGAGATAAGGATAAATTTCTTTAGTCAGATGGTGGTGAATCTGTGCAATTCGTTGCCACAGAAGGCTGTGGCCAAGTCAATGGATATTTTTAAGGCCGTAATAGATAGATTCCTGATTAGTACGGGTGTCAAGGGTTATGGGGAGAAAGCAGGAGAATGGGGTTGAGAGGGAAAGATAGATCAGCTATGATTGAATGGCAGAGTAGACTTGATAGGCCGAATAGCCTAATTCTACTCCTGCAACTTATGAACTTATGAAAAGATATTAGATGACAAGACAGATTTATGGAACTAGACCATATTTGCTCTGGTATTTTATTTAATTCACATGTTTAATCAATAATGTTTTATTATTAATGTTTAATGTTTTATGTGTCATTCCTATAACTGTCACTGTATGTCGTTGTCACTTGTGGGCGGGGCACCAAGGCAAATTCCTTGTATGTGAATACTTGGCCAATAAACTTATTCATAAGCTAATTACAATCTCAACTTATGGCTGAACAAGGTGGAGGTGGTGAATTGTCATTTCAAGTTTCTGTGGTCCTAGATTCCTATAAATTAATATTATTACATTTTCATCAGCTTCTTCCTGCAAACACTACCAAATCACACAAAATGTATTTGAAACAAATAGGCTTTTAAAATTTGAGTTTACCAGTTGCTTTAATTCTGCCTTTTATATAAGGTTTGGCCACCAGATGGCGACAGATTCCAACTTTAAGTTGACAAGCGCACAGTGATAAGTAGAGCTAGGATGTTTAGGCGTTAAAAAACTCTGAAATAGGCAGGCAAATAGGCATAATAAAATTAGCAAAATTGGCACCAAAAAGGCATTTATTGACAAAAAAAAAGGCATAAAAAGGCATGTATTTCCACCACCAAAATATGGTTAAAAATGAGAATATATTCTACATTAAATGACCAAAGTTGCCTGGTTGCACATAATTACTAGCATTTTTTCAAATTATCTGTTCTGTCAGACAGAATATGCTTCAGTTATGAAAAACTTATTCTACCTCTGCTGAGGTCACTGGTGCATACCCAAATCAAGCTACCGAAGATATATTCATGTCGATATCTTGTGCATTACAACTACATTTGAGAACTTTAGCTACGTTTTGTATTTCTTCAAGATCTTTGTTAGCTAAAAACATTCTCTCACATTTTCCTTGTATCTCTTTACCTACATCGCCAGGAATTTTACGGGTACGTTTGTTACTTTGTTGAAAACCTGCAAGTTATTCACTAATGTTTCACTACGTTTCTCAAGGGAAATAATAGCTTGTCGGAAATTTGCAAAATTGGAAACAATAAACACAAGACTGTTTCTGCATGATTCTGCTGACGATCCTGACTGCAGCAGATTCTGCTTCATCAAAACAGTTGACGATTTATTTTATCTTTTCAAAATTTGCAGCATAGTAGAGTACAGCAGAGAGTCATGTACCCCACAGTCAAAATGGGCAGAGGAGGTTGCGGAATCTCGGGTGCCATTTCCTTGAACAACTGCACACGTGACGGTGCTTTGAGGAAGATTTTCTTGACATTGGAAAGTAGGTGATCGACATTTGGAAACAAGCTACGTATCTGCTTGACAATTTCATGAAGTCCTTGAGCTAAGCATGACAAATGCGACATTTTGGGGAATAAAACTGTCAGAGCACAAGCAGCTTTTTTCATGTACGGAGTTGCATCAGTCACAAACAGAAGAACATTCTCGTGTTTAATACCTTCTGGCCAAAGTACAGCAAGTGAAGATGTAACCAACTGAGCAATAGTTGAGCTGTTTGACTTCTCCAATACTTCCGCTGTCAACAAATACTCCTTTGACGGTTGACCTGCCTCCAGTGTACAATTTTTTAAATTCTATGACTGACCTGGCCAGTGAAATTTCACTACACCAATTGGTGTATGTGACAATAAATGAACATTATGAACCTTATGAACCTTATTCTTCCAAACTCTAACGAGTGCAGACGAGTAACAAAAAGCTTCCATTTCAAAAGTTTGAAAAGGGGAAGTTATATGGAACAAGCTGCCGGAGGAGGTAGTTAAGGCAAGTACTATCGAAACATTTAGACAGGTACGTGAATAGGATGGGTTTAGAGGGATACGGTGGTTAACATTACAAAATATCAATAAAGGTTCTTCATTTCAGTGCAGTGAATAAAGCTGAAAAGATCAGAACAAAGGGACATTCAGGGTTGTAAACATTATAAATTGAAGATTGCTAAAAAGTGTGGAAAAGTACACAGATAGTCTGTTTAGTTTAGTTCAGAAATACAGCGCGGAAACAGGCCCTTCGGCCGCGCCGGCCAGCGATCCCCGCACACTGACGCTATCCTACACACACTATGGACAATTTACAATTATACCAAGCCATATAATCTACAAACCTGCAGGTTTTTGGAGTGTGGGAGGGAACTGGAGCACCTGCCATGTCATAATCATAATCATATGTCTGTGTTGGACTATGGTGATGTTTTATATATAAGCATAAGCATACTTTATGAGCCAAGTATGCTCTGCAACATATGAGGAATTTGAATTACCTTACAGTTCACGCACAAAGTCATATCCACACAAAAAAAGAAACTATCTTTATAAGAAGTAAATATTTACCAGGAATCTTAAATATGAGAAAATCACACTCTTTTTGAAATTTAAATATTGAGATTACAAAAGAGCCACTGACAATTGGGGAATAATTAATTCATGAGGAACACTGTGTTGTTTAGCCTTGGATGCCAGCAGCAACCGCACCGTTTCTGGTGTCTGTCTGTCTGTCTGTCTCCCCTGAATTATTCTTGGTTGCTCTTCGCTTCCCTGGCCGTGTGAGGGCGGCGGTGGGACGATGTGAGGAGCGGTGGTGCCTCCAGCCCGGAGTTCACACGGGAGGGCGAGGGAGGAGATCTCTCCCTCTCTCTGTGTCTGTCTGTGTGTGTAGCGGGCAGGTCCAGGAGTGAGCGAGGCTGGGTTTGAGTGAGTAGCACAATGCCCGAGTGATGGGCTGTGGGACGAGTAAAGTGCTGCCAGAGCCACCCAGGAGCTGCTACGTGGATTTTGTCAAGTCGGTGGTGGGCTGCAAGACTAAAGTGTGTGATGGGGGCCCGCAGAAAGCGGAGTCTATGGGACCGGCCGGTGGTGGGCAAAGCGACGCCAGCTGTCCCGATGGAGCAAGGAGAACCAAGGTGGCCAAGTACCGAGCCAAGTTTGATCCCAAAGTCACAGCCAGGTAACCGAGGCGGCGGCCAAACGATTCTCAAATTGATGGGTGATGGGGGAGGGGGGAGAGAACCAACCTTGTAACCAAAACTTGGAGACACCAGCAAACTGCAGATGCTGCAATCCTGAGCAAAACGCAAAGAGCCGGAGCGTGAGAGATCCCTGAAAGTCTGAAGCTGTTAAGTCTGAAAGGACTAGGAACCCCGAGGGGAAGACCTTTTCACAAATATGATGGTGGGTGTATCGAAGATAGACGCAGAGTGCTGGAGTAACTCAGGGGGACAGGCAACATCTCTGGAGGGAAGGAATGGGTGATGTTTCGGGGTCGAGACCCTTCTTCAGACTGTATGCATTCAGGGTGTATGGAACGAGCTGCCAGAGGAGGTAGTTGAGGCAGGTATAGTCAATAACCACATTCAAAAGGACACAGAGTGCTGGAGTAACTCAGCGGGTCAGACAGCATCTCTGGAGAACATGGACAGGCTACATTTTGGGTTGGGACTTTAGAATGACAGCGTGGAAATAGGTCCTTCATCCCACCGAGTTCGTGCCAAGCCAGTACATTAGCACTAACCTACACACTTGGGACAATTTTTACAATCTTACCAAAGCCGACTAACCCGAAACAAAACCTGTATATCTTTGGGATGTGGGAGGAATCTGGAGCACCCGGGGAAAACCCACGCGGTCACGGAGAGAACGTACAAATTCCGTACAGACAGCACCCGTAGTCAGGGTCGAACTCGGGTCTCTGGTGCTGAAAGGCAGCAACTCTACTGCTGCGCCACTGTTCGTCAGACTGATTGTAGGTGTGAGGGAGAAAGAAAGCTAGAAGAGAGGGGTCCCGACCCAAAACATCGCCTGCCCATCCCCTGCACAGACGCTAACTGACCTGCTCTGTTCCTCCAGCACTTAGTGTTTTGCCGAAGATTCCAGCAACTGCAGTTCCTTGTGTCACCTTAACTTACCCTTTTAATGAGCATCAACCGTTATTGTTTCTGATCATTCAGGATTTTCTTTTAGCAATTGTTCAATGCTTTAGTCAATGTGGTGAAACCAGAAGGCATCTCTCAATTATTTGCAACATTGCAAAGGTGAATCGAAACCCAAACAACAAAAAATATACAGGATGCTAGAAATCTGGCACAAAAGCAGAAAATGCAAGAAAAACTCAGATGGGTTGGATCTGTGGAGAAGGAAACTGTGTGTGTTATAACCTCAAGTAAAACTCAAAGTGCTGGAAGAACTCAGAGGGTCAGGCAACATCAATGGAGAGACAGTTGACAAAAAATGCTGGAGTAACTCAGCGGGTGAGGCAGCATCTATGGAGAGAAGGAATAGGTGACGTTTCGTGTCGAGACCCTCTTCAGACTGATGTCGTGGGGAACGGGGCGGGAAAAGGAAAGGAAGTCGGAGGAGACAGTAGGACTGTGGGAGAACTGTGAAGGGGAGGGGAAGGAGGGAAAAAGCAAGGGTTCTCCAAAATTAGAGGAGTCAATGTTCATACGGCTGGGGGTGCAGACTACCCAAGCAAAATATGAGGTGCTGTTCCTCCAATTTGCGCTGGGCCTCACCCTGACAATGGAGGAGGCCCAAGACAGAAAGGTCAGATTGGGAATGGGAGGAGGAGTTGAGATGCTGGGCCACCGGGAGATCAGGTTGGTTAATACGGACTGAACGGAGGTGTTTTGCGAAACAATTGCTGAGCCTGCGCTTGGCCTCGCCGATATAGAGGAGTTGACACCTGGAACAGTGGATGCAGTAGATGAGGTTGGAGGAGGTGCAGGTGAACCTCGGCCTCACCTGGAAAGACTGATTAGCTCCTTGGATGGAGTCGAGGGGGGAGGTAAAGGGACAGGTGTAGCATCTCCTGCGGTTGCAAGGGAAAGTACCTGGGGAGGGGGTGGTTTGGGTGGGAAGGGACGAATTGATCAGGGAGCTGCAGATGGAACGGTCTCTGCAGAAAGCAGAAAGGGGAGGAGATGGGGGAAGATGTGGCCAGTAGTGGGATCTCAATGTAGGTGGCGAAAATGTTGAAGGATTATATGTTGTATGCAACGGCTGATGGGGTGGAAGGTGAGGACAAGGGGGACTCTGTCCTTCTACGAATAGGGGGAGGGGCAGTAAGAGCGGAGCTGTGGGATATATAGGAGACCCTGGTGGACCAACTTGCCCACTCCGACCAACATGTCCCATCTACACTAGTCCTGCCTGCCTGCGTTTGGCCCATATCCCTCTAAACCTATCCATGCACCTACCTAATTGCTTCTGAAACGTTGAAGACACAATTGAAGTTCAGTGAAAACACAAGGAACTGCAGATGCTGGTTTACAAAAAAAGATACAGAAGGCTGGGGTAACTCAGCAGGTCAGGCAGCAGCTCTGGAGGACATGGATAGGACATGGATAGGCGACGATGCAGGTTGGGACCCTGCAGTGAATTTGCATGGGGTTATTAGATTTACCACGATTCACAACAAGCATTTAAAAAAAAGCCAAGGATGAAGCCTATGTCTCATCCTGAAAAATACATTTAACAACAAAGCACGGTGGCGCAGCGGTAGAGTTGCTCCCTTACAGCTCTTGCAGCGGCAGAGACCCGGGTTTGATCCCGCCTATGGGTGCTGTCTGTACGGAGTTTGTACGTTCTCCCCATGACCGCGTGGGTTTTCTCCGAGATCTATAGTTCACCCCACACATTACAAAGACGTACAGGTATGTAGGTTAATTGGCTTAGTATATGTGTAAATTGTCCCTAGTGTGTGTAAGATCGCTGGTCGGCGTGGATTTGGTGGGCCGATGGGCCTGTTTCCACGCTGTATCTCTAAACTAAACTAAGCAGAACATTGCTTTCATTTTCCACAATTTGAAGGAACAGGAGACATGGTCAACTGATCTTACTGATTCAGGTAAGTTACTTTAAAATGTTTATAGAAAGGATCAATAATGATGTGTTATTTTTTTGAACAAATGTTCTGATGCCTAAGCAATTTATTTTGACAATTTAGACACAAAATGCTGAAGTAGCTCAGTCTGACGAAGGGTTTTCACCCAAAACGTCACCCGTTCCTTCTATCCAGAGATGCTGCGTGTCCCGCTGAGTTACTCCTGCATTCTGTGTCCATCCTCGGTGTAAACCAGCATCTGCAGTTCCTTCCTACACTCTTTTGACAATTTGCTTAATGCTCCAGAAACTCCATGAAGGAAGAAATTTCCCTGAACCTCTCAGCTACAATTTTAACTCATCGCATTTTTATTGTTCATGTCTTTGACAGTGGCATTGTATTCATTTGATTAAAATCCTATATAACTTTAAAAACTTCATAAAAGATCAATTTTCACCACCAGTCGTTAATTAAGTTTAGTTTAGAGATGCAGCGCAGAGACAGACCTGTGATCCCCGTACACAAGCAATATCCGACACACTCCAGGGCCAATATTTCCAATTTTACCAAAGCCAATTAACCTACAAAAACCTGCACATCTTTGGAGTGAGGAGGGCAACTGGAGCAACTGGAAATAACCCACGGGGAGAACGTACAAACTCTGCACAAACAGTACCCATAGTCAGGATTGAACCTGGGTCTGTGGCGCTGTAAGGCAGCAACTCTACCGCTGAGCCATTGTGCCGCCCCTAAATAGTTGCCCCTGTCAAATAGAAGTAGGTCCAAGTGGGTCTCCAAATTGGTCATGCTGTACTTAAAGCTTCACAAGGATGAAAAGTGAAATAACCTAGTGTTATGGGGAGAAAGCACGAGAATGGGGTTAGGAGGGAGAGATAGATCAGCCATGATTGAATGGCAGAGTAGTTTTGATGGGCCGAATGGCCTAATTCTACTTCTATTCCTTATGAATTTATGAAATGAAATGTTAGCATTTATTTTGAGATGACTAGAATGGTCGATAGGATGGTCAAATAGGTGTTCGGCACATTGGCCTTCATCAGTCAGAGGATTGAGTATGGAATGTGCAGGAAGGAACTGTAGATGCTGGAAAACACTGAAGTGATTATAGAAGTTGGAAGGTCATGTTGTTGTTATGTAAGACTTTTGGGAGGGAGACCACATTGAGAGGATTGTGTTCAGTTTTGGGCACTATGTTATAGGAAAGGTAAATTAATTTCCCTCCTGAGATAAATAAAGTTATTTTGTATTGTATCATATGGTCAAATGGAGAGGGTGCAGGGAAGATTTACAAGGATGTTGCCTGGACTCTAGGGCCGGAGCTATAGGGAGAGTCAAGTCAAGTCAAGTCACTTTTATTTCTATAGCACATCTAAAAAACAACTCTCGTTGACCAAAATGCTTTACATTGGAAAGGTTGAGCAGACTCTATTCCTTGAAGCACAGGAGGATGAGATGAGGATGAGGAGGTGATCTTATAGAGGTGTACAAAATTATGAGAGGTATAGATCGGGTAGACGCACATTGTCTCTTGCGCAGATTAGGGGAATCGGGAGCCAGAGGACATAGGTTTCAGGTGAGGGGGGAACATTTAATAGGAACCTGAATCCCTCTAAACCTCTCCTATCCACATACCTGTCTAAATGTTTCTTAATTGGTGCAATAGTACCTGCCTCAACTACCTCCTCTGGCAGCTCATTCCATACATCCACCACCCTTTGTGTGAAAAAGTTACTCCTCCGTTCCTATTAAATCTTTCCCCCCCTCACCTGAAACCTATGTCCTCTTGTTCTCAATTCCCCAACTCTGGCCAAGACACTCTGTGCATCTACCCGATCTATTCTTCTCATGATTTTGTACACTAAGGTCATAAGGTCATAAGTATTAGGAGCATAACCCCTGACACCCGTACTAATCATGAAACTATCTATCTCTGCCTTAAAAATATCCATAGACTTGGCTTCCACAGTCTTCTGTGGCAAAGAATTCCACTCTCTGACTAAAGAAATCCCTCCTCATCTCCTTCCTAAAGGAAGGTCCTTTAATTCTGTGGCTTTGTCCTCTGGTCCTAGACTCTCCCACTAGTGGGTACATCCTGTCTACATCCACTCTATCCAAGCCTCTCACTAGTTGGTAAGTTATAACTGCGCTCTTGGTGGCCTTCCAAATTTGACCAATTTTATTGTCCACTTTAATCAGGTATGAAATCAAGGCCCTTATCGGAAGAGGCAGCTTCAGCAGGGTGGTCAGAGTTGAACATCGAGCCACCAAGCAGCCCTTTGCCATCAAGATGATTGAAACCAAGGCTAAAGAAGGAAAGGAGGTTTGCGAGTCGGAGCTCAACGTGCTTCGAAGGGTGAGCCACCATAACATTATCCAGCTGATGGAGGTGTTTGAGACCCAGGATCGCATTTACATGGTGATGGAACTGGCCACCGGGGGAGAGCTTTTTGATCGCGTCATCGCCAAAGGTTCATTTACGGAAAGGGATGCCACTCGGGTGCTGCAGATGGTTTTGGACGGGATCAGATACTTGCACACTTTGGGGATTACACATCGAGACTTGAAGCCAGAGAATCTGCTTTACTATCACCCGGGATCGGACTCCAAGATCCTCATCACTGACTTTGGGCTCGCCAATTCTGGGAACAAAGGTGGAGACTGGTCGATGAGGACCACCTGCGGCACGCCGGAGTACATTGCACCCGAGATCCTGCTGAGAAAACCATACACCAACGCGGTCGATATGTGGGCTTTGGGTGTGATCTCTTATATTCTGCTGAGCGGAACTATGCCATTTGAAGATGAAAACAGGACAAGGCTTTACAGGATGATCCTCAAGTGCAACTACTGTTATGTAGGTGAGGTAGGTGAAACTTGTGCAATTGTTTCGATAAAGCTTTGAAGTTTTCAAACTTTTAGGTAACCGTCCTGGGATTTCTGTTTGAGATATATATATATAACAAATATATATCTGGAACTCTCTGCCACAGAGGGTAGTTGAGGCCAGTTCATTGGCCATATTTAAGAGGGAGTTAGATGTGGCCCTTATGGCTAAGGGGATCAGGGGGTATGGAGAGAAGGCAGGTACGGGATACTGAGTTGGATGATCAGCCATGATCATATTGAATGGCGGTGCAGGCTCGAAGGGCCGAATGGCCTACTCCTGCACCTAATTTCTATGTTTCTATGTTTCTAAATGTATATAAAGGTACATGTCCACCTCTGCTTGGCAACTGGTGGTCCGGTACCTCTTTTAATCTCGACGAATTCACGAGAGCGCACTTGAAATCCCCCTCACCGAGATATCCCCTGGAAAATTTGTTGCCTAGGCCGGGTGAGGCAGTCGATCTCGATGTCATCGCGACTACCACGGACAGCTTCTGATCGGTGGGCCAGATTTGCCCCCTGCAGCCGAGTCTCTGGAACTCCAGCCTGGCTGGAGCCAGCAGATCTGATCCCATAGCCGACTTCCACGGCCGACTTTGTAGGCTGATATCTCAGCCCCCCAGCGGCCTCGGCAGATCGTTCCAGTACCGTTCCACACCTCTCGGTGGCCGTGACCTCTGCTGGTCCGGCAAAACAGAGAATCCAGCAAGGTTCTGGAACCAATGTGGTGGACCTGTATATAGGGTTGCCACATGTCCCCTATTAGCCGGGACATCCCATATATTGGGCTAAATTGGTCAAGTCAAGTCAAGTGAGTTTATTGTCATGTGTCCCTGTATAGGATAAATGTGTCCATATACCATGATATAAATATATACACACATGAATAAATAAACTGATAAAGTGCAAATAGCAGAAAGTGGTTATTAATAATCAGAGTTTTGTCCGAGCCAGGTTTAATAGCCTGACGGCTGTGGGGAAGTAACTATTCCTGAACCTGGTTGTTGCAGTTTTCAGGCTCCTGTACCTTCTACCTGAAGGTAGCAGGGAGATGAGTGTGTGGCCAGGATAGTGTGGGTCTTTGATGATACTGCCAGCCTTTTTGAGGAAGCGACTGCGATAAATCCCCTCGATGGAAGGAAGGTCAGAGCCGATGATGGACTGGGCAGCGCTTACTACGTTTTGTAGTCTTTTCCTCTCCAGGGCGCTCAAATTGCCGAACCAAGCCACGATGCAACTGGTCAGCATGCTCTCTACTGTGCACCTGTAGAAGTTAGAGAGAGTCTTCCTTGACAAACCAACTCTCCGTAATCTTCTCAGGAAGTAGAGGCACTGATGAGCTTTTTTGATAATTGCGTTAGTGTTCTCGGACCAGGAAAGATCTTCAGTACGCCCAGGAATTTGAAGTTCTTGACCCTTTCAACCATATAAATGGGGCTGTGGGTCCCCCTCCTACTCCTTCCAAAGTTCACAATCAGTTTCTTGGTTTTGCTGGGGTTGAGGGCCAGGTTATTGCGCTGGCACCATATGGACAGTTTGTCCCGTACGGACCGCCCTTGCCACGTATTTGATTATTACTCGGGTCGAGGGGACTGTCGGGTCGGAACGCCGCGTCCGACCCCGCCTCACCCGTCCCGGCGTCGTGCAGCCCATGGAGTGCAGCAGCAGCGCCTCGCCCGTGGCCCCGTCGGTCGGCAGCTCGGCCAGCTGTCCGACCTTCGGACCTTCGCTTACAGCCGACACCACCACCCCTCCTTCTCATGGCCGATCATCGGTTCATGAGTTGGATGGAGTGCCACACTTCGCTCGCGACATCGCGCAGCTCGGGCCAAAACTCCTCAGCTGGCCCGACAGCAGGGTATTGTGCGCAGTCCAGCACACGGGCCAACTCATCATTCACCCAGCCACGGCCGAGTCGGTCAATGAATTGCCGTCGGGAATTTGTCCCGTATTTTGACCTTTTGTCCCTTATTTGGGAGTGAGAGAGTCGGCAACCCTACCCGTATATGTATAAATGACTTGGACGTAACGGTAAGGTAGAAAAAAATGCTGGAGAAACTCAGCGGGTGAAGCAGTCGGGTCGGTTAGTAGACGAAATGTGTAGGAAGGAACTGCAGATATTGGTTTAAACCGAAGACAGACACAAAAAGCCGGACTAACTCAGTGGGACTGGCAGCATCCCTGGAGAAAAAGGAATGGGTGACGATTCGGGTCGAGTGGGGGAGGGATACAAAGGGAATGCCGGGGCTACCTGAGTTGAGAGATATCAATATTCATACCACTGGACTGTAAGCTGCCCAAGCGAAATATCAGGTGCTGTTCCTCCAATTTGCGTTTAGCCTCACTCTGACAATGGAGGTGACCTAGGACAGAAAGGTCCATTAACTCCCCTGACAGTGTGTTCGAGACACTCACCAATCTCTTGCAAAGGTTCTGCCAGGCACATCTGATAATGTCACAATGGTAGCTTAAGGAACCTGATAAGGCCACTGCTACTCCTGAGGGCATGGGCTCATTATTTCTACTCATCGACTGGGCAGCAGGACACAGAATGTTTTAATGCCCAGTTAGTTCAATATTTCAGGTCTGATCCATTGTTGGCCTGACGAGGTGATCATTTTAATTATACCTTTCAGAGGAGCTTCCAAATTCACACTGACTAATAATCTGAGTTGTTACACAATAGGCAACACAGTTAACATCACCCAGTTTTACACCAATATCCAAATTCAAAATTATATCCAAACTATTTGTTAAAACATATGAATATAGGTTGGAGGATGGGATTGCACATGGTGGTTAACACTGAAGATAGACACAGAGTACAGGAGTAACTCAATATGTGCTGGAGTAACTCAACGGGACAGGCAGCATCTCTGGGGGAAAGAATGGATGAGGTTTCAGATCGAGAACCTTCTTCAGATCTCGACCCGAAACGTCACCCATTCCTTCTATCCAGAGATGTTACCTGTCCCGCTGAGTTACACCAGCATTTTGTGTCTATCTTTTGAATATAGGCTGCAAGCATGAAGCATGCCTTAAAAAACAAATCAAGTTGAATATTGACCATATTAATACCAGATGAGAATAGTTTAACAAAGCTATTTGGAAGGGGGGAGTTCAACTTATATATAAAGCAAGATTCAAGATTCAAGATTCAATTTAATTGTCATTTGGACCCCTTGAGGTCCAAACGAAATGCCGTTTCTGCAGCCATACATTACAAACAAATAGACCCAAGACACGACATACTTTACATAAACATCCATCACATCGCTGTGATGGAAGGCCAAAAAAACTTATCTCTAAGCAGCACTAAGCAGTGTGAAGTCCTACTAAATTGTTCTGCAATGTTAACATTTCTGACTTTAACAAAAGAAAACCCCATCTGTACCTCGATGATACTCTCCTGGGCGTTCAGTACAAAAGACGAAAACTTTGCAATAAAGTGCCAGCCACTTTCACAAGCCGTGCACTGAGGATGCGTGTAGGGAGGTTGGCGTGATCAATCAAAATAACAATGGGCCCCAATAATAGGATTAGAAAAAGCCATCTGCAATGGATTGTCATCAGTTTCCCACGGTACAACTCTGAAATTATTAATCAGAAAGAGAGAGTGAGAGAGAGAGTGAGATTCCCCAAGGAACTGATTGACCTTTTATGTTCTGAAGAAAGGAAACTCTGCATATGGGCAGCACGGTGACGCAGCAGTCAAGTTGCTGCCTTACAGCGTCAGAGACCCGGGTTCAATCCTGACTACGGGTGCTGTCTGTACGGAGTTTGTACGTTCTCCCCATGACCTGCGTGAGTTTTCTCCGGGATCCCACACTCCAAAGACGTACAGGTTTGTAGGTTAATTGGCTTAGTATAATTGTGAATTGTCCCTAGTGTGTGTAGGATTATGCTAGTGTGCGGGGATCGCTGGTTGGTGCACATTTGGGTGGCCGAAGGGCCTGTATCTCTTAACTAAAAATAAATGTAATTAAAATTACAATCATGTTAAAAACCTGTGATCCTTTTCTTGAAATAAATGCCCAATAACTCAAATACATCTCGATAAATCCAATAATTGATCAGGATTTCTGATTTCAAAGCTATTAACATCATCCTGGAACCTGAGGGGTAACTTTTTCCACACAAGGGGTGGTGGGCATGTGGAACGAGCTGCCGGAGGAGGTAGTTGAGGCTCTCAACGTTTAGGAAACATTTAGACAGCTACATGGATAGGACAGGTTTGGAGGGATATGGCCAAAATGCAGGCAGGTGGGACTATAGTGTAGATGGGACATGTTGGTCAGTATCGACAAGTTGGGCCAAAGGGCCTATCTCCACGCTGTATGACTCTATGACTCTAAGCAGACAGTCAAAATGCTGGAATATTTGTACCCTCATTGATTTTACATTAACAAAGGACGTTGAACAGGAGGGGACGGGAACTTCATCCCACTAGACCTAAGACTTAAGTTGGAAGAAGAGTCAAGAGTCACCAAGAGTTTTATTTTCATATGTCCCAGATAGAACAATGAAATTCTTACTTGCTGCAGCACAACAGGATGTGTAAACATAGTACACTGTAAACAATATGATAAATGAGAGAGAGAAAAAAAAGTTCAGTGTGTGTATATATACACATACTTACATATATATATTATATATATATATATATATCATATACACACATACTCAACGAACAAACAAACAATAAAAGTGCAACAATAATAATAATCTATTGTAGTGCAGAGCTTATATGAGGTTGTAGTGTTTAGTAGCCTGATGGCTGCAGGGAAGAAGCTGTTCCTGAACCTGGACGTTACAGTTTTCAGGCGCCTGTACCTTCTTCCCGATGGCAGTGATGAGATGAATGCGTGACCAGGATGGTGGGGGTCCCTGATGATGCTGGCTGCCTTTTTTAGGCAGCGACTACGACAAATCCCTTTGATGGTGGGGAGGTCAGAGCCGGTGATAGACTGGGCAGTGGTCACAACTTTTTGCAGTCTTTTCCGCTCCTGGACGTTCAAGTTGCCGAACCAAGCCACGATGCAACCAGTCAATATGTTCTCTGCTGAGCACCGATCCGAAACATTGCCTATCCATGTTCACCAGAGAGGATGCCTGACCAGTAGAGTTGCTCCAGCATGTTGTGTCTTGGCATAAGTATCGATTCAACATTTATCCTTCAACCAGCATTTTGGCAAAGATAGGGTAGACAGTCAGAATCTTTTTTCCCAGGATGGAAAAAACAAATACTAGGGGGCTTAGCTTTAAGGGGAGAGGGGCAAAGTTTAAAGGAAGTATGCAGAGCAGGTTTTTTTACACAGAGTGTGGTTAGTGCCTGGAACGCGCTGCCCAGGTTGGTGTTTGAAGCAGATACATACGTTAGTGGCATTTTAAAAGACTGTTGGATATGCATACGGATATGCAGGGCATGGAAGGGATATGGATTATGGTCTGGTAGATAAGTGATGGCCTTGGCATGATTTTCAGCACAGATATTGTGGGCCGAAGGGCCTGTTCAGAACAAGAACAGATCCGTCAGCCCACAATGTTTGTGCCAAACATGATGCCAAGACCATCACTTATCTACCTGCCCATTCCCCCTCCGTATCCCTGCATATCCATATACTTATCCAAAAGTCTTTTAAATACTGTTCTGTGTTGATTGGGAAAAATAAAGGTGATCTTTCTGTTTTCTTCTGTGTTGTGGGTATTAGCCCTGTCCCACGGTGCGAGTTCATTCCAAGAGCTCTCCCGAGTTTAAAAAAAATCTAACTCGTAAGCACGGAGAATGAACGTAGCGGGTACGTCGGAGCTCGGGGACGTCTCTTAGCGCTAACGGCAGGTACTCGGGAAGACTCGCTAACGGCTGGTAAGCACGGGAAGACTCGTGAAGATTTTTCAACATGATGAAAAATGTCCACGAGAGCCCCGAGTACCGACGAGTCGCCCTTACCGTAAATCTCCGAGTTCGAATCAGGGCAAACTCGGGAGAAGTCTTGGAGTGAACTCGTACCATGGGACAAAGGTTTAAGATGTTGGTTATTAAACTGCTCCAAGCACATTTCATATGCTCGCTCACAACTGTTTTTGACACCTTACAAACAGCCTTAAAGGAAGGCAAATTACTTTGACTTTTATGAATGCTCCTGAACTCTCCTTTGCATGAAGGGTGTAGTGGAGCAATCGACGCTTCTGGCTGGACCAGTTGCGTGCCACCTTTCATTGAGAAACAGGTGCCTCCACAGTCGGCAATGGCGTGCAACTTCCCAACTTGCAATTACAATGTTTGGACAATGGAAAGCTGTTTTACTCGTGGAATTCACCGCTCTGCTTTTGTTGTCCTGTTCAATTGTATTAAAGTTGCATGGGCACAGAGGAGTGCTGAAAGATGATTTGTTGTTCCCGTGTGTTAAATGCTCCCGCCCATAACCGTACTCGCGTGCAGTGTACCTTTGTAGACAAACACATACGATACATCTTTAATCTGTGCCAGCAGAGCTGTGTGCACTACTTCAACAAAAGCCTTCTTTGTCTATGACCTATAATTTCCCACTGATTTAAAGGCTTTATATTTATATAATTCATACGTCTTGTGGACCTGCTTCCAACCTGTGACTCATCGATGCCACATTGACTCTTAATAATCACATCTGATATTGCTCGGCCGGCACGGTGGCGCAGCGGTAGAGCTGCTGCCTTACAGCGCCGGAGACCTGGGTTCGATCCTGACTATGGGTGCATGCCTGTACGAAGTTTGTCCCTTCTCCTTGTGACCTCCTGCCTGGGGCTTTCTCGGAGACCTTTGGTTTCCTCCCACACTCCAAAGACCTACAGCTTTGTAGGTGAATTGGTTTGGTATGAATGTAAAATTGTCCCTAGTGTGTAAGGTAGTGTCAAGTGTCAATATTGAGAATCGCTGGTCGATGTGGACTTGGTGGACCAAAGCTGTATTTCTAAGCTGAGTACTGAGGTGGGCCTAGCATGGTGCCTAGAATGGTGCACTGTGCTAATATGTTGTCTAATATGGATCCATATGTTGATATTAGCCAATCTGCAGGGGGATTACCAACCATTTCAATAATTCTGACATTCTGGTGATGTATTAGACTCTCCACAGTAACTGAAGGATTCTCAGTACAGCTACATTCTTTAGTTTAGTACAGTTTATTGTCACGTGTAACGAGGTATAGTGAAAAGCTTTTTTTGTTGCATGCTGTACAGTCAGCGGAAGACTATACATGACCACAATCAAATCATCCACAGCGTACAGATACAGGATAAAGGGAATAACATTGAGTGGAAGATACAGTCCAGTAAAGTCAAATTAACCGTTGTCCTAGGATCTCCAATGAGAAAAACGGTAGGTTAGAACCACTCTCTAGTTGTTGGTAGGATGGTTCAGTTGCCTAAGAACAGCTAGGAAGAAACGATCATTGAATCTGGAGGTGTGCGTTTTCACACTTCTTTTGCCCGATGGGAGAGGGCAGACCAGGGAGTGGCCGGGGTGCGACTCGTCCGTGATTATGCTGCTGGCCTTGCCGAGGCAGCGTGGAATGTAGATGGAGTCAATGGAGGGGAGGTTGGTTTGCATGATGGCCTGGGCTGCGTCCACAATTCCCTGCGATTTCTCTGCTTGAATCTTTATTCCTCTATATGAAAGCTCTCTCGCATTCATTTCTCAGTGGTTCACAAATTAAAACGTAAAACATTTGTCCGTATTTTTGGAAAATAGATTCCATTTGGAGACAGCACACCTTACCTACATGTAATACCTTTAACCTGTGAAAACATTTCAAAGCACTGTATATGAGCATTATCAAAGATCATAAGACATAGGACCAGAATTAGGCCATTTGACCCGACAGAGAGTCGGTTTGTCAAGGAGGACTCTCTCTAACTTCTGCAGGTGCACAATAGAGAGCATGCTGACCGGTTGCATCGTGTCTTGGTTCGGCAACTTGAGCGCCCTGGAGAGAAAAAGACTACAAAAAGTAGTAAACGCTGCCCAGTCCATCATTGGCTCTGACCTTCCTTCCATCGAGGGGATTTATCGCAGTCGCTGCCTCAAAAAAGCTGGCAGTATCATCAAAGACCCACACCATCCTGGCCACACACTCATCTCCCTGCTACCTTCAGGTAGAAGGTACAGGAGCCTGAAGCCTGCAACAACCAGGTTCAGGAATAGCTACTTCCCCACAGCCATCAGGCTATTAAACCTGGCTCGGACAAAACTCTGATTATTGGTGGCCCATTATCTGCTATTTGCACTTTATCAGTTTATCAGAATATGGACACACTGATCTGTTTTGTAGTAAATGCCTACTATGTTCTGTGTGCTAAGCAAAGCAAGAATGTCATTGTCCTATCAGGGACACATGACAATAAACTCACTTGAACTTGAATATTCGGCCCATTCAGTCCATAGGGCAGCACAGTGGTGCAGGGGTAGTGTTGCTGCCTTACAGCGCCAGGGACTCTGGTTTGATCCTGACTTTGGGTGCTGTCTGTGCGGAGTTTGTTTGTTCTCACTATGACCACCTGGGTTTTCTCCGGGTGCTCCGGTTTCTTCCCCGAACTCCAAAGACATACAGGTTTGTAGGTTATTTGGCTTCAGTAAGAATTGTAAATTGTCTCTAGTGTGTAGGATAGTGCTAGTATGCGGGGATCGCTGATCGGCGCGGACTCAATGGGTCGAAGGGCCTGTTTACGCGCTGTATCTCTAAAGCCTAATGTCGTCCAAGAAGATTCAGCTCTAAGCTACATAGGGGGGAAATGAGGGCAAGTGCAAAGTTACTTATATTTCTACCCTAAGTGCGTGCCATTTGTAAATGAAACATTTTCAGTATAGTGACTTTAAGCATTCTGGGCTCCATGGATAAGATCCAGTCATTGGAAGTTGTGACATATATGGAATATGGTATAAGTTTTTTAATGTTTTCCCCTAGCTTTGGACAACGTAAAATGACACCGAAGCAATTCGAAGGGGCGGCACGGTGGCGCAGCGGTAGAGTTGCTTCCTTGCATCGCCAGAGACCCGGGTTCGATCCTGACCAGGGGCGCTGTCTGTACATTCTCTCCGTGACCTGCGTGGGTTTTCTCCGCGTACTCCGGTTTCTTCGCACACTCCAACGACATATAAGTAGGTTAATTGGCTTCGGTATAATTGTAAATTGTCCTTGGTGTGTGTAGAATAGTGGGGGGATCGCTAGTCGGCGCAGACTCGATGGGCCAAAGGGCCTGTTTCCACACTGTATCTCTAAACTAAATAAACTAAACAATTAGGTTTACTCTAATGCAAATCTTGATATAGACTGTATCTATGATATATCCCATGTTATACAGTGGAGTCTTCATCATGTTTTAGTCAGTCTTTTTCCATAACCAGATTGACAACCAGTGAAGTTATTTTCTAAACCCGCGATCTGAAAGCCACAATAAACAATCTGTTAACTTGAGGAAACCTGAGGGACAACCCATCAAGAGGTGCATTGTTTCTCATGTTGGCCCTGTGGTTCCCAAGTCTTTCTCAATGACACAATTGTTTTTGGCACATAGTTTGACATCCTGTAACACATTGGGTATGTTGATTTTCTGGTTTTCCACATGTGTTATCTTTTGTTCCACCGAAAAAAAACAAAACCACCTTTTTCCCAGGCTTACTCACTTACTACTAGCAAATAATACAGGCACAAGAAACTGCAGACGCTGGTTTACAATTAAAAAAAGGACACAAAGTGCTGGAGTAACTCAGCAAGTCAGGCAACATCTCAATACAGGGAAAGTGTCCATTGAAGGGTCTCGATCCGAAACGTCACCTCTTCATTGCCTCCAGAGGTGCTGCCTACCCCAGCATTTTGTGTCTATCTACAGGGAAAGAGTGGCGGAATGCAACAGTCAGGATGCTGCATGGAATTGGTGCAAACCTGATGGGCTAAACAGTCTTTGTTTGTGCTGTAACAATTCATCATTCTAAGATCAACAAGATATGTGAAAAGTGACATTAAACTGCACAGTCAGATCCACAATAACCAAGATTCAAATGTATACCTGTTTGAATTTTGCAGGTGGTTTACATTGAAGATTGAACTTAAAATATCTTGGTGGTAAAAATTCTGAGAACGCAGCTTCTGAGGGTTGAAACAGAAGCCTCGTATTTACCGAAGGATATGCTTACGTTGGATCGATGGATATCAGTGGATATTTTTAAGGCAGAGATAGATAGATTCTTGATTGGTACGGGTGTCAGGGATTATGAGGAGAAGGCAGGAGATGAGGTTAGGAAGGAGAGATAGATCAGCCATGATTGAATGACGGAATAGACTTGATGGGCCGAATATCCTAATTCTGCTCCTATCTTATATCTTATGAAGAAAGACTGGACAGAGACTGTCTTATGAAGAAAGACTGGATAGACTTGGTTTATACTCTCTAGAATTTAGGAGATTGAGAGGGGATCTTATAGAAAATTACAAAATTCTTAAGGGGTTGGACAGGCTAGATGCAGGAAGATTGTTCCCGATGTTGGGGAAGTCCAGGACAAGGGGTCACAGCTTAAGGATAAGGGGGAAATCCTTTAAAACCGAGATGAGATGAACTTTTTTCACGCAGAGAGTGGTGAATCTCTGGAACTCTCTGCCACAGAGGGTAGTTGAGGCCAGTTCATTGGCTATATTTAAGAGGGAGATAGATGTGGCCCTTGTGGCTAAGGGGATCAGGGGTTATGAGGAGAAGGCAGGTACGGGATACTGAAGGAGAGATTGGATGATCAGCCATGATCATATGATGGCGGTGCAGGCTCGAAGGGCCGAATGGCCTACTCCTGCACCTAATTTCTATGTTTCTATGTTTCTATCACTTATCAACTTACAGGGAAAGTGCACTAGGTTGGTTACTGGGATGAAGGAACTGATAGAGGAAAATGGGTTGACTAGGATTGAGAGGGGGTTTTATTGAAAATGTAGATGAGGAGGAATTTCTAAATGGACAAATATTTAGTTTAGATTTAGTTTAGAGATTCAACGTGGAAACAGGCCCTTTGGCCCCCACCGAGTCCGCACCAACCATTGACCCCCATACACTAGCACTATCCTACACACACTAGGGACAATTTATGATCTTTACCGAAGCCAATCAGCCTACAAACCTGTACGTCTTTGGAGTGTGGAAGGAAACCGGAACATCCAAGTAAAACCCACGAGGTCGCGGGGAGAACGTACAAACGTATTAAAAGAATAGAGCTATTGTATCAGATGTTGGTAGATACTTTACCGAGAGGAGCCCACAGAGATTCCTCATGATCCGGCACTATCTTATATGTGCTATATATTCTAAGTAAAGTTTTACATACTTCTAAGCTATAACTGAGTCAAGGGAAATGGAGAAATAGTTAGAAACTGATGTTACGATGGGCGTAATGATCTAACTGATGCAGGCTTGGTGGGGGAGGGTTGCAATTAGCCTACTCCAACTCCTGTTCCTTACATCCTTATTAATAGATTAAGTTAATGGGTAAATGTGTGCCAAATGGATTCAATTAATGGGCAAGTATGAGGTAATCCATTTTGAACCTGAAAAAAGAACAGAGCATGTTATAAGCAGTAAATAGCTGAAAGCAATGGGAATCTAAAAGAAATTCAGTGATCCATGCACACAGATAATTCAAACATTAAGCCTTTTTATGAGTAGTAAAAAGCGGGAAGCAATGGGAATCTAAAGGAATTCAATGATCCATGGATGCATATCACTAAAACACAAAGGGCAAAAATATTAATATAATCATTCAGAAAGACAGCCAGAGTGAGGAGAAACTAGAAGTATTGGAGATGCAATCCAAATGGCAGAATCAAAATGTTTCAGGTTTAGGCTTATTATTGTCACATGTATCAAAGTACAGTGGAAATGCTCTCTAAACCAATCAGATATACCATACATAAATACAATCAAGTCAAACTCAAGTACAATAGATAGAGCACAAAGGAAGATACAGAGTGCAGAATGTAGTTCCCAGCATTGTAACACGTCAGTTCCACAGACAAAGTCCAATGTCCACAATGGGATTGAGGTGAATCGAACAGGATCCCAGCCTGGGTGAGCACTGTTCAGGAGCCTGATAACAGAGGGGAAGATGCTGTTCCCCTCTGTTCTGGTAGTGCATGCCTTCCTGCTTCTGTACATTCAGGCATACGGGATGATAGGTAAGGAAATTTAACAGACTAGCTGACAAGCAAAATATCATAACATTTCGTTTTTAAAACTGATAAGCAAAAAAGAAGGTTAACGGCAGCTAATAAAATTTGGTATCTTGGTAGCTTTGAGAAACTATATTTACATTTTATCAAGTGATCATCTATAGGAATGTAGAAATGCATGCCCTGAAAATCTTTGTAATTTACTGAACAAGTGGTGTTTCCAACAACATAACTGTGCAGACAACCATACAAACTGTAATATTTTATATGGAATTACGTTTTTTAATTATTTTAATTCTCCTCCCGTTTGGAATAATATTTGCCATTCTGGGTTACTTGGCCAGCTAGAGACCCAACTCTCCCCTCTCAACATCTACTGATGGTTTCTGCAAAACACAAAGTGCTGCAGAGCGGCATGGTGGTGCAGCGGTAGAGTTGCTGTTTAACAGCGCTGGAGACCCAGGTTCGATCTTGACTACCGGTCCTGTCTCTACGGAGTTTGTACGTTCACCCTGTGATTGAGTGGGTTTTCTCTGGGTGCTCCGGTTTCCTCCCACACTCCAAAGGGTATGTAGCTTCATTGGCTTCGGTAAAAAAATTGTAAATTGTCCCTAGTGTGTGGGATGGTGTTAGTGTACGGGGGTGGGGATCGCTGGTTGGCATGGACTCGGTGGGCCGAAGGGCCTGTTTCCGCACTGTATCTCTAAAGTCGAAAGTAACGTCTAAAGTCTAGCTCAGCAGGTCGGGCATCAACAGTTGAGCAAATCGGCAGACAACATTTCTGTCTGTAGTAGGGTTCCGATCCGAAACATTGTCTGTCCCTTCACGTCACAAATGTTGTTTGACCCGCGGAGTGTCTTCAACACTTTGTGTCTTGTTCAAGATGTCAGCACCTACAGTTTCTTGTATCTCCGTTTTAATGATGCTCTCTTGTCATTGCTTGTCTGATTCTGTATGTGTGACGTGCAATCTTTCCCGAGTCATACATTTCTTCTAATCTGCATGCTGTCTTGTCCACTAAGCTGCAGAACATGACCAACCTTCCTTTCAAAAGAAAATAACACAAAAAGCTGAAGTAACTCAGCAGGGTCAAGGCAGCATCTGTGGAGAACGTGTACAGGCAACAAAGTCTGAAGAAGGGTCTCAAACCGAAACGTCACCCATTCCTTCTTTCCAGAGATGCTGCCTGTTCCACTGATTTACTCCAGTATTTTGTGTCCATCTTCAGTTTAAACCCGCATCTGCAGTTCCTTCCGACACACGTATGGGCAGGTTAAGACCCTTCTTTTGGACTTTAGAGATACAGCGCAGAAACGGGCCCTCTGGCCTACTGAGTCCCCGCCGACCAGCGATCACCCCGTACACTAACACGATCCTACAGACGAGGGACAATTTTTTTTTACAACTTACCAATGCCAATTAACCTACAGACCGGTTTTCCAGGTGTTCTTTGAAGTGTGGGAGGAAACCAGACCACCCGGAGAAAATCCACGCGGTCACGAGGTGAACGTACAAACTCCATACAGACAGCACCCGTAGTCAGGATCAAACCTGGGTCTCTGGCGCTGTAAGGCAGCAGTGCGAATGTGCCACCCTAGTCTGACATTTCGGGACACCCTCCTCTTTTTGCCAACAAACCATGGCTAGTTCTCATTATATCTTAATAATACTTAGACCGTTTCCCCCCCTCTATTACTAGCAAGCAATTCCTTTGAAAGTAAATTTTCTGAAGGAATTGACACGGAAACCCGACCTTCAAGAACCTACTGTCTCCTTTAAGCATTTTGATGATTCACTGGATAAACAGTCAACGGCTGCTAATGTCTGCCATAAATAGTGTATTATTTCAACCAGCATTCCCATAGCCATACTTTGGTCAAAGGGAAGATCGAAGATCTTGGTGAGACCACACCTGGAGTATTGCGTACAGTTTTGGTCTCCAAATCTGAGGAAGGACATTATTGCCATAGAGGGAGTGCAGAGACGGTTCACCAGACTGATTCCTGGGATGTCAGGACTGTCTTATGAAGAAAGACTGGATAGACTTGGTTTATACTCTCTAGAATTTAGATTGAGAGGGGATCTTAACCTTACAAAATTCTTAAGGGGTTGGACAGGCTAGAAGCAGGAAGATTGTTCCCGATGTTGGGGAAGTCCAGGACAAGGGGTCACAGCTTAAGGATAAGGGGGAAATCCTTTAAAACCGAGATGAGAAGAACTTTTTTCACACAGAAAGTGGTGAATCTCTGGAACTCTCTGCCACAGAGGGTAGTTGAGGCCACTTCATTGGCTATATTTTAGAGGGAGTTAGATGTGGCCCTTGTGGCTAAAGGGATCAGGGGGTATGGAGAGAAGGCAGGTACCGGGATACTGAGTAGGATGATCAGCCATGATCATATTGAATGGCGGTGCAGGCTCGACAGGGCCGAATGGCCTACTCCTGCACCTAATTTCTATGTTTCCCCGTTTCTATGACACAGCGAGTAACCCCCGGGTCAAGACCCTTCTTCACTGATCGTACAGACGATATGGAGATTTTTTTTAACAAATTACCAATGCCAGATTAACCTACAAAGAAAGGTTTTCTACAGGTGTTCTTTGAAGTGTGGGAGGAAACCAGACCACCCGGAGAAAATCCACGCGGTCACGAGGTGAACGTACAAACTCCATACAGACAGCACCCGTAGTCAGGATCAAACCTGGGTCTCTGGCGCTGTAAGGCAGCAGTGCGAATGTGCCACCCTAGTCTGACATTTCGGGACACCCTCCTCTTTTTGCCAACAAACCATGGCTAGTTCTCATTATATCTTAATAATACTTAGACCGTTTCCCCCCCTCTATTACTAGCAAGCAATTCCTTTGAAAGTAAATTTTCTGAAGGAATTGGATTACTTTACCCGGCCTTCAAGAACCTACTGTACTTTGTCTTTAAGCATTTTGTTTAATGGTTCACTGGATAAACAGTCAACGGCTGCTAATGTCTGCCATAAATAGTGTATTATTTCAACCAGCATTCCCATAGCCATACTTTGGTCAAAGGGAAGATCGACACAAAAAGCTGGAGTAATAGGTGATGTTTCAGGTCAAGACCCTTCTTCAGACTGAGCGTCGGGGGAAAGGTGATATGGAGAGATATAGAACTAACAAATGAAAGATATGCAGATAAGTAACGATGATCAAAGAAAGGTGGAGTCCACAATTGTCCATTGTTGGCTGTGGGTTAGGTGATAGCGATTTATACAGACAGTGAAACCTCAACAGAACTATGGTGAAACTAGTATAAAAACTAGGGTGGGGGACGGATGGAGAGATGGGTATAGGTTAGTATTTGATTGGTACAGGTGTCAGAGGTTATGGGAAGAAGGCAGGAAATGTCGTTAGGAGGGAGAGTTAGATAGCCTTGATTGAAGTGGAGTTGACCTGATGGGCCGAATGGCCTAATTGTATACTTATTCCTTATAACATGATCTTACGAGAAGGGATGCAAGGGTTACTTGAAATTAGAGACATCAATATTCATACCGCTGGGTTGTAAGCTGCCCAAGGGAAGTATGTTATGTGCACAATACCCTTAAGATATATGTAACATTGCAGGGAATCTGTACAAGTTTCAAAATTAGACTGCTTGCTGTTTGGGAAGGAGTTTTATAATGCAAAGTGTCTTATTGCTTTATAATAATTCATAGAATATGATCAGGTGATTTATTTTTAATTGCTTTTTTACAAAGTAATAGGAACAGAATACTTTATTGTCACATGTGACATGGCAGAGTGAAATGTTCAAGAAGGAACTGCAGATGCTGGAAAATCAAAGGTACACAAAAAAGCTGGAGAAACTCAGCGGGTGCAGCAGCATCTATGGAGCGAAGGAAATAGGCAACATTTCGGTCCGAAACCCTTCTTCAGACTGATGCACAGTGAAATGTTTTGCTTCTATTCCCAATGCATATAAACAGCGGCCACCTACAGCGATGACAAAGTTACTAAGCCGCTGGCTCCTCCGTTTGTTCACTCTATGCCCAAATCAGTTGTATCTATCTCCATCACCACCCCTGGCAGAATATATTAAACTGAACATTGATTGCCCATCCACATGAAACTCACAGGCAACCATTGGCAATCTCTCAGCTCCGCCACCTAACCACAGCCAGATCACCCACTTGCTCTCGACCACACTCCCTTCCCAATTACCTCCAATTCCCAAGATCAAATAGAGTCTGTATAACCTATCCCTCAGGATACTCTCTGGTAACGTTCCAACTACAGATGTTGAGCTCACCAGCCTATTTTTCCCTGCAGCCCTTCTTGAAAAGAGGCACAACATTTGCCCCCCTCCAGTCATCTGGCACCTCTCCAGTATTTAAGGACAACTCTTAAATGGCCCAATTTACAATGGCCCACATTCAAATTTTCACTCTCTGCTTCATAGGAACCCCTGGGACAATTTTTTTCCAGAGAGGGTGGTTATGAGTATATGGAACAAGCTGCCAGAGGAGGTAGTTGAGACAGGTACTAGTCATAGAGTCTTGCAGCGTGGAAACAGGCCCTTCGGCCCAACTTGCCCACACCGGCCAACATGTCTCATCTACGGTACACAAAATTGCTGGAGAAACTCAGCGGGTGCAGCAGCATCTATGGAGCAAAGAAAATATGCGACGTTTCGGGCCGAAACCCTTCTTCAGACAATTGTTCCACCTGCCAACATTTGGCCAATATCTTTAAACCTGTCCTATCCATATATTTGTCTAAATGTTTCTTAAACACTGCGATAGTACTTGCCTTAACTACATCCTCTGGAAGCTTGTTCCATGCACCCACCACCCTTTGTGTAAATACATTTGGACAGGTACATGGACAGGAAAGGTTTAGAGGGATATCGGCCAAACGCGGGCAGGTGGGACTAGTGTAGATAGAAACATAGAAAATAGGTGCTGTAGGAGGCTATTTGGCCTTTCGAGCCTGCACCGCCATTCATTGTGATCATAGCTGATAATCCACAATCAGTAACCGTACCTGCCTTCTCCCCGTATCGCTTGATTCCACTAGCCCCTGGAGCTCTATCTAACTCTCTTTTAAATTCATCCAGTGAATTGGCCTCTACTTATGTGGCAGAGAATTCCACAAATTCACAATACTATGGGCGAAATATTTTTTTCTCATCTCAATTTTAAATGGCCTCTCCTTATTCATAGACTGTGCCCCCTGGTTCCCCATTTTTCAATGGGGAACATTTTTCCTGCATCTAGCTTGTCCAGTCCTTTTATAATTTTACACGTTTCTATAAGATCTCCTCTCATCCCTCTAAATTCCAGTGAATTACTGGAATTGGGGCATTACTGGATGGGGCATGTTGGTCAGTTTGGGCGGGTTGGGCCGAAAGGCCTGTTTCCATGCTGTATGAATATGAATCTATCAAAGATAAGTCCCTGCATTAAGCTTTGCCCCAGTAAGTCGAAGCTATCCAGTTACCTAACCTTTGTGTCTCCACTAATCTCTTTGCTGTCTCATTTGAATTGTTTGAATGCATCACATAATTCTTCAAATTATTTTACAATTACACAATTGTCCTGTTGTAATGCTAGACAAAGCTGTGTGCTTCTGTTTGTTCCTGTCTGCCTGGCCATGACATCACTCTGCAGGAATGAGAACATTCAATGCTGCAATTTCCCTTATCGTGTGAAGCACTTTTTCCAACACAATTCCTGCAATTTCTGCTTTTCACACAATTCAGTGTTGTTTCCACAGTAATCCAGTCAATCGGTGTCAGCACCAGGGATGCCAGAGTCATATAGTGATATAGTACGGTAACAGGCCCACACCGACCAACATGTCCCATCTACACTAGTGCCACCTGCCTGCGTTTGACCCATATCCCACTAAATCTGCCCTATCCATAAGCCTGTCCAAATGTTTTTTAAATGTTGTGGTGTGTGGCATGAACCATGCAATGTGTAGGAAGGAACTGTAGATGCTGATTTATGCCAAAGATAGACATAAAGCGCTGGAGTAACCCAGCAGGTCAGGCAGCATCTCTGGAGAAATGGAATAGGTGACGTTTCAGTTCAGAACCCTTCAACAACAGAAAAACTAGCAAAACTAGCATTTCTTGCACGGGTTGCCCGGGCACCGGTTAACGAGTTGCCCGCAGAAGTCACGGTGAAGTTCGGATCGGCGGACGTCCGCGGGACTGAGGCGCAGCTATTCCGGCATGCTCACAGCCCAGGGAGGGCAGAAACGTGAGCCCAGGTCAAGATCGGCAAACGCTCATACCGGTAAGTTGGCGCCGTCGTTGTATTTAGTACGAATTGTACTTAGTTCAGCGACAGAAGTCCCGATGAGGTCGAGATCGGCGCCCCACCCAACCTAGGTGCCTTCCGAACCCCCATGCCGCCGAGTTGCCAGCACCCTTGACGAATTGTATGTAGATCGGCAATTGAAGTCCCGATGAGGTCAAGATCATACTGTCTTCATTAATTACCCTATAAGTGATAGGAGTAGAATTTGGCCATTCAACTCATCAGGTCTACTCCGCCATTCAATCACGGCTGATCTATCTCTCCCTCCTAACCCCATTCTCCTGCCTTCTCCCTATAACCTCTGACACCCGTGCTAATCAAGAATCTATCTATCTCTGCCTTAAAAATATCCATTGATGGCCTCCACAGCCTTCTGTGGCAAGTGGCAAGGCATTCCAACATCGGCTGCCTCAACGGGCCCAGGCGCCTCATTTTCAGTTTTCCAAATTTTAACGCATCAATTTCTTTCGAAGATGGTAGTCGGAGGAATTCTCACCCATTGTGCCAAATACACTTGCCAACGTTCATTTAATACGCGTGTTACAGTGTGTGGTGAAAGTAAGGCTATTGAATATCCTGGTAGCTTATTCTACCATCAGGCAAGATATACAATGTGCTGAAGAATTAAGATTGGAATGGAATAAAAAGTTTATGTTACTATTATCCTCTGTAGGCAAAAATAATTTATTAAGGGCATCTGAGAACTCTGTTGGATTATTTGACAGCTTAGCTATGCTGGGTATTAGAAAAAAACTCCTTAATCAACACTTAAACAAGAGAACACCATAGTTTTTGTTACCCAATGCATTTAGACAGTGCCGAGTTCAGCTGGCTGGTTTTAATTCCAGCCCCCTCAAAGAAAGTTTTTTATGCTGCCTGCCTTCATAGTTGCTCAAGTTTCTTCAACTTTTAAGTCAACAAAGCCCCATTTCTTTTTGGGTCCATTAAACAAAAAATCTAGCTGTGAAATCTCTCAGAGACTGTATCCTTTTGTGCTGCAGCACAGTTGATGGAGAGATAAGGGCTGCATTATCCAGATCGGTATTGTTTGACCCACTTGTTACTGATATCTTTTAGTTTTGGTTTATGTCCCTGTTGTATGTCCCCTTTGTTCTGCATTCGTGCAGAAAGAATGTAACCTGTATCTACCAGACGTTGAAAACAATCCGCTTCTATTTGTCAATTTCGTGCCCTGATGGATTTTAATTATAAAATGTATGACAAAGAAGAAATGTGATCTATGCAGATCCAGCGGAGTAAATAAATGGTTGAATTCACAAGCGAAAAGAATCATTGATGAAATTGTGTGCAGGAACGAGTAGGTGACATAGTGTGGAGATGCCATGATCATATTGAATGGCGGTGCAGGCTCGAAGGGCCGAATGGCCTACTCCTGCACCTAATTTCTATGTTTCTATGCTGGTTTACACCGAAGATAGACACAAAATGGGCACTCAGCGGGGTGGGCAGCATCTCTGGAGAGGTGTAATGGGTGACGTTTTGGATCGATGCCTTTCTTCAGACTCATCAGACCCAGTTTGAAGAAGGATCTCGACAACAAAACATCACCTATTCCTACACCCTTCTTCAGACATAGTAACGGTTCTCAGGCGTTATGAGGAGAAAGCAGGAAAACGGGGTTGAGAGGGAAAGATCGATCAGCTGTGACTGAATACGCGGAGTAGACTTGATGGGCCGAATGGCCTAATTCTGCTCCGATAACGTATGAACTTATAACCAATGAAATACAAAAACAGTGGCTGTACTTTTGAGTCATCATAATAACTGATGTTCAAGGCAGCATCAATTTTCATGGGAAATATTGTTTGAAAATTTGCATATTATTCATCAGTATCATTTTCAGATTGAAATATTTGAAGAATGTCATTATGTTTGATGTTGGGATGGATATGAAGTGTAAATGGAGTCACAGTAAACAGGGAAAGCTTTATAGTTGGCGGTGCTGGCTCGAAGGGCCGAATGGCCTACTCCTGCACCTATTGTCTATTGTCTAGACCACAAATCTGTATCCAGTATTAAAAATATTGGGATTTATTTTTCTAGCGTGCACAGGGAATGTAAAATATATGATGTAAATCAGATTGAGGATTAGTTGCATCAATATTGAAATAGCATCCTCAATTATAGCAGATTTGGATTCTCTAAAAGCAGGACTGTTCTTTCAGTCTGCTGAAGGGTCCAGACCGTAAACGTCACTCATCCTTTTTCCTCCAGAGATGCTGCCTGACCCGCTGAGTTACTCCAGCACTTTGTGTCTATCTTTGGTGTAAAGCAGCATCTGCAGTTCTTTGTTTGTTCATTTTGGATTCTCACCAGGACTGGAAGCGAGAACTGCCGTCAATGAAATGCTGCTATTTATTGCCAGGGTTTCATCTGAATTAAAACTAACCTGGCGAATGCTGGGAGATAAAGTACCTGCACGACTTGTTAAACCAGGAAGTGGTTGGGTTCACAGGTTTGGATCGTTCGCAAATCTTGTCAGCAGCATCAGGTTTGAAGGAGGAAAACCCCTCGCAGCTGTGCTGCCCTGTAAGGGTTCGGCCAAGTGCTATCAACTTGGTCCAAGCAGCGAAATCTTTATTTCCCCATCCTTTTATCTTGATGTTTTTGGCATAGGATTCACCCTAGACTGATCACGTACCCGACGATAGTGGCAGAAAGAAGAGAAGGAAAAAGAATGCGAGGATCGGGGACATAAATTATTTAGCCAGAGGGTGGTGAATTGCCACAGATGGCTGTGGAGGCCAAGTCAGTGTGTATTTTTAAGGCAGCGATAGATAGATTAGCCTTAGCAAATGTAGAGAAATAGTCCACAGATCCTGCAGATGGAGGTGTCAGGGGTTATGGGGAGAAGGCAGGAGAATGGGGTTGAGAGGAAGAGATAGATTTATCCTGATTGAATGGCGGATTAGACTTGATGACCTGAATGGCATAATTCTGCTTCAGGGACTTCTGAACGTAAGGAAAAGCTTCACTTAAGCTTCACTAAGGAAAAGCTTCACCAAACGGAATTACCTTCCACTGGGGACAACAGCCCAGATTGCCTTCACGAGCAAAGTCTGAAGCAGTCCTTTCGTAAGAGGTTCTTGTGGAGATAAGCTTTTCCTGAGTAAATTGACCTGCATATAGCTCAAACACAAACCCAAGACTTCATGTCACAGTTACCGAGGCAGTCTTTTGTGGTTGATGATGACTAACAATGTAATTTTACTTTGCACATGTTAACTAACAGTTGTCCTTCAGAACATTGAACATAGAGAAATGCCGCACAGGAACAGACCCTTCCGCCTGCAATGTCTGTGCCAAACATGATGCCAGGATAATCGAATCAAGTTCCTTCTTATCACCTTCACACCCACCTCTGGGATCCCACAACATGATCTTCAATCTTTTCTGACATTATTCCTAGATAACATAGGTAGGGCTACAGTGTGATTATAACCATATAACCAGAAGCCCCAGAGCACCAGGGTGTAGCCGCCGAGCTGGTTTCCCGTGGCCGAACGCAAGACCTGGCAAAGCCCACAGGGCAAAAACGCCGTGCCACCCCCTGCTCAGAGAACCCGGTAGATCTCCTGGATGGAAGAGCTGGCCGAGACGAACTATGCTCATCTCCTGAAGACCAAAGACCGGGAGGATGAGGACGGTGACGGTGACGACGCTGGACGTGCCCGGCGAGAGGTGAAGACGGTAGGAGAGGAGAGGTAACCGGGGGCCAGGCCTACTGCTCCCTCGAGGTCGGCTGCAGGAGGCAGCCCCGGGGAGCAAAGTTGGACGGGCGAGGAGAGGGACATCGGTTCACTGGACGACCCGCACGTCCAAGGGAAGGCGACGGCTAGAGGCCCGCAACAGGGGGCTCGCCTGGAACAGGAACCGATCATAATACCTAGAGTGTGGACTGGACACTGAAAATGGCGCCCAAACATGGCGCCTCTTGCATGCAGGATCGGTGGACTATTTCTGTACACTTGGTTATCGGGAATGCGATTGGGTGTGGCGATACTCTACTGGACTGTTTGTAAGAAAATAATTTCACTGTACGTTTCCACTTCTCACATGTGACAATAAAAGCATCATTGAAAAGGAAAATGGGCCCAATCTCACAACCCCCATGTCTCAAGAAGGCACTTAGATTGATTCATTGAAACTGTAGGTGGATAGTCAGCGTTTATGCACGGCAAAGGTATTGGAGATTTAAGTGATTAACGCAGGTGTATCTCTGGGGGGAAGACTGTCATAACAGACTAGAAGGGTCGAGATGGCCTGTTTCCGTGCTGTAATTGTTACAGTGGTTCATGGTTAGAAGATACCCTGTAGGTGCCTGACAGCGTTGCAAGCACCATATTGGAGATTTCCCCTCACTTAAGACTGTCTGCCTGCGGGGGGTCCATATCCTTCTAAACCTTTCCTCCACCCAAGTACCATGTCCAACAGTCGTTTAGCAGGCCCTTCGGCCCCGACTTCACAGTACCAAGTGCCCCTCACTAGCCTACCTGCCTGCGTTTGGTCCATATCCTTCTAAACCTTTCCTACCCAAGTACCTGTCCAAATGTCTTTTAAATCCTGTCATAGTACCTGCATAAACTGCCTCCGTTTTAGTTTAGTTTAGTTTAGAGATACAGATGGAAGCAGGTCCTTGAGGCCACCGATCCCACACCGATTGGTGCTCCCTGCACAGCAACACTATCTCCCACACACTAGGGATGATTTACAATGTTACCAAGCCAATTAGCCTACAAACCTTTACGTCTTTGGAGTGTGGGAGGAAACCGGAGCTCCCCGGAGAAAACCCAGGAGAGTCACAGGGAGAACGTACAAACTCTGTACAGACAGCACCCGTAGTCAGGATCAAATCCGGGTTTCTGGCGCTGAGGGGCAGCAACTCTACAGCTGCACCACCATGCCACCCTCTGGCAGCTAGATCCATATACCCACCACCCTCTATGTGAAAATGTTGCCCCTCAGGTTCCTATTAAATTTTCCCCCTCTCACTCTGGCCCCCTCTCACTCCCATAAACCATCAGCAAAGTGGTGCAGTGATGGAATTGATGCCTTACAGCACCAGAGACCCGGGTTCGATCCTGATTATGGGTGTTATCTGTACGCAGTTTGTACGTTCTCCCTGTGACCTGCGTGGGTTTTCTCCGGGAGCTCCAGTTTCCTCCCACACTCCAAAAATGTGCAAGTTTGTTGGTTCGTTGGCTTTGGTAAAATTATAAATTGTCCCTAGTGTCTCGGGTAGTGCTACTGTACGGGGTGATCCCTGACTCTCAGTCTGATGAAGAGTCTCCAGCCGAAAGGTCACCAATCTCCAAAGATGCTGTTGAGTTACCCCAGCATATTGTGTTTATCTACAGGGTGAGCACTGGTCGGTGCGGACTCGGTGTGGCAAAGGGCCTGTTTCTGCGCTGTATCTCTAAAGAGGATTAAATTCTCTACAGAACGTTTCCATGGTCTTCTCAAATGTACAGTGTCGTCAGTATCTTTTCCGCCATTTTGACTGCAATGCTGACCCATTCCTGGAAAATTCAGAGGAAGTTTTAAGGGAAATTAACGGTGCGTTAACCCTTAGAATCAGGGCTATGTACTGTACATGATAGGTACACAAAAATGCTGGAGAAACTCAGCGGGTGCAGCATCATCTATGGAGCGAAGGAAATAGGCAACGTTTCAGGCCGAAACGTCGCCTATTTCCTTCGCTCCATAGATGCTGCTGCACCCGCTGAGTTTCCCCAGCATTTTTGTGTACCTTCGATTTTCCAGCATCTGCAGTTCCTTCTTAAATACTGTACATGATAATTGGATTGTTTGTACACGGTGACTTAATAGCCAATTCCTTTTAGAAACTCGAATGTAATATCATTGTCGGGTACAAAAAATTGTTATTGCTTGTGCTTGAAATATTTGAAGAATTTCATTATGTTTGATGTTGGGATGGATATGAAGTGTAAATGGAGTCACAGTAAACAGGGAAAGCATTATAGTTAGTCAGTCAAAGGAAGAAGAGTGAGGCACTAATTCAGGAGCCCAACAATGCTTTGTGTTGTATGTTGGTTTTCATAGCAGACCCCATTGAAAGAGCAGTACACTGTGTTATTTACACTGCGGCAAAAAAGCAATGAAGTGAAAATTTGACCAGACTAAATGAAAATCAAAATACGTCAGATGCTGGTAGCGTTAAACTAGGCAAAAGCAATGGGAAACATGGCAGGTCGTCAACATCTCTGGAGAGACGAGATCTGTTAATATTTTTGTGTATCGACTGGTGTATCAAATGGATCGACTGGGCTTGTATTCACTGGAATTTAGAAGGATGAGAGGGTATCTTATAGAAACATATAAAATTCTTGATTGCAGGAAAAATATGCCCGATGTTGGGGGAGTTCAGAACCAGGGGTCACACTGTAAAATAAGGGGTAGGGCATTTAGAAACATAGAAACATAGAAAATAGGTGCAGGAGGAGGCCATTCGGCACTTCGAGCCGGCACCGCCATTCATTGTGATCATGGCTGATCGCCCCAATCAATAACCCATGCCTGCCTTCTCCCCATATCCCTTGACTCCACTAGCCCCTAGAGCTCTATCTAACTCTCTCTTAAATCCATCCAGTGACTTGGCCTCCACTGCCTTCTGTGGCAGGGAATTCCATAAATTCACAACTCTCTGGGTGAAAGAGTTTATCTCACCTCAGTCTTAAATGGCCTCCCCTTTATTCTAAGACTGTGGGCCCTGGGTCTGGATTCGCCCAACATTGGGAACATTTTTCCTGCATCTAACTTGTCCAGTCCTTTTATAATTTTATATGTTTCTTTAAGATCCCTCCTGATCCTTCTAAACTCCAGTGACTACAAGCCTAGTCTTTTCAATCTTTCCTCATATGACAGGGATCAATCTCGTGAACCTATGCTGCACTGCCTCAATCACAAGGATGTCCTTCCTCAAATTAGGAGACCAAACTGTACACAATACTCCAGACGTGGTCTCACCAGAGCGCTATACAAATGCGGAAGAACCTCTTTACTCCTATACTGAAATCCTCTTGTTATGAAGGCCAACATTCTATTAGCTTTCTTCACTGCCTGCTGTACCTGTAAGCCAACTTTCAGTGGCCAGTGTACAAGGACGCCCAGGTCTCGCTGCACCTCCCCCTTACCTAACCTAACCCCATTAACATAATAATCTGCCCCCTTGTTTTTGCCACAAAAGTGGATAACCTCACATTTATCTATATTCTACTGCATCTGCCACGCATCTGCCCACTCACTCAACCTGGTCTTGGTCACCCTGCAACCTCCTAACATCCTCTTCACAGTTCACTCTGCCACCCAGCTTTGTGTCATCCGCAAACGTGCTAGTGTTGCTCCTAATTCCCTCTTCCAAACCATTAATATATATGGTAAACAGTTGCATCCCCAACACCGAGCCTTGCGGCACTCCACTCGCCACTGCCCATTCTGAAAAGGACCAGTTCACTCCTACTCTTTGCTTCCGGTCTGCCAACCAATTTTCTATCCATGTCAACTCCCTACCCCTAATTTTAGTCACCAGTCTCCCTCTTATCAAAGGCTTTCTGAAATTCTAGATACACTATATCCACTGGCACCCCTTCATCCATTTTACTTGTCACATCCTCAAAAAATTCCAGAAGATTAGTCAAGCAGTTTAGGACTGAGATGAGGAAAAACATTTTCGCCCAGAGAGTTGTGAAGCTATGGAATTCTCTGCCACAGAAGGCAGTGGAGGCCAATTCATTGTTTGTGTTCAAGAGCGAGTTAGATATTAGAGGGTCGTAGGGCGTATGGAATCAAGGGATATGGGAAGCAAGCAGGAACAGGGTACAGATTTTGGATGATTAGCCATGATCATATTGAATAGCTGTACTGGATCGAAGGGCCGAAAGGCTTATTCCTGCGCCTATTTTCTATGTTTCAAAACTAGAAAATATGGGCGTGAGAGGTATATTAAATCAGTTGGGAAAGGGGTAGGAGTTTAAAGAACAAACAAACTCCGAGAGGAATCGTGATTGGGATCATTGTAAGCTTAGTTAATGATGGAGACAGAGGAAGGGTCCTGACCCAAAATGTTACCCATCCTTTTTCTCCAGAGATGCTGCCTGACCCGCTGAGTTACTCCAACACTTTGTGTCTGTCGATGGACAGAAATATATTTTTCTCCACTAAAACTTGTAATAAGATTACTCGTGATGGCTTTAACTTAGTTGAGTTTACTAACTGCTAACTTCTGAGCTTTTTGGGGTTATCTCTACTGAAAGCTGTCACATGGTACAGCGAGCATTTACCTCGAGACCAATATTTCTCAACAGCATTTAAGAGACTTTTAGATAGGCTGAGTGTTTTATTGCTGTTTTATATGTCCCAAAATGGAACAACAAAATAAAGTCAATGGCAAGAACCTTAATAGCATTGATGAACAAAGGGATTTTAGGGTCCAAGTTCACAGATCCCTGAAAGTGGCAACATAAGTAGACAGAGTGGTAAAGAAGGCATAAGGTATGTTTACCTTCACAGGTCCGGACTTTTGGAGGATATAACTTTAAGGCGAGAGGGGCAACGTTTACATTAGATGTGCTGGACAAGTTTTTCACAGAACGGTGGATGCGTGGACCATGCTGCCAGTGAGTGGTGGTGGAGGCGGATACAACAGTGGCACTAAAGAGGCTTTTGGATATGTGCCTGGATATAATCATTCCTGCCATCGGGAAGAAATATAGGAGCCTGAAAACTGTAACGTCCAGGTTCAGGAATAGCTACTTCCCTATAAACAATCAGGCTATTAAACACTAAAACCTCTGAATAAGCTCTGAACTGGATGGACTTGGGGCATTGGTTTTGTCTTTTTGCATTATTATGCTCTGTTTTATGTGTGTGTATGTATATGTATATGCATGTGTATGGGTGTGTGAGTATATATACATTGATACACACACACACACACACGTGTATGCATATATATGTGTGTGTATATTTATACATACATGTTTGTATATGTATGTATGTTAATGCATGTGTATATATTTACACACATGTATACACACACACACATATATATATATATTACCTAGATCAAATGGGCTCTGTTGGGGCCCGTTCCGCCAACGCAATATTCCACCACTCAGCCAATCAATCGTCCCCACTTGGAGGGGGGGGGGCGTGGCGTCGTCGATCACCACCCCCTCCACAATGGATTTTTTTTTGTAAATGAAACCTCTCCCCTATTACACACACCACCCACCCCCCTCCGCCCCCACACACACACAATGAAAACCGTTTTTTTTTGTAAATGAAACCTCTCCCCACTAATTTGATTAAAACAGATTTTTAAATTAAATCTCACTCCCTCCCTCCCTTCATAACCCCTCTCCCCTCCTTACCCCCCTTGAGGTGGAAGCTGCTGATCCCATTGTGATGTCATTGTGTGCTGGAACACTGCTCATGGGCAGTTTATGTAAATGAGATCCCATTGTGATGTCATTGTCGAATGGAGCACTGCTCACGGGCAGTTTATGTGAATGAGATCCCATTGTGACGTCATAGCTGTAACTGCCACAGCAGTGTTCAGGTAATTCTTTCTCAAACTGGATGTTGTAAAGTTAAAAATATGAATAACCTGTAAAATATAACATCAATGTGAACTAAACTTGATTAAAAAAAATATACCACAAGTCAATTGTAAGTAAGGTGGTTCAAAAATTGTAGTGCTATCGTGTACCGTTTGCCGTAGTTCCGGGATCATTTTGTTACACAAACTTTTTTAAAAGGCAAGGCAAACAATTGAGCAGCAGCCACCTTACAGCCGCATCACGCGGACTCACCGTGGAGTAGATGTACGTTCAGTGTTATTCATAACTCAGAGAGCCATGACCCTCTCGCTTCCTGGGTCTGACAGAGACTGAGTGAGGGTCTACACTTCCTGGTTTTATAGTCCCGCCCCCATGTCGCCAGCGGGGGCAGCAGAGAGAATGGGGATTTTTTTTAAATCATTGGGAAAAATCCTCTGGTCCCGGAAGGCGGAGGGGGGCTCTGAGTGAGCTGGCCAAAGATGACGGCCATAGGTGGCGGCGTTCTCTCGGAAATCACACCACAGCGAGCCAAAAGCGGTCAAGATCAGACTTTTAGTAATATAGATAGATGCTGGAAAAATCGAAGGAAGACAAAAAATGCTAGAGGCAGCATCTATGGAGAGATCGGAAGAGCGCATGTGTAGGATCGAGACCCTTCTTCAGACTGATGGGGGGGGGGGGGGGGGGTCGGGGGGCAGGAGGGGGGGGGGGGGGGGGGGAGACAAGTGGTGACAGTAGGACCAGAAGGAGAGCTGTGAAAGGTGAGGGAGAGAAGGGTGAAGACAAGGCTATCTAAAATTCGAGAAGTCAATGTTGATACCACTGTGGTGTAGACTACCCAAGCGAAATACCCAAGCTTGTCTCCTCACTTCATTTGCTGCTGGCTTCAGTCGCAAATCTGAGTTTTCGAGTGATCTGTGCAAGGCATTTATTGATGCTGGAATTCCACTGTGGAAATTGGAAAACAAATCTCTCAGAGGTTGTTTAGAGAAATACACAGAGGAACATATAACAAGCGAGTCATCATTACGGAAAAATTATGTTGACAGCAACTTCAACATTGTTATGCAAAAAATTTGAAATGAAGTTGCATGCAACAAAACATCGATCTCAATAGATGAGACAACCGATGCTGTGGGGAGATATGTTGCCAATGTGGTCATCGGTACACTGGAGGCAGGTCAACCATCAAAGGAGTATTTGTTGACATCAGAAGTATTGGAGAAGTCAAACAACTCGACTATTGCTCAGTTGGTTACATCTTCACTTGCTGTACTTTGGCCAGAAGGTATAAAACACGAGAATGTTCTTCTGTTTGTGACTGATGCAACTCCGTACATGAAAAAAGCTGCTTGTGCTCTTAAAGTTTTATTCCCCAAAATGTCGCATTTGACATGCTAAGCTCAAGACTTCATGAAATTGTCAAGCACATACGTAGCTTGTTTCCAAATGTCGATCGCCAACTTTCCAATGTCAAGAAAATGTTCCTCAAAGCACCGTCACGTGTGCAGTTGTTCAAGGAAATGGCACCCGAGATTCCGCAACCTCCTCTGCCCATTTTGACTAGGTGGGGTACATGGCTCTCTGTTGTACTCTACTATGCTGCAAACGATAAAATAATTTGTCAACAGTTTTGAGAAAGAAGAATCTGCCGCAGTCAGGATCGTCAGTGAAATCGTGCAGAAAGGAGATGAGGAATTTCTTTAGTCAGAGGGTGGTGAATCTGTGGAATCTATTGCCACAGAAGACAAGTTATTGGAGATTTTTAAGGCAGAGATAGATAGATTCTTTATTAGTACGGGTGTCAGGGGTTCTGGGGAGAAGGCAGGGAATGGGGTTGAGAGGGAGAGATAGATCAGCCAAGTTTGATTAGCAGAGTAGACTTGATGAGCCGAATGTCCTAATTCTGCTCCTATCACCTATGAACTTATGAACTTATCCTGAGTAGTACAACTCACCAAGTGAGGGGAAAAAAATGCAACACTCTTGTAGCAGAGTTAAAAGATTGTTGATTTGTACCCAACCCTCAACATCCGTGCACATAATCCCAGCTTCAATCCTGAGCTCGGATGCCGTCCGTGTTGTTTGCAGATTCTTCCCGCGGCCGCATGAGCTTCCGATGGGTGCCCTGGTTTCCTCCCACATCCCAAGCATGTGCGGGTTAGTAGGTCAGTGGGCAATGTAAACAGCCCTGTGTGTAGAGGGACTAGCATGGTCTGTGGGGCTAGCGTGGGAATTGATGGGAATGCAGGAAGAATAAAACGGGATTTGTGTCGGTTTGGTGTAAATGAATTATTCATGGTCAATGCAGACTTGATGTCCCAAGGACTTGTTTCCATGCTGTATAACTCGATGAATGCAGCCTACTACACACATGATCGTAAGTCCGTCAGAATTCAGTAAGAAGATATTTGGACAGGTACATGGATAGGAAAGTTTTAGAGGGATAATGGCAAATGCTGGCAAATAGTAATAGTGTAGTTGACGACAACGTCGGGAGCTCACAGGTCGCCTTGGAGTAGAGGGAGAACAAGGAGGGAAGAGACAAGGACTTTAAGGGTTTTGCCTTCCATCACAGTGAGGAGGTGCCTGGTGAACTCACTGTGGTGGATGTTCAATTTGTGTTTATTGTGTGTTTTTGTCATTTTTATTATATGTATGACTGCAAGGCAACGAAATTTCGTTCAGACCAAAAGGTCTGAATGACAATAAAGGCTACGTTGACTTTGACTTTGATGGGACATATGGTTGGCATGGACAAGTTGGGCCAAAGGGCCTGTTTGTGTGTTGTGTGACTCGAAAATTCTGCTGCATCTCATTTGAAATAAATATAATCACTTTAATGCGGACAATATTTTCTGGGGCACCTTTATGGTTTGAGCCAGGTTTTATGCTCCTGGCAGAAATAACCATAGTATTTTTCTGCCAAGGATATTCATATTTGTTTACAAGAAATGAGTCCAATGTCATTGATACTTCCTTCACAAAGTGTCAATAGCTGCATTTATCTTTTCAAAGAAATTATGTAGCAAGTAGGAGTGACTTCCCAGGATTACAGGGTGTCAAGGAGAGAGAGAGAGAGAGGGAGAGGGAGAGGGAGAGAGAGAGGTTGTGATGGGCAAAAGGGAGGAGAAGACGTTTGAGGGGAGGAGGTTTAAATGGGAAGGAAGAAAAGTAATGCATTACAGGGATTAGCAAACCAATACTCTGTCAGGTATATGAATCTTAATTGATGGCTTTAACGCAAACACCATGCACTGAGAATGCACTCAAATGAAATCTACAGAGGAAGCTTTGTCATGGACATTGAATTAGCTCATTCTGTCAGGGCCTGGTCTGACTTTGAGTTCATTGCGAACTTTTGTTGGCCGAAATGAAATACAGATTGCTGGTGGTATAATCAGCCTATTGAATTACTATTCATTAAGATCCAACCACAACTTGTGGCTTTCTTTTCTTCATCCATTGGACAATTGTTTGTGCTGAAAATCACAAGGTGCTGGAGGAACCTTGGGACTGAAGAAGGGTCTTGACCCAAAATGTTGTCTGTCTATTCCTTCCACAGATGTGGCCTGTAGAAGGATCCCAACCCAAAACCTCATCTGCCCATTCCCTCCAAAGATGTTGCCTGGAAAGGGGTCTCAACACGAAATATTGTCCGTCCATTCCTTCCACATGTGATGCCTGTAGAAGGATCCCAACCTGAAACATTGTCCATTCCCCCAACAGATGCTGCCTGGCCCCTGTGATCCTCCAGCACTGTGTGTTTCGCACAAGTTTCCAACATCTGTAGTTTCTTGTATCTTACTTTTCATGTTCTTTGTGTTCTTCACCGCCCAGATTCTACATCTATCTTTGCTGTTGTAGCGAAGCCTCGAGGAGGGCTGGAGCAAGAAATATTTTGTTGGGCCACTCCATTGATACTCTTATCTCAACCACTTCTAGTGTCCATCCATTAGTATCAATTGATGCTCAGAATAGATACATCTGACAGATCATCTATTGCTAACCTAGCAGGAGAATAGGCTGACTAAGTGTGTGACACAGAGAACAGGAGCACATGAAACGAGTACTGTCAGCAAACCATCATTATTCCCAACAGTGCAAAATCTACAGACATAGAAACATAGAAAATAGGTGCAGGAGGAGGCCATTCGGCCCTTCGAGCCAGCACCGCCATTCATTGTGATCATGGCTGATCGTCCCCAATCAATAACCCGTGCCTGCCTTCTCCCCATATCCCTTGATTCCACGAACCCCTAGAGCTCTATCTAACTCTCTCTTAAATCCATCCAGTGACTTGTCCTCCACTGCCCTCTGTGGCAGGGAATTCCACAAATTCACAACTCTCTGGGTGAAAAAGTTTTTTCTCACCTCGGTCTTAAATGGCCTCCCCTTTATTCTCAGACTGTGGCCCCTGGTTCTGGACTCGCCCAACATTGGGAACATTTTTCCTGCATCTAGCTTGTCCAGTCCCTTTATAATTTTATATGTTTCTATAAGATATCCCCTCATCCTCCTAAACTCTAGTGAATACAAGCCTAGTCTTTTCAATCTTTCCTCATATGACAGTCCCGCCATCCCAGGGATCAATCTTGTGAACCTACGCTGCACTGCCTCAATCACAAGGATGTCCTTCCTCAAATTAGGAGACCAAAACTGTACGCGATACTCCAGATGTGGTCTCACCAGAGCCCTATATAACTGCAGACGTTTTAAGCAATAAGTTCATATGTTCTAGGAGCAGAATAGGGCCATTCGGTCCATCAAATCTACATGGCCATTCGATCATGGCTGATCTATCTCTCCCTCTCAAACCCATTCTCCTGCCTTCACCCCATAACCCCTGACACTATTCAAGAATCTGATATGTGGAGTGGCAAATATATCTTGCGTTCTCAGAGATTCAATCAGAACTATTAAGGCTGAAGTGATATTACATCCGAAGAGTCTGAAGAAGGGTCGCCTTCACTTCAGATTCAGATTCAATTTAATTGTCATTGTCAGTGTACAGTACAGAGACAACGAAATGCATTTAGCATCTCCCTTGAAGAGCGACATAGCAAACGATTTGAATAAATAATAATAAGTGTCCGGGGGGGGGGGGGGTGGTGATTGGCAGTCACCGAGGTATGTTGTTGAGTAGAGTGACAGCCGCCGGAAAGAAGCTGTTCCTCGACCTGCTGGTTCGGCAACGGAGAGACCTGTAGCGCCTCCCGGATGGTAGGAGGGTAAACAGTCCATGGTTGGGGTGAGAGCAGTCCTTGGCGATGCTGAGCGCCCTCCGCAGACAGCGCTTGCTTTGGACAGACTCAATGGAGGGGAGCGTGGAACCGGTGATGCGTTGGGCAATTTTCACCACCCTCTGCAATGCCTTCCGGTCGGAGACAGAGCAGTTGCCATACCATACTGTGATGCAGTTGGTAAGGATGCTCTCGATGGTGCAGCGGTAGAAATTCACCAGGATCTGAGGAGACAGATGGACCTTCTTCACTTATATGTCACACTATGTGTTACTGGCAAGACAGTCATTATTTTGCTCATCCCTCATTGTCTTTAGGAAGATGGTGGTGATCCAGTATCATGACACACACAGATCTCAGTCCTTCTGTTCCAGTATTCTCCTCCTGCCCCATCTTCACACACACACACTTGGGGAATGTAACTGAGGGTGTAAACAAAAATAAGGAACTGGCCTTATGGTAAGGGCGGCATGGTGGCACAATGGTAGAGTCGCTGCCATACTGCACCAGAGAGTCGGGTTCGATCCTGACTACGGGTGCTGTCTGTACAGATTTTGTACCTTCTCCCCGTGACCACGTGGGTTTCCTCCAGGTGCTCCGGTTTCCTCCCACATTCCAAAGCCAATCAGGTTTGTAAAAACATAGAAACATAGAAAAATAGGTACAGGAGCAGGTCATTCAGCCCTTCGAGCCATTCAATATGATCACGGCTGATAATCTAAAACAGGACCCTGTTCCTGCTTTTCCCCCATATCCCTTGATTCCTTTAGCCCTAGGAGCTAAATCTAACTCTCTCTTGGGAACATCCAGTGAATTGGCCTCCACTGCCTTCTGTGGCAGAGAATTCCACAGATTCACAACTCTCTGGGTGAAAATGTTTTTCCTCATCTCAGTCCTAAATGGTCTACCTCTTATTCTTAAACTGTGACCCCCGGTTCTGGACTCCCCCAACATCAGGACAATTTTTCCTGCTTCTATCCTGTCCAATCCTTTAAGCATGTTATATGTTTCTAGAAGTTCATCCTTCTAAATCCCAGTGAATACAAGCCCAGTCGACTCATTCTTTCATCATATGTCAGTCCCGCCATCCCTGGAATTAACCTGGTGAACCTGCGCTGCACTCCCTCAATAGCGAGAATGTTAATTGGCTTCTGTAAATTGTCCCTAGTGTGCAGGATAGAACTAGTGAATGGGTGATTGGCAGTCGGCACGGACACGGTGGGCCGAAGGGCCTGTTTTCACGCTGTATCTCTGAGCGAAACTAAACTGGATTTCTCCCTGAACTTCTCCTATATAACCTGAGAAAATGTACACACATATTCCTCTTTGTCTTTGTTTCTCTTGAACAATCTCATGACTTTACATCATAACATAGAAAGATAGAAATTAGGTGCAGGAGTAGGCCATTCGGCCCTTCGAGCCTGCACCGCCATTCAATATGATCATGGCTGATCATCCAACTCAGTATCCCGTACCTGCCTTCTCTCCATACCCTCTGATCCCCTTAGCCACAAGGGCCACATCTAACTCCCTCTTAAATATAGCCATTGAACTGGCCTCGACTACCCTCTGTGGCAGAGAATTCCAGAGATTCACCACTCTCTGTGTGAAAAAAGTTCTTCTCATCTCGGTTTTAAAGGATTTCCCCCTTATCCTTAAGCTGTGAACCCTTGTCCTGGACTTCCCCAACATCGGGAACAATCTTCCTGCATCTAGCCTGTCCAACCCCTTAAGAATTTTGTAAGTTTCTATAAGATCCCCCCTCAATCTCCTAAATTCTAGAGAGTATAAACCAAGTGATAACCTGATGCAGCAAAAAGATGCCTTTGCGGATGCAACATTACACCACTGTACGGCATCAGTTTACAGACCTTTTATATTAAAATGAAAGGGAAGATCTCCTTTGTGTGTCATGTCTAATTTATAAAGCTGCTACTCGTGAAAATTATTCCCAGTTCTTTCTCACCTCTATGCCTATGATAGATTACCCAATTATTCTACTTTTTTTGGCTAAATTTATAATATTTCCCATTTTTCTGGTTTATTATCAGCATCTGCCGTACCTTGTTTGGTTTATTTTCCTTCCTTACTTGAGTTTAGTTGAGAGATACAGCGTGGAAAGAGGCCCTTTGGCCTACCGAGCCTGCGCCAACCAGTTATCACCCCGTACACGAACACTATCTGACACACACGGGAGTGTTATGAGGTTCGTGGTTCGACACGTCCGTGATTATGTTGGTGGCCTAGCCGAGGCAGCGTGAAGTGTAGATGGAGTCAATGGTAGAAATGCATGATGGCCTGGGCTGCGCCCACAATTTCGCACGAGTGTCAATTAGCGGAGAATCCATTTATTTACCATTAACGGCTTCCTTATTATCGTGCTTCACGTTTGCATTGATATTAATTGTCCTTGGCGTTGTGCTTTGGTTGCAGCCTTGGCCGAACGTGTCCAATCTCGCCAAGGACTTCATTGACCGGCTGATCACGATTGACCCCAACGAGCGGATGGCAGCAGCTCAAGCCTTGAAGCATCCCTGGGTGGTGACTATGGCCGCATCTTCCTCCATGAAAAACCTCCATCGCTCCATCTCCCAGAACTTGATGAGGAGGACCTCTTCCCGCTGTCAAAGCTCGAAGTCTGCAGAGACCGTCAAGTCCAGCCGCTCCAGCAAGTCACGCCGTTTACGTGAGAAAGAGATTCGGGAATTTAACCTTTGGTACCAGCACCACATGGAGCAGGACTAATTAGATGACGTCCATTTTCGTTTTAAGTTAACGCAAATGTTCTCCCGGTAAATAAATCGAAATGAAAAGTCTAGACTTTCATTAGTTGGTTACCACTTAAAATGATTTAAGTGATGATTATATATAGCCTCAAGACAGCAACTGTGATTTTCTATTGGACTTTTTTAATATCAAAGTAAATTGACTCATCAGTGTTTTAACATTTCCATCTAATCAGCATTTAATCAGCAATAAAGACTATTGTATATATTTATGCAATGCGATGTAAAATTCAAAATTTGTAAATGTTTGCTGACTTGAAAAAAAGTCCCTTTGTGTTATTAGTTTACTGAGCCAGCCTTTACATGGAAGGAGCTAGAGTAGATATTCAGACTATAAAAACATCAGGGCAGCACGGTGTCGCAGCGGTAGAGTTGCTGTCTTACAGCGCCAGAAACCCGGGTTCGATCATGACAACGGGTGCTGTCTGCATGGAGTTTGTACGTTCTCCCCATGACCGCATGGGTTTTCTCCGGGCGCTCCGGTTTACTCCCACATTCCAAAGAAATACAAGTTTGCAGGTTAATTGGCTTCGGTAAAAATTGTAAATTGGCCCCAGTATATAGGATAGTGCTTGTGTATGGGGATCGCTGTTTGGCACGGACTTGGTGGGCCGAACTGGACTAATCTAATGGCCGACTCAAGGTTCCATGATTACCAGGGCGTTTGATAGAAAATTTACGAAGCTGTTTATTTAATTCAAGAAAGTTATTTGGGTTAATTTTTATAGGAGCAGGAGGAATATGAATGCCCTTAGACTTATTTGCTCCTTTTATTGAAGCATTGGTTTGCAGTCCTTTTGTTTTCTATTTGTCAGCCGGCTTCAGTTGATGTACTGAAAAGAATACTGATGAAGGCCAGAATCCAATAATTGATGATTAAAATTTGTCATATCTCGAGTGGATGCCATAGGGCATTTTTAGTTCAATGGTACAGGTACACCACTGATTTTAAGGTCATAAGGTCAGAAGTGATAGGAGCAGAATTAGGCTATTCGGCCCTTCTTGTCTACTCCACCATTCAATCATGGCTGAGCTATTCCTCTCTCCAAACACCATTCTCTTGCCTGCTCCCCATAACCTCTGACACCTGTACTGTTCAAGAATCCATCTATCTCTTCCTTATAAATATCCATTGACAGCCTCCACAGCCTTCCGTGGCAAAGAATTCAACAGATTCACCACCCTCAGACTAAAGAAAATCCTTATAGAAACGTAGAAAATAGGTGCAGGAGTAGGCCATTCGGCCCTTCGAGTCTGCACCGCCATCCAATATGATCATGGCTGATCATCCAACTCAGTATCCTGAATCTGCCTTCTCTCCATACCCCCTGATACCTTTAGCCACAAGGGCCACATCTAACTCCCTCTTAAATATAGCCAGTGAACTGTGGCCTCAACCACCCTCTATGGAAGAGAATTCCACAGATTCACCACTCTTTGTGTGAAAAATATTTTTCTCATCTCGGTCCTAAAAGATTTCCTCCCCTATCCTAAAACTATGACCCCTTGTTCTGGACTTCCCCAACATCGGGAAAAATCTTCCTGCATCTAGCCTGTCCAACCCCTTAAGAATTTACAGTTTCTATAAGATCCCCCCTCAATCTTCTAAATTCTAGCGAGTACAAGCCGAGTCTATCCAGTCTTTCTTCATATGAAAGTCCTGCCATCCCAGAAATCAGTCTGGTGAACCTTCTCTCATCATCTCCTTCCTAAAGGAATGTCCTTTAATTATCCGACACCCTTGCTGGATTATCCGTTTTGCCGGACCAACAGAGGTCACGTTGTCCAAGCAATGTCGAATGATACCAGAATAGACCGTCCAGGGGCTGAGATACCAACCCGCAAACATGGCTTCGGAAATCGGCTGTGGGAACGGCTGGGTTTGTATACTCTGGAGTTTAGAAGGTTGAGAGGAGATCTTATTGAAACGTATAAGATTATTAAGGGTTTGGACATGCTAGAGGCAGGAAACATGTTCCCGATGTTGGAGGAGTCCAGAACCAGGGGCCACAGTTTAATAATAAGGGGTAAGCCATTTAGAACGGAGATGAGGAAAAACCTTTTCACACAGAGGGTTGTGAATCTGTGGAATTATCTGCCTCAAAAGGCAGTGGAGGCCAATTCTCTGGATGTTTTCAAGAGAGAGTTAGATACAGCTCTTAAAGATAGCAGATTCAGGGGATATGGGGAGAAGGCAGGAACGGGGTACTGATTGTGGATGATCAGGCATGATCACAATGAATGGCGGTGCTGGCTCGAAGGGCCAAATGGCCTACTCCTGCACCTATTGTCTATTGTGTATTGGAACTGCCGGGTCCTGCCTGCTTTGACTTCCCAAGACGCATCAACTCTGCCTTATCTGTCTTATCCCCTCTCGCCTTATAGCTGTTAGCAATGTCCTCTAGTGTTGGACATTTCCACCCTGGGCACAAGGTTCTGACTGTCTAGCCCATTCCTTCTCTCCTGAGATGCTGCCTCACCCGCTGAGTTACTCCAGCATTTTGTGTCTGACTGTCCAGCCAATCTATGCCTCTCATAACTTTATATACTTTAAATCTGCATATATTTTAAATTGTTGAGATACTAGTTCAGATTATTCCAACTCAGACTTGAGGTTTCCTGCTGAACTAATAAAAGCTATACAGATATGCTTTGTTCCATAGATTCCAGACTAAACCAAGTATAGAAACATAGACAATAGGTGCAGGAGTAGGCCATTCGGCCCTTCGAGCCTGCACCGCCATTCAATATGATCATGGCTGATCATCCAACTCAGTATCCTGTACCTGCCTTCTCTCCATACCCCCAATCCCTTTAGCCACAAGGGCCACATGTAACTCCTAGTATCATCGAGTCATCTTAATCTCTCAGAGAAATCTTATCTTGAGCACTGCCATTACTTTTCTAATCTGCACGCTCATAAATTCTAGGAGCAGAATTAGGCCATTCGGCCCAACAAGCCTACTCTGCCATTCAATCATGGCTGATCTATCTATCCCTCTCAACCCCATTCTCCTGCCTTCTCCCCATAACCCCTGACACCCGTACTAATCAAGAATCAGTTAATTTCCTCCTTAAATATATCCATTGACTTGGCCTCCACAGCTGTGGCAATAAGATATAAGATATGCCATTTATTGTCACTATACATGTACAGTGAAACTGAAAGCTGCTCGTACTCAGTGCATACATACAATTAGCACAAAAAACAAAAAACAGAAGGGAGATGGGGGGGGCGGGGAATAGGTGCACAAATTCTGCGGCGCTACATACATATATACATATATACAGATGGAAGTCCGTGTTGGGCGGTGTAGTCAGTGCATGTGTGAATTTGAATTTATAGTAGTTATAATTCTCGGAAAGCAACTATTCCTGAGTCTGTTTGTCCTGGATTTGATGCACCTATAGCGCCTTCCAGAGGGCAGCAGGTCGAACAGTCCAAACGCAGGATGGGAGCTGTCTTTGATGATATTCTTTGCCCTGCTAAGGCAGCGGGAGGTGTAGATGTCCATCAGGGAGGGGAGAGGGCAGCCAATGATCCTCTGCGCTGTCCTGGTTACCCTCTGAAGCCTCTCCCTGTCTGCCATGGTGCAGCTGCCATACCATGCTGTAATGCAGTATGTCAGCAGGCTCTCGATGGACGAGCGGTAGAAGGTCAGCAGCAGGTTAGAGTCCAGGTTGTGCTTCCTGAGGACCCTCAGGAAGTGCAGCCGCTGCTGAGCCTTCTTGATGACCGCTGTCGTGTTGTCCGTCCAGGAGATGTCAGCAGCGATATGGACGCCGAGAAACCGGAAGGTGCACACGGGAAGGTGCAAAATTATTCTTGTGAACTTTAGTGTATTTCATAACAAAGTGAAGCCTGACGTATCTGCTTTAAGGAGATCACAGATAGCTGTAGGAATAATAGGGTAGTATTAGTGAAATATTTTAACTTCCCGAATATTGACTGGATCACAACTGGCGCAAAGGGCTTTGACTGGGTTGGAGTTTGTTAAATGTTTCCAAGAAAGCTTCCTTAACCCTTCATTAGTCAGAGCATTGAGTATAGAAGTTGGGAGGTCATGTTGCAGTTGCATAAGACATTGGTGAGGCCACATTGAGAGTATTGTGTTCAGTTTTGGGTGCCATGTTAAAGGAAAGATGTTGGCAAGCTGGAAAGGGTGCAGGGAAGATTTACGAGGCTGTTGCCAGGACTTGAGGGCCTGAGCTATAGAAATAGGTTGAGCATGCTAGGACTATTCTTTGGAGCACAGAAGGATGAGGGGAGATCTTATAGAGGTGTATAAAATCATGACAGGAATAGATTGGGTAGATACACAGAGTCTCTTGCCCAGAGTAGTGAAATCGACAACCAGAGGACTTAGGTTTAAGGTGAGGGGGGAAAGATGTAATAGGAACCTGAGGGGTAACTTTTTCGTGCAAAGGGTGGGAGGTGTAGGGATCGAGCTGATGGAGGAGGTAGTTGAGGCAGGTATTATCGCAACGTTTAAGAAACATTTAGACAGGTACATGGATAGGAGAGGTTTAGAGGGATATGGGCCAAATGCATGCAGATAGGATTAGTGTAGATGGGACATGTTGGCCGGTGTGGGCAAGTTGGGCTGAGGTGCATGTTTCCCTACTGTAAGACTCTATAATCAATACATAAAGGGTCCTACCAGAGGCGGCAACAATGGATCCCTTCCTGAGGAATGAAATAGGGCAAGTGACTGCTGTGTCAATGGGAAAGCACTTTAGACCCCGTGGCCATAATTCTCTTAGTTTTTAAATAATTATGAAGAGGATAGGATCGTCCCCACCTTTACCTTGAGGAAGATCCTAAATTGGAGCAAGATACTAAATTGGAGCAATTAGGCCAATTTTGGAAACATTAGATGGATACTTACAGAGATCAATTAGGAGATGGACACAAAAAGCTGGAGTGACTCAGCGGGACAGGCAGCATTTCGGGAGAGATGGAATGGGTGACGTTTCGGGTCGAGACTCATCTTCAGACTGCTTGCAAATAAGTGGACATCTTACAGGCGGGCGCCTTTTAAAAGTGCAATAGAAGTGTTCAGGGACATTGCATTCCTGTTACGCAAAGGGTAAGTCAGGCAAGGTAAGGGAACCCTGGTCGACAAGAGATATTGAGGTTCTGTTCAGGAAAAAGAAGGAACATACTGATGGCCTAATTCTGCTCCTAGCACTGATGAACATACATTAGGTTTGGTAATCGGAATTCAGCAACTTCCTCAACATGTATAAGGAGTACACTGAAAAGAGAAATCAGGAGGGCATGAGATGAATCTGCATTGGCAAGGTATAGAAAAGCCCCCAAGAAATTCTACAGGTATATTAAGAGCGAAAGTCTGGCTAGGAAGTGAATAAGACCCACTTACACATCATTATGGTCATCTATGTGTGGAGTCACAGGAGGTATTGGACAGCAGATTGATTTTCAGAGGTCAATTAACCAATTATAACCATATAATATAACCATATAACAATTACAGCACGGAAACACGCCATCTCGACCCTTCTAGTCCATGCCGAACACGTATTCTTCCCTATTCCCATATACCTGCGCTCAGACCATAACCCTCCATACCTTTCCCATCCATATAACTATCCAATTTATTTTTAAATGATAAAAACGAACCTGCCTCCACCACCTTCACTGGAAGCTCATTCCACACAGCCATCACTCTCTGAGTAAAGAAGTTCCCCCTCATGTTACCCCTAAACTTCTGTCCCTTAATTCTCAAGTCATGTCCCCTTGTTTGAATCTTCCCTACTCTCAGTGGGAAAAGCTTATCCACGTCAACTCTGTCTATCCCTCTCATCATTTTAAAGACCTCTATCAAGTCCCCCTTAACCTTCTGCGCTCCAAAGAATAAAGCCCTAACTTGTTCAACCATTCTCTGTAACTTAATTGCTGAAACCCAGGCAACATTCTAGTAAATCTCCTCTGTACTCTCTCTATTTTGTTGACATCCTTCCTATAATTAGGCGACCAAAATTGTACACCATACTCCAAAATTGGCCTCACCAATGTGCAATTTTAACATTACATCCCAACTTCTATACTCAATGTTCTGATTTATAAAGGCCAGCACACCAAATGCTTTCTTTACCACCCTATCTACATGAGATTCCACTTTCAGGGAACTGTGCACAGTTATTCCCAGATCCCTCTGTTCACCTGCATTCTTCAATTCCCTACCATTTACCATGTACGTCCTATTTTGATTTGTCCTGCCAAGATGTAGCACCTCACACTTATCAGCATTAAACTCCATCTGCCATCTTTCAGCTCACTCTTCCAACTGGCATAAATCTTTCTGTAGACTTTGAAAATCTACTTCTTTATCCACAACCCCACCTATCTTAGTATCATCTGCATACTTACTAATCCAATTTACCACACCATCATCCAGATCATTGATGTACATGACAAACAACAGTGGACCCAACACAGATCCCTGTGGCACCCCACTAGTCACTGGCCTCCAACCTGACAACCAACCATCCACCATAACTCTCTGGCATCTCCCAATCAGCCACTGTTGAATCCATCTTGCTACTCCTCCATTAATCCCCAACCATTAAACCTTCTTAACCAACCTTCCGTGAGGAACCGTGTCAAAGGCCTTACTGAAGTCCATGTATACAACATCCACTGCTTTACCCTCATCAATTTCCCGAGTAACCTCTTCAAAAAATTCAAGAAGATTAGTCAAACATGACCTTCCAGGCACAAATCCATGTTGACTGTTCCTAATCAGACCATGTTTATCCAGATGCTTATATATATTATCTCTAAGTATCCTTTCCATTAATTTGCCCACCACTGACGTCAAACTGACAAACAATTGTCTTTATCCACATGACTTTGAGATGGAGGAACCCCACACAGTCACAGGGAGAACGTGCAAACATCCCACATACAGCACCCAATGTCGGGTCCCTGGCGTATGCAGACCTTTTTCCCCAGGGAAGGGGAATCAAACACTGGAGAGCATAGTTTTAAGGTGAGAGGGGAAAGATTTAAAAGGGACCTGAGAGGCAACATCTTTACAACACAATACGATACGATAGAACTTTATTTATCTGCCAACAGTCATACAAACACAAAATACATGAAACATGAAAATAAAATGACGAGTGGATAGGCTTGGGGGATGTGCAAAGATTGGGGAGGGGGGAGGAGGGGAGGCGAGTCAGTCTCTGTCTACCCCATGACAGAAGGGGGAGGGGTTGTAAGGTTTGATAGCCACAGGGAAGAAGGATCTCCTGTGGTATTCTGCCCTGCATCTTGGTGGAACCAGTCTGTCACTGAAGGTACTCCACTCCACAGCAAACTCCACACGACACAAAGGGTGCATATGCAGAACAAGTTGCCAGAGAAAGCAGTTGAGGCAGGTACAATAGCAACAGTTAAAAGACACTTGGACAGATAGATGGGTAGGAAAGGATTAGACTGAAATGAGCCAAACTCGGCAAATGGAACGTTTGGATGGCATGGATGAGTTGGGCCGAAGGGCCTGTTTCTGTGCCATATTACTCCATGACTCTCTGAATGAGTGAAGCAATTATGACAAAACAAAAAATTAAACAAATAATATTAATTGAACCATTCGAGTCCAAAGTTCAGTGAGATTGAAAGATTTTGTAGATCTGTATCTAATGTAATATAAACTACCTCTCGGAACTAGTTACACCCAGTAACCTTTCATGGCTCCAAGTATAACATTAAAATACATTTTCATTGCAATGTTGTCTTTAATACAGATTTGCTTGTGATACAGCTGACTTGATGCGTGAAGATGTAAGCCCCAATGTTTAAACAATACAAAGGGCTTGTTATAATTGCAGTGGTGGGTCGTGCTACATTCTTCATGTGTACCCAACCTATCTGCCACTTTAATCAGGCAAAAATAAGCCAGGCTTGGCCAGATTGCCATACAATTGATGCTCTGTGGAGACATAAGGAACTGCCCAAGAAAGACACAAAGTGCTAGAGTAACTCAGCGGGTCAGGCAACATCTCTGGAGAACAGGAATAGGTGACGTTTCGATATTGAGACCCTTCTTCAGACTGAAGTCAAATTGATCTCTTATTAGGCTATGGTAGTTGATATCAGCAAAACCACTACGAGATAAGACTATATTTGGCATATTTTAAAATGTTTATCATTCACCAGCAAGTTTTGCTAGGAGGAACTGTACAATCTACACTTAGATAGTTAGCTATTTAAGGCTATTTTACACATTGAGCGATCACAGTTGTAAAACGCTATAGAATACTGTCAGACAAAAATGCTGGAGACACAAAGCGGGTGAGGCAGCATCTTGGGAGCGAAGGAAATAGGTGACGTTTCGGGTCGAGACCCATCTTCAGACCCTTCTTCGGGTCTCGACCCGAAACGTCGCCTATTTCCTTCGCTCCATAGATGCTGCCTCGCCCGCTGAGTTTCTCCAGCATTTTTGTCTACCTTCGATTTTCCAGCATCTGCAGTTCCTTCTTGAACATAGAATACTCTCAAGTCAACAACTGGCTCTTTAATTGAACCTCAGGATCTTCATGAAAGTGGGCAACACATTTGGATAGACAAAATATTTTTTTTTGATGCAGTAAGTTTACATGACCAGTGCTGGTCTCAATTAGCTGTCTGGATTGAGATTTTTTTTTTGCCTTTGTACAGTGGCGTGGCATAAACAAAATAGAGAGATTTTGACTAGTGACCAATTAAATTAACGATGAAGGTTCTTCAATATGCAGCAATGTAATTATGCAGGCATTAATTTGTTTTGCTTTTGATACGATCAAGGCAGATTTTCAATTTGGGAGAATCTATTTCTTAAGTAGCAATACTGACCTTAAAATCACCATGGGGGCGGCACGATGGCGTAGCAGTAGAGTTGCTGCTTTACAGCGCCAGAGACCAAGGTTCGATCCTGACTACAGGTGCTGTTTGTACATTCTCCCTATGACCTGCGTGGGTTTTCTCCGGGATCTCCGGTTTCCTTCCACACTTCAAAGACGTACAGATTTGTAGGTTAATTGGCTTGGTATAATTGTAAATTGTCCCTTGTGTGTGTAGGATAGTGTTAGTGTGCTGGTCGGCGCGGATACGTTGGGCCGTACGGCCTATTTCCGTGCTATATCTCTAAACCAAACTAAACTAAAGGTACACAAAAAAATGCTGGAGAAACTCAGCGGGTGCAGCAGCATCTATGGAGCGAAGGAAATAGGTAACGTTTCGGGCCGAAACCCTTCTTCAGACTGAGGAAGGGTTTTGGCCCGAAACGTTACCTATTTCCTTAGTTCCATAGATGCTGCTGCACACGCTGAGTTTCTCCAGCATTTTTTTGTGTACCTTCGATTTTCCAGCATCTGCAGTTCCTTCTTAAACTAAACTAAAGCTCACTGCCACTGTGTGCAGTTTTGTGTACTGTGTGGGTTTTCTCCAGTTTCCTCCCACATTGTAGAATTCCGTGACTGCGACTATTAATGAACAAGGAGTCCACTGAATCAAAGAGATGGTCACGGTAGAGTCCCTACCATACGATTTCAATGACGGCACAGCGCTGGTACCACAAGTAAATGCCGTGGAATAGGATCTGGGCACTGTCATCAAGCAAGGGCTGAAGGAGAGTCTCGACCCGAAACGTCACCCATTCCTTCTCTCCAGAGATGCTGCCTGTCCCGCTGAGTTACTACACCTTTTTGCGTCTATCTTCGGTTTAAACCCGCATTGCAGTTTCTTCCTACACACTTCTCCAGAGATGCCGATCTGCTGAGTTACTCCAGCACTTTGTGTCCTATTTTGTATTAATCAGCATCTGCAGTTCGACACTAGGGCATATAATCGGATTTATTACAAAAGCTGAGACACTCTCCATTCACAATAGAAAAAAAAAACTACTGTCTGTAAGAAGGGTCTCGACCCGAAACATCGCCCATTTCTCCTCTCCAGAGATGCTGCCTGTCCCGCTGAGTTACTCCAGCATTGTGTGTCTGTCTTCGATTAAAACCAGCATCTGCAGTTCTTTCCTACACATACTGGCTATAACATTTGGGCATGGAAGGTTCTGTCTGCATAAATGGGGGATCTATGCATGAGCAGATTGTGCACAAACCCCTTCAAGTGATTGAGATGTAGTCTCTCCTACATTCTCATTGCAGCAACACTGATTCATGTATTATCTGAATGGTGGCCGATTAGGAAAAGGGGAGATGCAGCGAGACCTTGGGTGTCATGGTACACCAGTCATTGAAAGTAGGCATGCAGGTGCAGCAGGCAGTGAAGAAAGCGAATGGTATGTTAGCATTCATAGCAAAAGGATTTGAGTATAAGAGCAGGGAGGTTCTACTGCAGTTGTACAGGGTCTTGGTGAGACAACACCTGGAGTATTGCGTACAGTTTTGGTCTCCTAATCTGAGGAAAGACATTCTTGCCGTAGAGGGAGTACAGAGAAGGTTCACCAGACTGATTCCTGGGATGTCAGGAATTTCATATGAAGAAAGACTGAATAGACTCGGCTTGTACTCGCTAGAATTTAGAAGATTCAGGGGGGATCTTATAGAAACTTACAAAATTCTTAAGGTTTAGAACAAAATTCAAAAGTCCAGAACAAGTGGTCACAGTTTAAGGATAAGGGGGGAAGTCTTTTAGGACCGAGATGAGAAAAACATTTTTCACACAGAGAGTGGTGAATCTGTGGAATTCTCTGCCACAGAAGGTAGTTGAGGCCAGTTCATTGGCTATATTTAAGAGAGAGGTAGATGTGGCCCTTGTGGCTAAAGGGATCAGGGAGTATGGAGAGAAGGCAGGTACAGGATACTGAGTTGGGTGATCAGCCATGATCATATTGAATGGCGGTGCAGGCTCGAAGGGCCGAATGGCCTACTCCTGCACCTATTTTCTATGTTTCTATGTATATCTTCCTACAGTAGGGATGGATCGCAGGCACACAGAAACAGAGCAAGTGAAAGATCTGCCTGTAGCAAAGTCACTGATGAAGGTTTAATCCATGACTGTTGTTACCCCCTCCCCCCCACCTCCCTAACACATCTATCTTTCAGTGTAAATAAGGGGTTCCAACCCGAAATGTCACCTATTTCCCTTCTCGAGAGATGCTGCCTTATCCGCTGAGTTACTCCAGCATTTTGCATCTATCTGCAGTTCCTTATTTCTCTTTTGTTTGAATAGAAACATAGAAACATAGAAATTAGGCACAGGAGTAGGCCGTTCGGCCCTTCGAGCCTGCACCGCCATTCAATATGATCATGGCTGATCATCCAACTCAGTATCCCGTACCTGCCTTCTCTCCATACCCCCTGATCCCCTTAGCCACAAGGGCCACATCTAACTCCCTCTTAAATATAGCCAATGAAATGGCCTCAACTACCCTCTGTGGCAGAGAGTTCCAAAGATTCACCACTCTCTGTGTGAAAAAAGTTCTTCTCATCTCGGTTTTAAAGGATTTCCCCCTTATCCTTAAGCTGTGACCCCTTGTCCTGGACTTCCCTAACCTTGGGAACAATCTTCCTGCATCTAGCCTGTCCAACCCCTTAAGAATTTTGTAAGTTTCTATAAGATCCCCTCTCAATCTCCTAAATTCTAGAGAGTATAAACCAAGTCGATCCTGTCTTTCTTCATAAGACAGTCCTGACATCCCAGGAATCAGTCTGGTGAACTGTCTCTGCACTCCCTCTATGGCAATAATGTCCTTCCTCAGATTTGGAGACCAAAACTGTACGCAATACTCCAGGTGTGGTCTCACCAAGACACTGTACAACTGCAGTAGAACCTCCCTCTTCCTATACTCAAATCCTTTTGCAATGAAAGCTAACATACAATTCGCTTTCTTTACTGCCTGCTGCACCTGCATGCCTACCTTCAATGACTGGTGTACCATGACACCCAGGTCTCGCTGCATCTCCCCCTTTCCCAATCGGCCACCATTTAGATAATAGTCTGCTTTCCCGTTTTTGCCACCAAAATGGATAACCTCACATTTAACCACATTATACTGCATCTGCCAAACATTTGCCCACTCACCCAGCCTATCCAAGTCACCTTGCAGTCTCCTAGCATCCTCCTCACAGCTAACACTGCCCCCCAGCTTAGTGTCATCCGCAAACTTGCAGATATTGCCTTCAATTCCCTCATCCAGATCATTAATATATATTGTAAATAGCTGGGGTCCCAGCACTGAGCCTTGCGGTACCCCACTAGTCACTGCCTGCCATTGTGAAAAGGACCCGTTTACTCCTACGCTTTGCTTCCTGTTTGCCAGCCAGTTCTCTATCCACATCAATACTGAACCCCCAATGCCTTGTGCTTTAAGAATGGACATATATTTCTTGCAATAACACATGCAGAATGCCGTGCCATTGAGGATGCCGTGATAGGCAAAGAGATGACCTATATGTTGCACGGTTTCATTTCTACACCCATTTTTCATAAGATAGCACTCATGTTAATGTAATAAATAAGGCAACATAGTGATGCAGCAGTTCACAAATCTGTTACACAACTCCATGGGCTCGGAGATTAAAAGTGGCCTAGTGGTGCAGCAGCAGAGTTGCTGCCTTACAGCGCCAGTTATCCAGGTTCCATCCTGACTATTGGTGCTGTCTGTACGGAGTTTACACATCCTGCCCATCACCGTGTGGGTTTTCTCCGGGCGCTCCGGTTTCCTCCCACCCTCCAAAGACGTGCAGGTCTGTATAGTGTATATAGTGTAAATTGCCCCTATTGTGTAGGCTCATGCTAGTATATGGATGATCACTGGCCAGCGTGGGCTTGATGGGCCGAAGGGCCTGCTCCGACATTGTATCAAAGAGATTTTGTTCAGTCTGAAAGGTCTGAATGACAATAAAGTATTCTTGACTAGACTTGGTCTCTAACGTCTAAAGGTACAATCCTGACCTCAGATGCTGCCTGTGTTGAGTTAGCACACCTTCCCTGTGGCAATGTTGGCGTCCACTGAGTGTTCTAGTCAGTTTCCACCCACATAACAAAGGTGTACTGGTTATAATTAACAGAAATGAACAGGCTACATTACTCCTTATTGGAGGAAGATGACAAAGGATTTTTGATCGGTATGTGCAAGGGGTAATAACAGAGTCACAGACATAGATAAAGAGAGGTGGAGTGGGAGAGCAGGGACTTCAATTCTGGGCTCCAGCATGGACCTGATGGGCTTAAGGCAAAGCAGCGATAGATAGATTCTTGTTTAGCAATGGGCGTCAGGGGTTATGGGGAGAAGGCAGGAGAATGGGGTTAGGAGGGAGAGTTAGAGCATCCATGTGTAGGAAGGAACTGCAGATGTTGGTTTAAATGAAAGATAGACACAAAATGCTGTAGTAACTCAGCGGGACAAGCGGCATCTCTGGAGAGAAGGAATGGGTGATGTTTCGGGTCGAGACCCTTCCTCAGACTGATTGATTCTGAGGAAGGGTCTCAACCCGCAAAAGTCACCCATTCCTTCTCTCCAGAGATGACGCTTGTCCCGCTGAGTTACTCCAGTATATTTGTGTCTATCTTCAATAGGTCAGCCACGATTGAATGGCGGAATAGATTGGATGGGCCAAATGACCTAATTCTGTTCCTATTACATATGACTTTATGATCTTATGAATTCTGTGTCATGAGTACGTATAACTTGATTGTGTCTTATTTTGGGTTAGTGTTTAGAAAATAAATGTTTAACCTTTACATTTGGGGAGGAATAAAATAAATAATTAGCTTCATCATACTGACGCAGGTACATGGTTTACAATAGCAAATATTTATAAAAAGAACAGTTCCATTAAACAATTTAACCTTTGCAGTCACTGTTTGCAAAGGCCATCACTTCAACATTTCAAAGACATGACAAATGGGGAGAGGAAGGAATCTCATTGAAACCTACCGAATAACGAAAGGTTTAGAAAGAGTGGATGTGGAGATGATGTTTCCAGTAATGGGAGTGCCCAGGACCAGAGGGCACAGCCTCAGAATAAAATAAACGTACTTGTAGAATGGGGATTAGGAGTAATTTCTTTAGCCAGAGAATGGTGCATCTGTAGAATTCATTGACACAGACGGCAATGGAGGGCAAGTCATTGGGTGTTTTTAAAGTGGAGATTGACTCATTTATCAAGCGGTAATCATTTCTTATTTCTTTATTTCTTTATTTCATGATTAATAAGGGTGTCAAAGGTTATGGGGGGAAAAGCAGAAGACTAGGGTTGAGAGGGAAAAATAGATTAGCCATGATCAAATGATGGAGCCGTCTCAGTGGACTGAATGACTTAATTATCCTCTGATGTCTTATGATCTTATGAAATTAATTAACATTCCATTGAAGACAAAGAGAAATGTAATACTAATCCAGGTTGAAAAACATTTGCTTCGGTATTTTTTTCATAATTATTTTTGTTATTCTCTTTAACATATCTTTTTTTTCTTTTCTTTAGCCTGAGTCTTTTTTTTTGTCCATTTTAATGAGTAGGTATGTCCATGACTGTTTTTTTTTTACAGTGAAGTCAATAATTTATTATTACAAGCTTAAAAAAAAAAATCATTGTGTTTGAATGTAGTACTTTGTGTTACTCACTAATAAGTTTCAACTTGGCGTTAGATGACAGGTCTTTTGAAGCATGCTTGAGTTTGAATATAAATGGAACTTTTTGTTTCAATAAATTAATCTCCAGTGGGTGTGTGCATAATGAATCAATTTTCATTCCCTGTGCAAACCGACCCACACCCCACACCCCACATTCCGACAGCAGTTGATGTTATTACTAATGAGCATTATATTTCAATTGAGAATAGAATGTACTAATATCTTTGTTTATTTCAAAATAATGAAATGCATAGATGTTTTTTTTTTCTCCTGTTATATTTGTTAATAAAAGCAAAATAAAGATATGTAAGTCCAATATATTGGTCAGAGCACGGTTCTTGTGCACCCCTTTTAAACCGTTTCTACAACTATCTCATAGAAACAAAGCAAATAGTGTACACAAATGTTCAGACCATCTAATTCCTGCCTCTGCACAGTTGCTGGCACAGTTATAAGTGATAGGATCAAGTTGTAACGTTCTAAAGGTACATCCTTTTATTGTGAGGCTGTGTCCTCTGGTCCTAGACACTCCCATTAATAGAAACACCCTCTCCACGTCCATTCTATCTGAGACTTTTATTATTAGGTAGGTTTCAATGAAATTCCTACCCCTCCCCATTTGTCATTGTACCGCTGCTGGCAAATTCATTTCACTTGCACTTTATGTGCAAGTGACGAATAAAACTGATATTGATTGACTGATATTGATTGAAATGTTGAAGTCATGGCATTTGGAAAGAGTGATTATAAAGTTGTAACGTTGACAACAACTGCGGCTCAGTTGGACCATGTCTTTCAAGGCATCTCTTATGAAACCAAATCTGTGTGTGTTGCTCTAATGAGGCCTTTAGCAAAATTCCCTTGTTATTACACATCTCTACTTAACCCTCCCCCACACATTTTCTGCCTCTGCCCTTGGAAGAGTAAGGATCACTTTTCATGTTATTTTAATTTTTTATTGGCAGATACAACTGTGGTACTTACTATTCTCTTTCCTTCTTGGGAGAGAGAGAGGACAATATTCGGGTGTGACTGAGGTATTCTAGATTGGGAAACAATGTTAAAAGGTGTGACAGTGAACCAGCAGGAGATATGTTTTGATTAATTAATCAACAGTAACACATAGGCAATCTATAGCCTTTAAAGAAAAGAAAAAATATTTTTTTTCAAACATGAAACCTATGACTATCATAGAAATCTATCAACAATATTGATCAAGGAGAAAGATATATTATTGCAAAATCAGCGAATCTAAGCATTATAGAACATAGACATAAAACACTACAGCACAGAAATCAGCCATTCGGCCCAGTATGTTTGCGCCAAACATGATGCCTAATGAACTAAACTGATTTCATCTGTTTGTACACAATCCTTATCGATACAATATGATACAATAGAACGATACAATAGAACTTTATTCATCCCAGGAGGGAAATTGATCACAAATGTTGAAGTGTCCCTGGGTGGGTTCAAACCACCAACCCTTCGGTTAACAGCCGTTTGCGCTAACCAAATGCGCCACAGAGACCATCCCTCTATTCCCTGCACATCCATGTGCCTATCTAATAGCTTCTTAAACACCACTATTGTTTCTTAAATTTCAGGAATTTTTCAGAATTCATCAAAAGAGAACCAGATCATTGATTTTCTGAGCGCAGGTATAAAGGGAAAGTTAAATGCAGGAGTAGTCTTGTGAGAAAAGCTTAAGAGCTTCAGATATGTAAAATAAAAAGATTACCTAAGATGGGTCTTTTACAAAATAAGCCAGGATAAATTATATTGGGAAGTACAGACATGTCAGAAAAGCAAATATTTTGTGCATTTCTTCACAGATGACGCAGGGAACCTTGCAGAAATAATGAAGAACAACAGGGCCTTACGGTGAACAATACGTTCAAAGAAATTGCCATTGGAGAATAGGGATTGGAGAATTGAAATGGACAGAAAGGCAAAATAATCCATATTACTTGGTGACTGTGTTCAGGGTTTTAAAGAAAGTGCCTACGGAAATAGTTTGATGCATTGAATCCAATATTTCCAATATTCCATAGATTCTAGAACGGTTCCCACAAGTTGGAATGGTCCAAAACTAATCCCTATATTTAAAAAAGGAGAAAGAGAGAAAACAAGGATATGTTGACCAGTTAGGCTAAAAGGCCTGTCCCACTGTACGAGGTAATTCAAGAGTTCTCCCGAGTTTCTCCTGATTCGAACTCGGAGAATTACGGTAATAGCCACTCGTAGGTACTCGGGACTCTCGTGGACATTTTTCAACATGTTGAAAACTCTTCACGAGCTTACCGCGTTTCCCGAGTACCTGCCGTTGGCGTTACGGGCCGCTAAGAGACGTCCCGAGCTCCGACGTACCCGCTGCGTACATTCTACGTACTTACCACGAGTTTGATTTTTTTTTTTAACTCGGGAGAGCTCTTGAAGTACCTCGCACAGTGAGACAGGCCCTTAATATTGGGTATGGGGTAAATACTGGATCTGTTATTAAAAAGATGAATACAGGGCATCTAGAAAATAATTCTAGCATTAGGGAACGTCAACATAAACTTAATGGAAAAGACATTTGCTAAATCTGTTAGAGATTTCTGAAGGACAGCAGAATGAATGACATGGTTAATGAACAGGAATTGGATAGAGAGTAGTATGAATAGGGGAAATCTGGATAGGGAGGTGGACTCCTGGAGAGCCACAGAGGTTTATGCTGGTGTCCATACACTTAACAATCTATCTCAAGGAATGGGCCAAGTGTAATATGTCCACATTTGCCAATTATACAAGTTAGGTGGCAGTGTGGGATATTAGAGGGCGCAGAGAGGACTTTTGAAGATATAAGAAATCGGAATGAATGGGTAAAGTATGCCAGATGGAATGAAATGTATAAAAATGTAAGGTCATCTACCTTGATGGAAAAATAGTAAGGCAGAGTAATTTTTAAATGCTGAGATATTGAAAGGTTTCCAAGTTCACAAAATTGTTTCATGTACCTTGTGTTTTATGACTGTGGCAGATCAATTTCCCTCCTTGGATAAATAAAGTTCTATCGTATCGTATTGTATCGCATCACTGAAAGACAACTAGTTGATCTTTATTGCAAGAGAGCAAGACCAGAGTTTGCTTCAATTATTGAGGTCCTCACAGGAACACATCCGGAGTATGATGTACCAGTTTGGTTCTCGTACACAAAGGAGGATATACGTGAAGAACGGAATCAAGAAGGGTTCATTAGATTAATTCCTGGGATGGTGGACAGATCACGTGAGGGAAGACACCGCCAAGGCCTATACCCTCGTGTGTTTAGAAGAATGAAAGGTGATCTCATTGAAAGATACAAAATGCTCTTAAGTACTTGATTGGGTTGATGCTAGAGTCACCCATTCCTTCTCTCCAGAGATGCTGCCTGTCCCGCTTAGTTACTCCAGCACTTTGCCTCTACCTCCAGATTCAGGGACAGGTTTCTCCCCAACTGTTATCAGACAATCGAACCATACTACCACAACTAGAGTGCAGTCCTGAACTACTATCCATCTTATTTGGAAACCATCAGACGATCTTTGATCGGACTTTACTGGCTTTTTCTTTCACTAGACGCTATTCCCTTATCATAGAAACATAGAAAACAGGTGCAGGAGTAGGTCAACCAGTCCTTCGAGCCAGCACCGCCATTCAATATGATCATGGCTGATCATCCAGAATCTGTACCCCGTTCCTGCTTTCTCCCCATATCCCTTGATTCCATCAGTCTTAGAGCCAACTCTCGCTTGTAGCATTGACTGCACAGAACACCACAGGAGATCCTTTTTTGCTGTGGCTATCAAACTGTACAACTCCTTCCCCTTCTGTCATGGGGTAGACTGACTACCCCCCCCCCCCCCCCTCCCCCCACCCCCCCCCCACTCTCCAATTTTTGCACATCCACAATCCTGGATTTTCCACATGTCACTTTAATTACATGTTTCATATCTCTTGTGTTTTTATGTTGGCAGACCAATTTCCCACCTGGGACAAATAAAGTTCTATCATATCAAGATACAAGATACATTTATTTGTCACATGTGCCAGTTGGCACAGTGAAATGTGATCACCATACAGCCATACAATAAAATAAAGAACACAACACGATAGAGTTGAACATAAAACATCCCCACACAGCAGAATCAAAAGTTTCCCACTGTGAGAGAAGGCACCAAAGTCAGTCATCTTCCTCTGATGTTCACCCGTGGTCGGGGCCTCCGGAGCCGTCCGCGGTCGCCGCTACGGGCTGCCTGCCGCTCAGGCCCACCCGCCGAGATGTTGAAACTCCGCCGTCAGAACGGGAGGCCAACAGCGGCTTGGACCTCCAAATAGGCCGCTTCCTACCAGAGTTCGCGGCTCCCAACGTCCCCAGGCCGCGCCGAGTGGAGATTGGGCCGCTGGTGTTGTAGTCAGCACTGCCCGCGTTGGGAGCTCCGTGAACTACAGCTCCTCGATGTTGGAGCAGCGGCCCAATGCTCCGGAGCTCCAAACGGCGATCCAGGAAGGCATCGCCCGCTCTGCGGTGAATCCAGCGCAGCGCCACCGCTGCGGAAGCTCTGGTCCGGTCCCCGGTCTCAGGTAGGAAAGGCCGATCCGATCCAGTGGTAGGCCACGAGGAGGGGGAGGGGGGGGGGGGGGCGAGGACGCGACTCGGAGAAATAGTCACATCCTCGCCAGGAAGCGACTAGGAAACGGTTTCCCCCTTATCCTGCCCCCCTCCCCCACATAGAAACTCTAAAGTATCCCCAAAACAAACAGTTTAGACAAACTAAAATAAAAAAAGAAGGGAAAAAATGGGCAGGCTGTAGGCATCATATCATATCGTATTGTATGTATCTGAACATTGTGAATGGCTCAATTGTGATCATGTATTCTCTTTCCACTGACTGGTTTGCATGCAACAAAAACTTTTCACTGTACCTTGGTATATGTGACAATAAATTAAACTAAACTAAACTAAACTAAACAAGGATAGATGTTTGAGTTTGTTGGACATCGGCCAACCCAGATCCTGGGCATTATTGCAGGAGTTTATTTGGGCAGAGACCAAGGTCTGAACATCTTCAGCTGCTTCATCATTGGCTTTCCTTCCACCACTGATGACAATCCCATTGCAAATAATCAACAACGAAGTAGCTTCTAACTACATACAGCAAGACGTAAACAACATTAAGGCATGGGCTGGTAAGTGGCGAGTAACATTTGCATCACTAAAATGGCCAGGCAATGACCATCTCCAGAAATAGTGAACCTGCTCTTGCCATTCAATAGCACTATTTCATCGTCAACATCCTGGAGATCCTGACCGATCAGACATGCACTTAGACCTGTAACACATATATGCCATAATGATAGAGTCACAGGAATCCAGTGGCAAGTGATTCATCTCCTGAAACTCCAAAGGACTTTCAGTATCTACAAAGGTCAAGATGAAAGAGTGATGGAATACTCCCTCGATCGGTGCAGCTCCAACAACTCTCAAGAGGCCCAACACCATGTGGTGCAAAGAAGCCCACTTGTGTGGCACCACATCAACCACACTCAACATTCATTCCATTCACCGTTAGCTCCGCGCCGGCATGGTGGCGCAGCGGTAGAGTTGTTGCCTTACAGCGCCAGAGACCCGGGTTCAATCCTGACTACGGGTGCTTGTCTGTACGGAGTTTATCCCCGTGATCTGCGTAGGTTTTCTCCGGGATATCCCGTTTCCTTCCACACTCCAAAGACGTACAGGTTTGTAGGTTAATTGGCTTGGCATAATTGTAAATTGTCCCTTGTGTGTGTAGGATAGTGTTAATGTGCTGGTCGGCGCGGATTCGGTGGGCCGTAGGGCCTGTTTCCATGCTGTATCTCTAAACTAAACTAAAGCTCACTGCTACTGTGTGTACTGTCTCCAAATGCACTGCAGGTAGATGGCTGCTCGGATAACCTGTCCTGAACCCATGACCTGGATCCCTGACCCAAAACGTCACCTTTCTAAGTTCTCCAGCAATGCTGCCTGACTTGCTAAGTTACTACAGCACTTTGTGTCTTTACCAGTACATTCAATTCCATCAACAATTCAATGGGTAGGAAAATCTCAGTCAAGTACCATATAATGGAACAATGTAATAAAAAGGAACTATAGATTTGTACGAAAGTTTGTACAAAAGATAGACACAAAATGCTGCAATAACTCAGCAGGTCACAGATTCTCTGGAGAAAATGGATAGGTGACGATTCAGGTCGGAACCCTTCCTCAGATTGAAGAAGGGTCCCAAACCAAAACGTCACCTATTAATTTTCTCCAGAGATGGTGCCTGACCCGCTGAGTTACTCCAGCGTTTTGTGTCTATCTTTACCCTACAATAGCCTTTGCCTTCTCATTTCAACAATCCCAAGTATAAATCTTGTAGCAACAAAAATCAGTCATATTCTGGTCTACATAATGTTCCCCAATTTAAAAGATTTTTTTTTTTTTAATTAAATATCCAGATTTTGCCACATTGCAGACATTACCCAGTTAATAAAGCAATATCATTTAGCTGTAAATATTTTAAAAAGTCAGCTATTTACTAATTCAATTTTAACAATGGTTTGCTTGTATTGCAATCAATAGTCTCAACAATTTGTGGTCTTGAAACCCCAACATGATGATTGTTAATAAACATTTCATCCTGGAAATCCCTCCGCAGCTACTCTATACCGTAAGACTATAAAAACTTCAACAAAAGTTGGTTAGTGTTTTGACTATAAATCCGTCAGTCTTTACATATAAGGTTATAAGGGAAATAAGTAGAATTAGGCCAATTTGCCCATGGAGTCTACTGCCATTCAATCATGGCTGATCTATCTCTCCCTCCTAACCGCATTCTCCTGACATCCATAAATAAACATTCTGTTCCAAATCAAGACACAAATCATTGGAGTAAGCTGACATGGAACTAGTGTGAACGGGTGATTGATGGTCAGTGTGGACTTGGTGGGCCAAAGGGCCTGTTTCCATGCTGCATCTTTCACACAATTCGATGATATAGCACATTATCAAATAGGTTACGAAGAGGCAGGTGAGGCTGAAACTATGACAACATTTAAAATACATTTGGACAGGTATAATGGATAGGAATGGTTTAGAGGGATAGGGACCATACGCGAGCAGGTAGGACGAGTGTAGATGGGGCAGCTTGGTTAGCATGGACAAGCTGGGCCGATGGTACTGTTTCCATGTTAAGATAGACATGAAAAGCTAAGTAACTCAGCGGGTCAGGCAGCATCTCAGGAGAAAAGGACTAGATGATGTTTCAGGTCGAGACCCTTCTTCGGACTGAGAGTCAGGGGAAGTCCAGGAAAATTAGAGATATAGAAGGGGAAAGGAAAATTAGAGATATAGAAGGTAAATAGAACAAATGAATGAAAGATATGGAAAAAGCAACCACAATCAAGGAAATGGTCCCTTGTTGGCTGTGGAGTAAGTGATAACGAGTTATATAGACTGTGAAATTCAACAGTATGACAGTGAAACTAGTAGGATGACTAATGAGGTGGAGGGACAGAAAGAGAGAGAGAAAGGGGATGCAAGGGTTACTTGAAGTTGGAGATATCAATGTTTATACCGCTGGGGTTAAGCTGCCCAAGCAAAATATGAGGTGCTGTTCCTCCAATTTGTGCTGGGCCTCACTCTGACAATGGAGGAGGCCCAGGACAGAAAGGGCAGTTTGGGAATGGGAAGAGGAGCGAAAGCGGCCTTTCTGTCCTGGGCCTCCTCCATTGTCAGAGTGGGGCCCAGCACAAATTGGGCCAAATTGGGCACAAAGATCGCGAAGTCCAAGCAAGACTGAGCGAACGTGTTCAGCGAAGTGATCAGCCAGTCTGTGCTGCACTTTTTCCATGCTATACGACTCTATGACCCTCTATGACTCCATGCCATCTCCAACAATGCCAACAACACTTCCATTCACAACCAGTACTAACAGATGACATCATGGGAACTGAGAACTATGAAAGACCGAGGTCCGTGACTACATTGATAAAGTGAAATAAAACTACATATTGAACAACATTTCAAGACAGTCTTGAATCACTGGAGTGGTGAACAAAATTCACTCTGGTGATGCATGATGAACACCCGCAGTCTTTGGAAATATCTTTGATTGCCTATTTAAGTGGGCAGGGATTTCACGGAATTAATAACAATGTTTTTGTCTTCCCTGTCACTGAAATCTTGGAAGTTGAAATGGAAGACTGCGCCACCTGGTGGAGAGACTGATGGATAACACAACCCAGACAGTAACTTTCATCCAATTGCAAGATTTCAGTCGTCAGAACTATGACTGTGCAGCATCAATAGTCAAGAGTGTTTTATTGTCATATGTCCCAAATATAATAATGAAATTCTTACTCGGAGCAGCAAGTACAATGTACTTGTACAGTACACTGTAAACAATATAATAAACGAGAACAAAAAGTTCAGTGTGTAGAGTATATACTGCGCATATATACCCATAAACAATGAGTCGGCTGGGCTTATATTCACTGGAATATAGAAGGGTGAGATGGGATCTTATAGAAACATATAAAATTCTTCAGGGATTGGACAGGCCGGATGCAGGAAAAATGGTCCCGATGTTGGTGGAGTCCAGAACCAGAGGTCACAGTTTAAGATTAAGGAGTAGGCCATTTAGGACTGAGATGTGAAAAAATCGTTTTCACCCAGAGAGTTGTGAATCTGTAGAATTATCTGCCACTGAAGGCAATGGAGGCCAATTCACTGGATGTATTCAAGAGAGAGTTGGGCTGATGGAATCAAGGGATATGGGGAGAAAGCAGGAACGGGGTACTGAGTTTGGATGATCAGCCATGATCATATCGAATGGCGGTGCTGGCTCGAAGTGCCGAATGGCCTACTTCTGCACCTATTTTCTATGTTTCTATGTTTCTATATATACATGTACACACATACGTATACATACATATTCACACCCACACACATACACATATATATATATATAGACTAAGTGGGACCCGTTGGGTCCCATGTGTACATGGGAGCGCTGGTCCCCCAACGCAATATTCCACCTCTCCACCAATTCCAATATTCCCAAGGGGGGGAGGCTTTCTGGAACACTAGTATGGATGTTGTGGGCTGAATGGACTGGTTTCCAGAGGGCTAGTATGGACATTGTGGCCCAATGGATTCTTGGGCTGGCGGCTCAGTGACTCAAGCCTGTTGTGCTGGTAGCTCACTCACTCACGGCTGGTGGGCTGGCATTTGACTCACGGCTATTCCTTGAAATTCCATTTCAAGCAGGGTGCAAGGCCACCAAATTCAAGTGCAGTTTCATACCACTTCAAGCAGGGTGCAATGGCACCAAATTCAAGTGCAGGTTCATGCCACTTCAAGCAGGATGCAAGCCACCAAATTCAAGTGCAGTTTCATGCAACTTCAAGCAGGGTACAAGGCCACCAAATTCAAATGTGGTTTCATGCCACATCAAGCAGGGTGCAAGGCCACCAAACTCAAGTGTAGTTTCATGCCACTTCAAGCAGGGTGCAAGACCACAAGCAATTCAGAGAGTCCTGACTTCTCTCTCCCCCATTTTGCAGAGACTGAGCCACGCCCACACTTCTAGGTTTTATAGTCCCTCCCCCTCCAACCAGAAGAGGCATGTTCTTTATGGCATGATTTCAGGAGAGAGAATCTCAACATTTTTGAAACACTAATAACTCTTTTATTTTTCATCAATGGGTCCTCGACACCTGATGAGCGGAGGGGGACTGAGTAAGATGGCCAAAAATCACAGCCGTACGTGGTAGTGTTTTTTCTAAAATCAATATAAAGCGCAAACAGGAAGCGGTCAAGATTAGACTTTTAATTATATAGAAGGCAACACCAATCACTTTCCAATGAAGCATTTTCAAAGCAAAGGCAACACTGAGGCATTTTCAAAGCAAAAGACACTGAGGCATTTTCAAACTACATTTTCAAACTACATTCTCAAACCACATTAAGGGCACTCACAGTTTAGTAGACATGTGTTCAGTGGTATTCACAGCTCAGACTGCGAGACGTGACCCTCTCGCTTCCCCATCTTGCAGAAACTGACTGAGGCACTCAAACACTTCTGGGTTTTATAGTCCCTCTCCCCTCCTACCGGAAGGGGCGTAGCCTTCATGGCATGATTGACAGGAGAGAGAATATCAACATTTTTTAAACATTAATAATTCTTTTATTTTTCATCGATGGGAAAAATCCTCTTTCCTGACCAGCGGAGGGGGACTCTGAGTAAGATGGCCAAAAATCACAACCGTAAGTGGCAACGTTTTTTCTAAAATCAATATGTAGTGCAACAGGAAGAGGTCAAGATGAGACTTTTAGTAATATAGATACATTTATATGTATTCTTTAAAAAAAAATTAAGTACTGAGGTACAGTGAAAAGCCTTTGTGGCGTGCTAACCAGTCAGCGGAAAAACAATACATGATTATAATCGAGCCATCCACAGTGTACAGATACATGATAAAACAAATAGAGTTCCTTTGGACAATGAAAGCAATGGTGCAGAAGAAGGGCGGTACAGTGGTGCAGCCAGTAGAGCTGCTGCCTCACAGCACCAGACCTAGGTTCGATCCTGACCTCGGGTGCTGTCTGTGTGGTGCTTGCACATTCTATCTGTGATTGCATGGGTTGTCTCCGGGTGCTCCGGTTTTCCCCCATATCCCAGAATCGTCCGGGTTTGTTGATAAATTAGCCTCTGTAAAACACTGCTGGTGTGTAGGGAGTGGATGAGATACTAGTAAGAAGCTAGTAAGATACTAGTAAAAAGCAAGAATTTCCAGCAGTGTTCTATTTTCTTCTGACTGATGTTAAGTTGTTCGTTTAGTTCAGTTTAGAGAAACAATAGACAATAGGTGCAGGAGTAGGACATTTGGCCCTTCAAGCTAGCACCGCCATTCAATGTGACCATGGCTGATCATCCACAATCAGTACCCCGTTCCTGCCTTTTCCCCATATCCCCTGACTCCGCTATCTTCAAGATCCCTATCTAACTCTCTCTTGAAAGTATCCAGAGAACCGGCCTCCAGATTCCATTGTACTTTTCCTTTTCTCAACCTGACACAATTTAGATAATAATCTTCCTTCCTGTTTTTGCTACCAAAGTGGATAACCTCACATTTATCCACATTAAATTGCATCTGCCATGCATCTGCCCACTCACCCAACCTGTCCAAGTCATCCTGCATTCTCATAGCATCCTCCTCATAGTACACACTGCCACCCAGCTTTGTGTCATCTGCAAATTTGCTAATGTTACTTGTAATCCCTTCATTTAAATCATTACTATATATTGTAAATAGCTGCTGTCCCAGCACCAAGCCTTGTGGCACCCCACTAGTCCCTGGCTGCCATTCTGAAAGGGACCCGTTAATTCCTATCCTTTGTTTCCTGTCTGCCAGCCCATTTTCTATCCATGTCAGCACTCTACCCCCAATACCATGTGCCCTAATTTTTCCCACTAATCTCCTATGTGGGACCTTATCAAATGCTTTCTGAAAGTCCAGGCAAATTACATCCACTGGCTCTCCCTTGTCCATTTTCCTAGTTACATCCTCAAAAACTCCAGATGATTAGTCAAGCATGATTTCCCCGTTCGTAAATCCATGCTGACTTGGACCGATCCTGTTACTGCTATCCAAATGTGCCGCTATTTCATCTTTTATGATTGACTCTAGCATCTTCCACACCACCAATGTCAGGCTAACTAGTCTATAATTCCCCGTTTTCTCTCTCCCGCCTTTCTTAAAAAGTGGGATAACATTAGCTACCCTCCAATCCACCGGAACTGATCCTGAATCTATAGAACATTGGAAAATGATCACCAATGCATCCACGATTTCTAGAGCCACTTCCTTAAGTACCCTGGGATGCAAACCATCAGGCCCTGGGGATTTATCAGCCTTCAGTCCCAACAGTCTATCCAACACCATTTCCTGCCTAACGTGGATTTCCTTCAGTTCCTCCGTCACCCCAGATCCTCTGGCTAGGACATCAGGAAGATTGTTTGAGTTCTCCTTAGTGAAGATGGATCCAAAGTACCTGTTCAACTCATTTCCTTGTTCCCCATAATAAATTCACCCTTTTCAGTCTTCAAGGATCCAATTTTGGTCAAAGCTTTTACTATCCTCCTTTATATTCTTGGCTGGCTTACCTTCGTACCTCATCTTTTCTCCCCGTATTGCTTTTTTAGTTATCTTTTGTTGCTCTTTAAACATTACCCAATCCTCTGGCTTCATGCTCATCTTTGCCATGTTGTACATCTTCTCTTTTACTTTAATACTATCCCTGACTTCCCTTGGAATCTTTCTTCCTTTTTGGAATGAACTGCTCCTGCACCTTCTGTATTATTCCCAGAAATACCTGCTATTGTTGTTCCACTGTCATCCCTGCTAGGGTATCTTTCCAGTCAACTTTGGCCAGCTCCTCCCTCATGGCTCCATAGTCCCCTTTATTCAACTGTAATACTGACACCTCCGATTTACCCTTCTCCCTCTCAAATTGTAGATTAAAACTTATCATATTTCGGCCCACTGAATCCGCACTGACCAGTGATCTCCACACATTAGCACTCTCCTACACACACAAGGGACAATTTACACTAACTTATACCAAGCCAATTAACCTACACACCTGTATGTCTTTGGAGTGCGGGAGGAAACCAAAGGTCCCGGAGAAAACGCCTGCAGTCAGGATCGAACCCAGGTCTCTGGCGCTGCAAGTGCTGTAAGGGCAGCAACTATACCTCTGCGCCACCGTGCTGCCCGATGCTATGGAAAGCTGAGCTATGAGGGTAATGCTCCAGAATATTTATATTCATTAAGAAGTACACAGTCAACTGCAAACGAAAGCTCTCCTTCGATGTGCCTCCTCTGATTAGACTTCTGACCCACAGTTTAACATCGCCCCATCATGATACAGGCTAGCAATTTTTTTAATTGATCAATAATAAATATATATCTGAGAACCAAGAATATGTCACAAAAACAGGGAATACTGGCTTCGTCCGCTGGACTGGAGGGCGGCAGCTTCGTCCGCCCCGGGCCACGTAGTTTGAACCGGCCCGTTTGGATTCAGCCGCGAGACTTACCATCACCCGGCAGGGGCCCAACATCGAAAGCCTGGATCGCCTCCACGCAGAGGGGGAACAAGGAAGGAAGAGACAAGGACTTTAAGACTTTTGCCTTCCATCACAAAGAGGTGGTGCCTGGTAGACTCTGTGTGGAGAATGTTAAACTGTGTTCATTGTGTGTTCTGGTATTTTATTTTCTGTCATGCAAGGTACGCAATTTCAATCAAACTAAAAGTTTGAATGACAATAAAGGAAACTTTATAGTTTATAACTTTATACTTTATACTTTAATTCAACAGATCCAGCACCAAGTGTAGGGAGTAAAATAGAGTCAACGTTACAGGTCAAGGACTCTTCATCAGAAAAAGACTCTTCATCAGAGCTAGAGTAACTCAGCGGGTTATGTAACATCTTTGGAGAACATGGACAAGTGATGTTTTGGGTCGGGATCCTTCTTCAGACTGAAGACCCAAACTGAAAATAGGTCCCGACACAAAACTTAATCCATCCATGTCCTCCCGGGATGCTGCTTGAGCAGATGTGTTACTCCAACACTTCGTGTCTTTATTTGTAAATTAGCATCTGCAGTTCCTCATGTCTCCACTGTTTATTAGACTTGTAATACTGAAAGGCCAACTATGTTTGGTGTAGCTGACAGTCCATAGGGTTATAACTTTTAGCCTTTAGAGAAGCAGCATGGAAACAGGCCCTTCGGCACAACGAGTCCATGCCAACCAGTGATCACCCCATGCACAAGCACTATACTACACACGAGGGACAATTTACAATTTCCACCCAAGCCAACTAATGTTTGGAGTGTGGGAGACAACAGAGCACCCCGGAGAAAACCCACATGGTCACAGGGAGAATGTACAAACTCCAAACAGACAGCACGGTAGACAGGATCGAACCCTGGTCTCTGCCGCTGTAAGGCAGCAACTCTACCGCTGCACCACCATGCTGCCCCAACTTTGCAACACGTTGAGTTCTAAAGCACATGCAATTTTTAGAATTGTATTACATTGCCTCTCACTGTTTTTTTTATAAAATCACACTTACCAGTTTGCTGAAGTAATACAGTTCTGATCAAATATCCAGGAATGTGTGCGGAGGTAACCTAATGCTCCATTGGGCATTAGACCAATTTACTGGGGTAACAGCAATTAAGTAAGAATTATTATTTCTAAGTTGCCATGGATACACCATAATCCATAATTCACAAGTCTGAACACAATCTTTATTATCAAGTTAGTCATTTTGGCATATTACAAAAATAAAGTTCTGGAGAGACACGGTAACACACACATAGAAATTAAATAGCGTTAACTTCAAAAGTAAATCAAATTTGCCGCTGCCCAAGCTAGTGTGAGTGCTTGGCGATTGATGTGACATGACAACAGTTAATAACTACCATTATTAAATGTTTTCACCTTCTAGTTTAGTTTATTATTGTTACGAGTACCGAGGTACAATGAAACGCTATCTTATTGATGCTATCTAGTCAGCGAAAAGATTGTACATGAATCACAATCAAGCCATCCACAGTTTACAGATACAGGATAATGGGAATGATGTTTAGTGCAAGATAAAGTCCAGTAAAGTCTAATTAAAGACAGTTTGAAGGGCTCCAATGATGGTAGGTCAGGACCATTCTTCAAGTGTAGGAAGGAACTGCAGATGCTGGTTTAAACCGAAGATAGACGCAAAATGCTGGAGTCACTCAGCGGGGCAGGCAGCATCTCTGGAGAGAAGGAACACAAAAAGCTGGAGTTTCTCAGCGGGACACACAAAAAGTTGGAGTAACAGCAGGACACACAAAAAGCAATAGTCCAGTCTGAAGAAGGGTCTCGACCCAAACAGACCGGTCTGAAGGAGCGTCTTGACCCGAAACGTCACCCATTCCTTCTCTCCAGAGATGCTGCCTGTCTATTTAAGGACCATTCCCTAGTTGGTGCGGGAATGGTTCATTTTCCTGATAAGAGCTGGGAAGAAACTGTCCCTGAATCTGAAGACATGCGTCTTCAAACTTCTGTACCTCTTGCCTGATGGGAGAGGGGAGAAGAGGGAGTGACCCGGGTGAGACTGGTCCTTGATTATGCTGGTGGTCTTGCCGATGCAGAGTGAATTGTAAATTAAGTCAATGGAAGGGAGGTTGGTTTGCGTGATGGACTGGGGTGCGTTCACAACTCTGCAATTTCTTGCGGGTCTTGGATGGAGTTGTTCCAAAACCTTGCAATGATGTATCCCGAAAGATGCTTTCCAGAACGCATCTTTAGGAGTTGTTAAGGGTTGTTGGGAACAAATCAACCTTCCTTCCATTGACTCCATTTATACCTCACGATGCCTTTACAAGGCCAGCAGCATATCAAGGACGAGTCGCACCCTGGCCACTCCCTCTTCTCCCCTCTCCCATCAGGCAAAAGGTATAGGTGTGAAAACGCACACCTCCAGATTCAGGGACAGTTTCTTCCCCGCTGTTATCAGGCAACAAAACCATCCTACCACAATTAGAGAGCAGTTCTGAACTACAATCTGCCTCTTTTGAAGAATCTCTGAAGGATTCTTGGACTGTCCTTGATCGGACTTTGCTGGCTTTACCTTGCACTAAACGTATTCCCTGATCATGTATCTATACACTGTAAATGGCTCGAATGTAATCATGTATTGTCTTTCCGCTGACTGGATAGCATGCAACAAAAGCTTTTCACTGTACCTTGGTGCACGAGGCAATAGAAACATAGAAACATAGAAACATAGATAATAGGTGCAGGAGGAGGCCATTCGGCCCTTCGAGCCAGCACCACCATTCATTGTGATCATGGCTGATCGTCCCCTATCAATAACCCGTATCTGCCTTCTCCCCATATCCCTTGACTCCACTAGCCCCTAGAGTCTCTTAATTCCATACAGTAATTTGGCCTCCACTGCCCTCTGTGGCAGGGAATTTCATAAATTCACAACTCTCTGGGTGAAAAAGTTTTTTCTCACCTCAGTCTTAAATGACCTCCCCTTTATTCTAAGACTGTGGCCCCTGGTTCTGGACTCGTCCAACATTGGGAACATTTTTCCTGCATCTAGCTTGTCCAGTCCTTTTATAATTTTATATGTTTCTATAAGATTCCCCCTCATCCTTCTAAACTCCAGTGAATACATGCCTAGTCTTTTCAATCTTTCCTCGTATGACAGTCCCACCATCCCAGGGATCAATCTCGTGAACCTACGCTGCACTGCCTCAATCACAAGGATACAATGATATAATGAACTAAACTAAAAACTAGAAGATAATTGGAACGCACGGTGGCGAAGCAGTAGATTTACTGCTTACAGCGCTTGCAGCGCCGAAGACCTGAGTTCAATCCCAACTGCGGGAACTGTCTGTACGGAGTTTGTACATTCTCCCCATCACCGCGTGGGTTTTCTCCGAGATCTTCGGTTTCCTCCCACATTCCAAAGGCGTACAGGTTTGTAGTTAATTGACTTGGTATAAGTGTCCGTAGGGTAGTCTTAATGTGCAGATATCGCTGGTCGGTGCAGACTCGGTGGGCCGAAGGGCCTGTTTCCGCGCTGTACCTCTAAACTCCACCTGTCAGATGACCTGACGTCCACGACCAACACCACAGCACTGGTCAAGAGAGCCCAGCAGCGACTAAACCCTCTGCGAAGACTACGGAAAGCAGGTCTCCCCACTACACACCTACGCACTTTTTATAGGGGGACAATCGAGAGCACATTAACCTATGGCATCACTTCCTGGTTCGGGAGCTGCAAGGCGTACGAACGGCACCAACTAGACAGGATTGTGACGACCGCCAGGAGGATTATTGGTGCTCCACTCCCTTTCCTGCTGGACATATACAGGAAGAGATGTATCAGCAGAGCCATCTCCATCATCAAAGACCCCTACCACCCATCGCATCACATATTCTCCATCCTGCCATCTGGGAAGAGGTACAGGAGCATTAGCTGCAAAACCAGCAGGATGCTCCTCAGCTCCTTCCCGCAGGCTATAAGACTGATAAACGGACTTTGCCCCCTGCCAAAGTATCGCGCACCAACCACCAACCTGGACACACTGCAGCAGAGCCACTGTCGTGCCGCTGCCAATCGGAACGCCTGTTGATGTTTAGTAGAGAGTAGAGTGTTTAATTTGTTCATGATATATGTATTTTTATTTCTATTTATTTTTTACTGCACACTGAATGGACACTGGTTGAGCAACGTTTTTTTGTTTCCTCTGGGTATGTGAGTACTCAGGAAAATGACAATAAAGATATACTATACTATACTATACTATACTATACTATACTATACTATACTATACTATACTAAACAAAACTAAATGTAAGTCCTGAGTTCTCAACGGCATTTTTTCCAGGGATTGGTAAACTTGCTGATACATTAACCATAGCAGGTAATGTATCATTGGAAAAAAATGATCTTTGGTGTAAGGTTGAGTAATGTGCGTATGTTTCCTGAATATTTTCAACATGTAAAAGGACCAGAGGATAGCGATGAATCATTGAAGCAGAATTTCCTGGAGTGTTGATTAAGCACTTTGAGGAACAATGATCAAAACACAACAAAGGCTGTGGCCAAAATTGATGCCTTTTAAAATTAGACTTTGGTTGGTCAGTTGAAAAGAGGTGCAAACATTGAAAAAATATATATATTTGGGTCCTTTGGGAATCTTAGTCTGCATTCCAAGGTATATGATCATCACATAGAGGGCAGTGGAGGCCAAGCCACTGGATGGATTTAAGAGAGAGTTAGATAGAGCTCTAGGGGCTAGTGGAATCAAGGGATATGGGGAGAAGGCAGGCACGGGTTATTGATTGGGGATGATCAGCCATGATCGCAATGAATGGCAGTGCTGGTTCGAAGGGCCGAATGGCCTCCTCCTGCACCTATTTTCTATGTTTCTATGTTTCTATGATGGTGAGCCGTAGAGCGATCGTGGAATGCGATCCAAAATTGAATCGCCGCTCCGGCAAGGTAAGAAACTGAAAAAAAAGTTTCCCCTCCCCCACATAAAACCAACCAGAGAACATTTACACAAACTTTTAACACACTATTTTTAGTGTGTAAAACAAAGACAAAAAAACAAACAGACTGACGGTGGGGCTGTCAATTGTGCGGCGCCCCCTGGTGGTAATTCCACTTTCTTAATTCCACTTAAGAGTGGAATTAGCACATCAAAAAGAGGGCATGAGATGGGTTAGTCAGACAACGTAAAAGAAAATATTCTACAGGTATATAAAAAGTAGAGGGTAGGTGGGGAGATAATAGGTCCCCCTTAAAGATGAGCAGGCCATCCATGTATGGAGCCACTGGAGAAGAGGTGCCAATTTTAATGGATAGATCATGTGATTTTTTACATAGAAGAAAATCATCGAAGCTACGGAATTGAGGCAAATGAGTTGCGATGCCCTGGACATGACCAATTAACCAAAGAGGAGTGTGTAGGAAGGAACTGCAGATGCTGGTTTAAACCGGAGATAGATACAGAATGCTGGAGTAACTCCGCGGGACAGGTAGCATCCCTGGAAGAAGGAATGGGTGATGTTTTGGGTCGAGCCCCTTCTTCAGACTAGTCAGTGGAAAGGGAAATGATTTATATAGACAGTGATGAAGAGAGATTTAGAACAAATGAATGAAATATATGCAAATAATAACGATGATAAAGGAAAGAGTTAGTTGTTTGCTAGGTGAGAACGGGAACCTGGTGCGGGATTGGGTGGGGGGGGGGGGATGGGGAGAGAGGAAGTGCTGGGGTTACTTGAAGTTAGAGATATCAAGTCTCTACCACTGGGTTGTGAGCTGCCAAAGCGAAATATGAGACGCTGTTCCTCCAATTTGCGATTAGCCTCATTCTGATAATGGAGGAGGCCTAGGACAGGAAGGTCAGTGTGGGAATTGGAAGGGGAATTAAAGTGTTTTGTAACTGGGAAATCAGGTGGGTCCAGGTGGACTGAGTGAAGGTGTTCAGCGAAATGATCGTCCAGTCTACGTTTGGTCTCGCCGATGTATATGAGTCCACATCTTGAACAACATATACAATAGACCAAAGAGGAGTTATTGGCGGTCTTAAAGCACAATAAGCTGGATAAATCCAAGTACATTCTCGGACCTATTGAGAAGCTCGGAAATAAATTGTAGAGACCCTTGCAGAGATTTCATAGCATTGCCACCAGATGGTGCCACAGAGCACCATTGAGAAGGAAACACCTTCACAGAATAGTCCCAGGAATTAAGGAACACTGGGAGAAAACATGAGAGTTGAAATAAGAAAGACAATTAGCATTAAAATTGGTTCCTTATGATTGAATGATAAGGAATAGTGACAGTAGCAATGTTAACATCACGCAGAAGTGATAATCTTCTTCTATAATCTTCCTTCTTTTTCGTTCAAGGTGCACTGTGTCTAGGTGTATATCTGAATGACAATAAAGTTTTAATTCATTCATTCATTCATTCTATATCTATACTATTACTAAAACTCTCATCTTGTCCTCTTCCCGTTTGCATTGTTTTTAAATTTGCGCAAAAACGATTCCCCATAACACTACAATTTTTCGCCACCTTACTCACCATTCTCCTCTGCTGCAAGTCAAATACGTTTTGTTTCGATTGGTGAAATAGTAGAATAGTAGAAACATAGAAACATAGAAAATAGGTGCAGGAGTAGGCCATTCGGCCCTTCGAGCCTGCACCGCTATTCAATATGATCATGGCTGATCATCCAACTCAGTATCCTGTACCTGCCTTCTTTCCATACCCCCTGATCCCTTTAGCCACAAGGGCCACATCTAACCCTCTAAAATATAGCCAATGAACTGGCCTCAACTACCTTCTGTGGCAGAGAATTCCAAAGATTCACCACTCTCTGTGTGAAAAATGTTTTCCTCATCTCGGTCCTAAACGATTTCCCCCTTATCCTTAAACTGTGACCCCTTGTTCTGGACTTCCCCAACATCGGGAACAATCTTCCTGCATCTAGCCTGTCCATTCCCTAAAGAATTTTGTAAGTTTCTATAAGATCCCCCGTCAATCTTCTAAATTCTAGCAAGTACAAGCCGAGTCTATCCAGTCTTTCTTCATATGAAAGTCCTGACATCCCAGGAATCAGTCTGGTGAACCTTCTCTGTACTCCCTCTGTGGCAAGAATGTCCTTCCTCAGATTAGGTGACCAAAACTGTACGCAATACTCCAGGTGTGGTCTCACCAAGACCCTGTACAACTGCAGTAGAACCTCCCTGTTCCTATACTCAAATCGTTTTGCTATGAATGCTAACATACCATTCACCTTCTTCACTGCCTGCTGCACCTGCATGCCTACCTTTAATGACTGGTGTACCATGACACCCAGGTCTCGTTGCATCTTTCCCATTCCTAATCGGCCACCATTAAGATAATAGTCTACTTTCCTGTTTTTGCCACCAAAGTGGATAACCGCACATTTATCCACATTATACTGCATCTGCCATGCATTTGCCCACTCACCCAGCCTATTCAAGTCACCTTGCAGCCTCCTAGCATCCGCCACACAGCTAACAATGCTCCCCAGCTTTGTGTCATCCGCAAATTTGGAGATGTTGCATTCAATTCCCTCGTCCAGATCATTAATATATATCGTAAATAGCTGGGGTCCCAGCACTGACCCTTGCGGTACCCCACTAGTCACTGCCTGCCATTGTGAAAAGAACCCGTTTACTCCTACTCTTTGCTTCCTGTCTGCCAGCCAGTTCACTATCCACATCAATACTCTACCCCCAATACCGTGTGCTTTAAGTTTGTATACTAATCTCTTATGTGGGACCTTGTCGAAAGCCTTCTGAAAGTCCAGATATAACACATCCACTGGTTCTCCCTTATCCACTCTACTAGTTACATCCTCGAAAAATTCTATAAGATTCGTCAGACATGATTTACTTTTCATAAATCCATGCTGACTTTGTCCAATGATTTCACCACTTTCCAAATGTGCTGCTATCCCATCTTTAATAACTGATTCTAGCAGTTTCCTCACTACCGACGTTAGACTAACTGGTCTGTAATTCCCCGTTTTCTCTCTCCCTCCCTTTTTAAAAAGTGGAGTTACATTAGCTACCCTCCAATCCTCAGGAACTACTCCAGAATCTAAAGAGTTTTGAAAAATTATCACTAATGCATCCACTATTTCTGGGGCTACTTCCTTAAGTATGAAGGTTTAAAAATTGTAAAAAAAACCTTATGAAGGTTTAAAAATTGTAAAAAAAAACGTCCTTTCCGGCACCCGCTGTCAATAACAGCATCAAAGAGAATAAAAAAGTTGAAGGGGCGGAGTGTGTTGAGCAGCGTGTGGGCAGAGAGCAGCGTGCAGAGGGTGAGCAGCATGCGGGCAAGGAGAGTGAACAGCTTGCGGAGAATGTGTTCATTCTAAAATAGTAAAGAATAGTTGGTCCAGTGCTTGAGTCAGTGTTTTACTGAACTAGACTTGGGGGGTAAGCTTTAGGAGCATATTTATATTGGGGGTTCGTCCGGGATCTCAACGGACCCCCAAACACAAGCTTGCAATTAAGGGTGTTGAGCTGTTCCCGATTGCGAATGCAGAAATCGGAGCCACGGTGCAGTTTTCGCATATGTTTTCCCCACTTCGCTACTCAGAGCAGATCGATCATTCGCGGGCTTGGGACAGGGTCCCAACGAGATCGTAGATCAGAGTCTAGCAAGCACTGAGGGCATTCGTGTCTTTTGGGGTTGGAGGGCCCCAGGGTTGGGTTAAAGGCCCTCTCCTTTGGGTTAAAGGCCCGTAAGACTTGATCGAAGTTAGTAGCTGCAGCTGCTGCTAAGACCAAATGTAAGGTTGGGTTAAAGGCCCTCTCCTTTGAGTTAAAGGTCCATAAAACTGCAGTGGTTAGAGGCCCAGGCCAGAATTGGATATCCGATTGGCTGGATATTGGAAAACAAAACTGGGTTTAAACAGTGCTAAGTGGCAAAGTACTGCGTCATTGCTGGGAGCGCAGATTGGAAAGGCGCCCTCCAAAAATTGGCATAGACTGCCAGTGTGAAGAGACTACGCACTGACACCCGATACTTAGCAGGTATGAAGGGAAACCCCTTGCAAGGGTGTACCTAGGCGGGTTCAAGTCCACGCCTGTGTGAGATATCTGGATCCCTGTAAAACGGAGGAAGGAGTCTCAAAAGGTATCGAGCATCAGTGATTAGAGTATAAATTGGCCGAAAATACTCTAATCAATCTGAAATTTCATATCCCTAAAGACGTTTCCGTACAAATTTTGATTTCGAACTTGCGTAAAAATTTCAATTGGAAAAAATAACAAACTGAAAATTCTTCGATTCAAATGTACTAATATTCAGAATCTCATATTGAGGTGCTGGTTAATGCCAAGTGCATATATCTCTCTTTCCAAGTTAACTTGTGTATAAATACTTCGTAAAGACTTGTTAATAGTTAAAATTTGTAAAGTTACCTTTCAAAAGTGTATTAAGATTGCCATTGTTGCATTGTATTTACTGTGTACTGTGTATTGCTTTTGATTTAAATGTTGAATGTTAGATACACTGTTGTGATATTGGTTTGAATCGGCTGTCGAGATAAATAGTTGATTAAGACTGCCATTGTAATTGGAGTCTGAATCGTGGCTGGTCAACCAGGAGTTCGTACCCTCTCTGATTGATTGTTGATTAGTACCTGATAGCGAAGAGTTAAGGGCCTGTCCCGCGAGCATGCGACTCCATGCAGCAAGCGCAACCTAACGTGGTCGCTTGAGCCATACGGCGGGAGCCTTATGGAGTTCTGCGGAGCTGGTCCCAACATTGCGCGGGGCTCCGAAAAACTGACCATGTTCAAAAATTCCGCGCGGCAACGGCCTGCCGGCCTGCAGCCGCCTCGACGCCATACGCACAGCCTCGATGGGCGTGCGCAGCGTCTTGACCCTGTACGCAGCGTCTTGACGCCATACGTCAAGTGCGAACTTCCCGCGGACTTCGCTCAAACTTCACGCCACTCACTCGACCTCCGTGCGGCCCCGCTTCCGGTTTGGTCGCGCTCGCCGCATGCAGGCGCATGCTAGTGGGACCGGCCCTGTACGGGGATCACTCGACCTCTCCACGGCCCCCGTTTCCGGTTTGGTCGCGCTTGCCGCATGCAGGTCGCTTACTCGTGGGACAGGCCCTTAACTGAGAGAGGGAAAGTGATTTTTAGTAAAGAGTAACCTGACGGGAAAGTCTAAGCATTTAGTGTGAGGAAAAAGTACCTGAAGGCAAAGAGTAACTAATTAAGAAAAAGTACCTCTCAGCAAAGAGTACCCAAGGAAGGGGAAAATCTTCTACATCGGAAGGAGAGGTTCACTGGTTGATAGCAGCATGACGAGGGATTGAAATATTGTGATTTGCTTTTGGAACTGTACAGTTAATGAATGCGATATTAGACAAATTATTGTGGGTTATGTAGGATTGTGGATGTGCATATACACCCCCACCCCCTTCCCTCCCCCACCCCCACTTCTTCCCCACACACCCCTTCCCCATACCCAAAACCCCACACCCCCCCCTTCCACACCCCCTCCCCACACACCCCCCCCCATAACCGCACCCCCCCCCTCCCCACCCACCCACCCCGTCCCCACCCCCCACACCCTCCCCCACATACCCCCCCCCCCCCACATCCACCCCCCCCCCCCCCACACCCAACGGGTCCCACTTAGTCTAGTAATGATTTAAAAAACATGCTCAATTGTTGTGTAGGAAGGAACTGCAGATGCTGGGTTAAACCAAAGATAGACACAAGGTGTTGGAGTAACTCAGCGGGACAGGCAGCATCTCTGGGGAGAGGGAATGGGTGACGTTTCGGGTCGAGACCCTTCTTCAGACTATCTATTTATGCTTCATTGTTGTTCCAGGTGCCGGGAAATGCCCATGGGTCCCACTGAAGTACTTGTTATTGAGTTTTCTGTTCAGTTGGAGCTGGAATAATAATGTAGTTCATCATGAGATGCCTGAATGATTATTAACCCTGATATTTGTATTAGCAATTATTATTAACCCCAGCTGGTAAAATGGCTTAAAAAATACTCCTCATAAGAGATTCTGATTCCTCTGCTAAGTAAAATTGGTCCTTCCTCTTTATCTAGGCCCGTCATCATTCTGTACACCTCAAATAAGACTCCTCTTGGCATCCTATCTTCCAAAGAAAGCACACCCAGCCTATTCAATCCTTCCTCATTGTTAAAATTGTTTACTCATGACAACATCCTTGTAAAACCAAAGAACTGCAGATGCTGGTTTGCAAAAAAGGACACAAAGTGCTGGAATAAGCATTAGGTCAGGACCCTTCTTCAACCATCCTTGTAAATCTGCTCTGTACCAATGCATACCTATCACATCTTCCCTGTTATATGGTGTTCATAATTATATACAGTGCACAAGCTGTTGTCTCACCAGAATAGCTTCCTAATCCTACTCCTGCTGCTATTATACTGTGTCCTTCTACAACCATTGTATTGGCTTGACTAATAAATCAAAGAATCCCATATGCTTTTTCGTGACCAACATATCAACCTGTGTATCTGTCTTCAAGTATCCATAGGCATGGAGGTCCCTCTGTTTCACCACAGCTCCCAATATTCTCTGATTTATTAGGCACTGATTGCACTGTCTCACATTTTCCAGCAATTAATTTATTTTGGCATTTTTTTTGTCCAATCTGCCCAGATCATTGTCTACCTCCTGAATTCTATGCTCTACACCTTCTGAAGCATGTCAGATGCACCTGTGTCACCTTGTTCCGGTAGCTATCATTATACAGCAGCAGTAGAGTTGTTGCCTTACAGCGCAAGAGACCCGGGTTCATACCTGACCACGGGTGCCGTCTGTACGGAGTTTGTACGTTCTCTCCGTGAGATTTCACCGGATGCTCCGGTTTCCTCCCACACTCCAAAGATGTACAGGTTTGTAGGTTAATTGCTTCGGTAAAAATTGTGATTTGTCCCTAGTGTGTAGGATAGTGCTTGTGTACTGGGTGATCGCTGGTCGGTGCGGACTCGGTGGGCTGAAGAGCCTGTTTCCACCCTGTATCACTAAAGTATAAAGTCTAATATGACATTCCCTGAACAACATGCTCTCAGTGCAATAGTCCTTTAGTTCTATCACCACTGCTCTTCCACTCCAAAGACGTACAGGTTTGTGGATTAATTGGCTTGGTATAATTGTAAGTTGTCCCTGGAGTGTGTAGGATAGTGTTGATGTGCAGGGGATCACTGGTCGGCGCAGACTCGATGGGCGGAAGTGCTTGTTTCCACGCTGTATCTCTAAACTAAACTAAACTAAACTAAAGCCACATTACACCGACTGCCTATCTCTGATCCACCCTCTGCTATCACCATCCCAAACCTCATCCAAGGTCCTGACTTAACAATCTGCTGCCACTGAGATTGTAAAGTCTGTTCTGACCCTCAGATCTGCTCCACCCAATCTAAATAGATGTCCCCAATTTGACCCGTTGAGGTACTCCAGCACTTTGTTTCATAGAATCATAGAGTGAAACAATGTGGAAACAGGTCCTTCAGCCCAACTTGCCTACACCGGCCAACAATGTCCCAGCTACACGAGTCCCACTTGCCTGCGCTTGGTCCATATCCCTCCAAACCTGTCCTGTCCATGTACCTGTCTAACTGTTTCTTAAACGATGGGATAGTCCCAGCCTCAACTACCTCCTCTGGCAGCTTGTTCCATACATCCACTTTGGGTGAACTTGGGTGAACTTGGGGTTGGGGACTGGACATTGATGGGGGGATGATTTTCTGTCTCTACGTAATCCTGTTAGTCTTTGTCCAAGATGGCTGCCGTGAAGGGAGAGTGGACGCTAGCGCGCTTTAGCTGCCGCTGTTCTCTCTTCACATTGTGTTTTTGATTTTCTGTTTTTGGACTGAATTCTGTTTTTAGTTTGTGTCTCTGTGATGTCTTTATTATTTATTTTACTCTGATTATATGTTTATATCCCTGTTAATCTATGTAAGGTGTCCTTGAGATGTCTGAAAGGCACCCAACAAATAAAATTTATTCTTCTTATTATTATTATTATTATCCACCACCCTTTGTGTGAAAAAGTTACCCCTCAGATTCCTATTAAATATTTTCCCCTTTACCTTGAACCTATATCCTCTGGTCCTCGATTCACTTACTCTAGGCAAGAGACTCTGTGCATCTACCCGATCTATTCCTCTCATTTATTTTTATTTATTTATTTATTTATTTTATGGTTTATTTCGAACAGAATAAAAGAATAAAAAGCAAATGTGAAACAGCATACAAAAAACAAAACAAAAAAAACATGATTTTGTACACCTATATAAGATCACCCCTCATCCTCCTGCGCTCCATGGAATAGAGACCCAGCCTACTCGACCTCTCCTTGTAGCTCACACCCTCTAGTCCTGGCAACATCCTCATAAATCTTTTCTGAACCCTTTCAAGCTTGACAATATCTTTCCTATAACATGGTGCCCAGAACTGAACACAATATTCTAAATGCGGCCTCACCAACGTCTTATACAACTGCAACATGACATCCCAACTTCTATACTCAATACTTTGGCTGATGAAGGCCAAAGTTCCAAAAGACTTTTTGACCACCTTCTATCTACCTGCGACTCGACCTTCAAGGAACCATGCACCTGTACTCTTAGATCCCTCTTTTCTACAACACTTACCCAGAGGCCAACCATTCACTGTGTAGGTCCGGCCCTTGTTTGACGTCCCAAAATGCAAGAGCTCACACTTCTCTGTATTAAATTCCATTAACCATTCTTCCACCCACCTGGCCAATTGCTCCAGATCCTGCTGCAATCTTTCACAACCATCTGCACTATCTACAAAACCACTCACGTTTGTATCATCAGCAAACTTGCTAATCTTGCCCTGTATGTTCTCATCCATATCATTGATTCAGATGACAAACAGTAACGGGTCCAGCACCGAACCCTGAGGCACACCACTAGTCACAGGCCTCCATATGAGAAACAACCTTCCTACCTCACCCTCTGCTTCCTTCCATGGAGCCAATTTGCTATCCGTTCTGCTATCTCACCTTGGACCCCATGCGATCTAACCTTCCAGAGCAGCCTACCATGCAGAACCTTGTCAAAGGCCACACTGAAATCCATGTACACAACATCCATGTACACAACATCCATGTACACGACATCCATGTACACAACATCCATGTACACAACATCCATGTACACAACACTTCACACCCAATCACCCACACCCTCTGTGCTGCACAACATAACTTATCCAACATCAACAATAAAAATAGAGGAGGTGGAGAGGCTTTTCAGAGGACGAAAGAGCCGGAAATCTCCAAGGCCTGACAATTTTTCTCCCTCTACTCTTAAGCTCTCTGCCAAACAACTGGCACCGGTCTATGCAGACATTTTTAACCAGTCCCTGCAAACATGTACTGTCCCTGCCTGCTTCAAAGTCTCTGCTATTGTCCCTATACCCTAAAAAGAAAAGGATTACTTGTCTTAATAACTACAGGCCTGTCGCACTGAACTCTGTAGTCATGAAGACACTCGAAAGGCTTGTGCTGGCCAAGTTGAAAAATATCACAAACTCCCTGCTGGACCCTCTGCAGTTTGCATTTCGGGCCAATAGATCTGTGGATGATGCAGTCAACCTGGGCCTGCACTTCATCCTACAGCACCTAGACCGCCAGGGGACCTATGTGAGGATCCTGTTTGTTGATTTTAGCTCTGCATTCAGCACCATTGTGCCAGAGCTACTACACTCCAAACTTTCCGAGTTGACTGTGCCTGAACCCCTCTGTAACCCCTCTGACAGACAGGAAGCAGCATGTGAGGCTGGGAAAGCATATCTCAGACCCGCAAATGGTCAGCAGGGCTACATACTCTCTCCTCTACTCTCTCTACACCTACGACTGCACCTCCACAGCCACCTCTGTCAAGCTTCTCAAGTTTGCGGACAACACAATCCTGATTGGACTGATCCAGGATGGGGAGGAATCTGCCTTCAGACAGGATGTGTCACAGCTGGCGTCCTGGTGCCGTTGCAACAACCTAGAGCTCAATGCTCTTAAGACAGTGGAATTGATTGTAGACTTTAGGAGAACTCCCCATCCCCTCACCCCACTCACCATCAACAACACCACAGTCACATCTGTGGAGTCGTTTAAGTTCCTGGGAACCATCATCTCCAAGGACCTTAAGTGGGGGGCTACCATTGACCCCACAGTCAAAAAGGCACAACAGAGGATATACTTCCTGCGGCAGCTGAGAAAGCACAATCTGCCCCAAGCAATGATGGTCCAATTCTACACGGCCATCGTAAAGTCTGTTCTCACCTTCTCCATCATGGTCTGGTTTGGCTCAGCCAACAAGCACGACACCTGGAGGCTGCAGCGAATCGTCCGATCAGCAGAGAAGGTTATTGGCTGTAACCTTCCCTCCATTGATGAACTGTACACTGCAAGGGCCAGGAAGCAAGCGGGCATGATCATCTCTGACCCCACTCACCCTGGCCACAAACTCTTTGAATCACTTCCCTCTGGAAGGTGACTCCAGATTGTCAAAGCTGCCACAGCCAGACATAAAAACAGTTTTTATCCACGAGTAGTTGCTCTACTCAACAGCCAAAAATCTGTAGCCTCCCTTTGATCTGGTATTTTGTTGGTTAACATGCTTGATCAATGGTGTTTTATCATTAATGTCTTATTATTATTAATGTTTAATGTTTTCTGAGTCATTCGTAACTGTCACAGCATGTTATTACTTGTGGGCGGAGCACCAAGGCAAATTCCTTGTATGTGAATACTTGGCCAATAAACGTACTTACTTACTTACTTACATACTTACTTACTACAGCTCCGCCCTCATCGATCTTTTTGGTCACGTCTTCAAAAAACTCAATCAGATTTGTGAGACATGACCTCCCACGTACAAAACCATTCTGCTATCCCTAATCCAAATGCCTGTATATCCTCTCCCTCGTAACACTCTCTAGTAACTTTCCAACTATAGACGTTAAACTCACCGGCCTATATTTCCCAGCATTTTACCTTCAGTCCTTCTTGTAAAGAGGCACAACATTTGCCACCCTCCAATCTTCCTGCACCTCTCCTGTATTTAAGGACGACTCGTAAATTTCAACCAGGGCTCCCACAATATTCTCTCGAGTTTCCTGCAATGTCCTTGGACGTATCTGATCAGGCCCTGGAGCTTTGTCTACCTCGTGTCATTTTTGCTTTTCACCATTCCTACGCACTCTCTCTGCCCCCACACAAGCAACAACGTGACGAGCCAACCCCTTATTTCCAATTGCCTCCAATCAGGCTGCTGATGCAGAACAGGCCCAATGCCCACCTTTTCAACAGGGCCTGAGATGAAGCAGACACAAAATGCTGGAGTAACTCAAGCGGGTCAGGCAGCATCTCTGGAGAACGTGGATAGATGAAGTTTCAGGCCAGGACCCTCCTTCAGATTGAACGAAAGGGGAGAGCGGGAAAGAAAGCTGGGAGAGGGCAGGTACATGACAGAGCATGGCCAGTAAGAGGTGAGCATAGGTGAGGGGGTTTGTTGATAGGCGGATTGTTGGACAAAGGCCAGTGATCAGAAGACAGGTGGGAGCCCAAAAGGAGAAATAGTTGCAAATTGTGAAGCTCGGAGATAGAAGAATTGTGAATTGTGCAGTTGATGGAAGGGATGCAGGTGGAGGGGGTGGGAAACCAGTGCAAGGTCAGTCAGAGTTGAGGGGAGGGAAGTGGAGAGGGGGGTTAATTAAGGGGTGTGGGGTCTTTGGGGAGAAAGTGGCGAAAGGGGCTTTTTGTGGGTTAGTTACCTAAAATTGGAGAATGCAATATTCATAAATCATGTCATCGTAAAGTGATAGGAGCAGAATTGGGCCATTCAATCATGGCTGATCTATCTTTCCCTCCTAACCCCATTATCCTGCCTACTCCCCGTAATCTCTGACACCTGCAATAATCAAGAATCTATCTATCTCTACCTTAAAATTATCCATTGATACACAATACAATACACAATACAATTTATTTGTCACTTGAACCTCATAGAGGCTCAAACGAAATGTTGTTTCTGCAGTCATACACACAAGAAAAAAAGACCCAAGACACAACACAATTTACACAGACATCCATCACAGCGCATCTCCTCCTCGCTGTGATGGAAGGCAAAAAAACTTATCTCTCCCCTGCACTCCTCATTCCCCTCCCGATGTCAGAGTCAAAGCCCCCGGCGGGCGATGGCAATTGTCCCGCGGCCATTAATGCCGTGCCGGGTGATGCAAGGCCCTGCTCCGGGTCTTGTTGTTGGAGCCCCTGGTGGGCGCTAGCAAAGTCCCGCAGCCGTTGAAGCCGCGCCGGGCGTTGATGTAAGGCCCCGCTCCAGGTACTCCTCGACCCCGCGACTCGGGTGGGAGAAGTCGCCGTTGTGGAAGCCCCGAAAAGCAGTCTCCCAGCAGGGACCCGCGGGCTCCCGGTGTCACTGTCCACCGGACCTGCGGTAAGCCTCCGAATCCCTGGGGTCAGGTCGCAGCAGCGCGCCACCACCGCTCCACCCACTCCGAACTCGGCCAGCTCCACGATGGTGAGTAGGTCCACAGCTCCGCGACTGGAGCCCTAGGTCGTTCCTGCCGGAGGCCGCTCCACGTTGCAGCCCCAATGACAACGGAGACCCGACAGGGAAAAGGTCGGGTTCTCCGTGCAGGGGAAAGATTTTAAATGTCCCCCCCCCCCACCCCACACACACACACATACCCCATCAAAAAAAAAAAAACTACATTAATACGGGACAAAAAATAACAAAAAGACAGACGGACTGCAGAGGCCGCTGCGACGTGAGTCGCGCCGCCCACCGGAACTTATACTGGAACTTATACAGGATTTGGCCTCCACAGCCTTCTGTGGCAATTGTACATCTGACAATTGTACACAGCCTTATGAATTACTGTTAGCTGAGAAGAGCAGATTGATTACTTTCCTGGTCTTCAAATGCAGTTGCGACAACTGGCCCTCTCTCCCTGTTGACCCCATAGCACAAGGTCACATTCACAGATCATAGTTTCCATTGCACGTTTTAAGTCTTGGATGCGAGGAAAAATTTGGAACAGTGGGTGCACGATCACAACTGAAGGTAAGATATTTTGAACCATGCATTATGTTTTCAGTTTAGTTTAATTTAATTTAGAGATACAGCACGGAAACAGGCCCTTCAGCCCACCAAGTCCACACCGACAAGCGACCCCTCCACAAACTAACACTATCCTACATGCGCTAGGGATAATTTACAATTATACCGAGGCATTCAACCTACAAACCTGTATGCCTTTGGAGTGTGGGAGGAAACCGGAGATCCTGGAGAAAACCCACGCAGGTCACGGGGAAAACGTACAAACTCCATACAGAGAAACATCCGTGGTCAACATCGAACACGGGTCTCTGGCGCTGTAAAAAGGCAGCAACTCTACCACTGCGCCACCGTGCCACCCTTTTCTAGCCCCAAGAGAATTATTGACATGGGTACACTAATATGAAATCTAAAGGAGGTCGGGAGAGGGTCTGATGAAGGATCTCAACCCGAAACATCACCTATTCCTTTTCTCTCAGACCAGCTGAGTTACTCCACGAATTTGCGTCCATCCTCGGTATAAACAAACATCTGCAGTTCCTTCCTGCATTTACATGAAATCTGTTGTTAATCCATGTAAACATGCAATATTATATTAGATCCTAAGGATGCAAATATGTACAACACTCCATTCAAAGATAGGCTCTTTCACTTAAACCTTTTTAATTGAATTGTACATTTCAATTCAGACATATCTTTTTTACTGCAATTCACAGGCACAGCTGATAACTGTATTGCATTGTATTGTACTTCAGGGAATGCCTTTCATAATCATAAAGCACTTTTGAATGTTAAATCCAGTATGAAAGGTATAATATTTCTCAGTATAATTTACCTTAATGGTCTAAAGTGTGTGCCCCTTATGGAAACAGGTATCAGTAAGCTGTGACTATTCATTAAAAAAAAAATCGCCCAGCATACTTTCCTCTTGCTGCCTGCTAATTAGTATAATTATGTGTGCAGTCAGTGCTAACTGCAGTGTTCATTGGCTGCACGCAGCAGCAACAGGCCAAAAATAGTAACTTCTTTGCAGCACTTAAAACCAGCATGCATTGCTTAAAGCTGCCCTGCACCTCTTATGAAGAAGATAGACACAAAATGCTGGAGTAACTCGGCGGGAAAGGGAGCATCTCTGGAGAGAAGAAATTGGTGATATTTCGGGGAAAAAATAATTTCAAAATAGACTTTATTCAAGTAAATAAATATATGCAATACAGGAACCGTACAAAAAACTTCATCCGACATTCTCCAGGGCTACACATACAGTACATTCAAAGGAAGAAAAAAATGCTGGAGAAACTCAGCGGGTGAGGCAGCATGTATGGAGCGGAGGAAATAGGCAACGTTTCGGGTCGAATCCCTTCTTCAGACTGATGTGAGGGTGGGGGAGGGGGGCAGGAAGAAAAAAGGAAGAGGAGGAGCCAGTGGGCTGAGGGAGAGCTGAGAAGGGCAGAAGAAAGCAGGGACTACCTGAAATTAGAGAAGTCAATGTTCATACCGCTGGGGTGCAAACTACCCAAGTGAACTATGAGGTGCTGCTCCTCCAATTTACAGTGGTCCTCAATCTGGCCATGGAGGAGGCCCAGGACAGAAAGGTCGGATTCGGAATAGGAGGGGGAGTTGAAGTGCTGAGCCATTGGTTATTGCAAACCGAGCGGAGATATTAGGCGAAGCGATCGCCAAGCCTACGCTTGGTCTCACCGATGTAGAGCAATAAATGTGGATGCAATAAATGAGGTTGGAGGGAGTGCAGGTGAACCTTTGCCGCACCTGGAAAGATTGCTTGGGTCCTTGAATGGAGTCAAGGCAGGAAGGTAAGGCGATAAGTGTAGCATTTCCTGCGGTTGCAAGGGAAGGTGCCCGGAGAGGGGGTGGTTCAGGTGGGAAGGGACAAATTGATCAGGGAATTACGGAGGGAGCGGTGTCTGCGGAAAGCAGACAGGGGAGGGGATGGGAAGATGTGGCAAGTGGTGGGATCACATTGGAGGTGGTGAAAATGTCGGAGGATTATTTGTTGTATGTGACGGCTGGTAGGGTGGAAGGTGAGGACAAGGGGGACTCTGCCCTTGTTACGAGTAGGGGGATGGGGAGTGAGAGTAGAGTCACGGGGTATAGAAGAGACCCTGGTGAGAGCCTCATCTATAGTAGAAGAGGGGAACCCCTGGAGTTGGATGATCAGCCATGATCATATTGAATGGCGTACTCCTGGCCTACTCCTGCACCTATTTTCTATGTTTCTATGTTCCCTGAAGAATGAGGATATCTCCGATGCCCCGGTGTGGAACACCTCATCCTGGGTGCAGATGCTGCGTAGATGGAGGAATTGGGAGAAGGAGATGGAGTCCTTACAGGAAGCAGAGTGGGAAGACGTGTAGTCTAGATAGCCATGTGAGTCAGTGGGTTTCTAGTATATGTCGGTCAGTAGTCTATCACCTGCGATGGAGATAGTGAGGTCAAGAAATGGTAGGAAAATGTCGGAAATGGTTCAGGTGAGTGCCGGATGGAAGTTAGTGGTGAAATGGATGAAGCCAGTGAGTTGTGTGTGGGTGCAGGAGGTAGCACCAATGCAGTCGTCGATGTAGAGGTCAGGGATGGGGCCCTGGTATGTCTCGAACAAGGATTATTCAACGTACCCTACAAAGTAGCAATGTTACAACATTTTGAAATTTTAAAAATCAAGTCTGCAATTTATTCCATCAGATAAAGTATAAAAAAAAGTTTAATTTGGCACCCAATTCACTTTCATATTTTCAGTATTAAAAAAGTTATGGCCATTTTCATACTCGGAAATTAGTATCTTGTTCCCTATTGCTTTTGCATTGACTTAACACAAAAGGTGTGATCGAGGACAGTCAAAAGCACATAACTTTCTTAAAAATTAAGCGAACTGAATGAAATTTTCAGTTATTATAGATTGAAGCATTCTGAAATTAAAGCATATAATTAGTTAATTACCTAATTGTAGTCAATTACAAAATTGACCGTTGTGACGGAAATAGTAATAAACACCCAGACTGCCTTGAAAATTCAAAAATGTGATATTCTCAAGATCAGAACTTTAATATTATTGTATAATATGCTGTAAGTCCATAACAGATAGGTAAATAAATTACAATTTCTAGCAATAGACCAAGTCTTTATGGAGAAGATCAGTTGCTAGCTGGTACATTGGCATATCATAATCAGTAGCATCATCATACTCCTCAGATTGTAACCAATAAGCAACTCTGTACACCTTGTTTTTCCTCAACTTTTCAATTTTGGCATTGTAAACTACAAGTTTTTGCTCTTCAAACCACACATGACATGCCTTTCTGCCCACTACTTTCCCATTAAGAATGTCCTGTAGATTCCATTTCTTAAGAAAATAATATATAATATTCAGTGCGTCCCTCAGCTGCAGGCTCATACCCCTTGCAGTCTGCGGTGGGCCAGTCGGCAACATTCCCCGATGGACATCTTGCTCTGCTGGGAGGTCAACAAAGCTCGGGCAGACCAAAGGACGTCTTTCACCAATTTGATGATCTTCCAGCAGCACTCGATGTCTGTCTCTGAATGTCGAAACCCTTCTTCAGCCAGTCAGGGGAGAGGGAGACTAAAGAATTGGAAGTGTACAAAGAGAATGTAAGGTGTGACAAGGACAGATCTGAGCAGACGATGATCAAGGAAATGTACAATGGTCCATTGATGGCAGAGGGGAGGGTGACGACAAGTCAGCAAACCAACATCAAAATTAATCAGGACAGTGAAACTAGTCGGAGAGCTAGGGTGGAGGAGGAACAGAAAGAGAGGGAAAGCAAGGTTTACTTGAAGTTTGAGAAATCAATATTCATACCACTGGAGACACACACAATGAAGAGTTGGGAATTGTGCAGCAAGTGAAGCAAGTCTGGTCCAGGAAAAAAATTAAAATGAGGAATGGCACAATGTGGACGGGAGAAATTGCAAATGTTTTCAGATTTTTAACTTTGCTAGCCCTTACTGTCTACTCCCCTTCCTTAACCCCTTGAGCTGTCTCCTCCACCCTCCTATCCACCCACAATGAAGGCTCCTCCTCCTCCCCTTTTCCTTCTTCTCCCCCCAAAAAAATCAAAAGAAGGGTTTCGGCCTGAATGTTGCCTATTTCCTTCGCTCCATAGATGCTGCTGCACCCACTGAGTTTCAAATTTTGTGTTTCAGATTTTTAACTATATTGCTTGTGGTAGAGGTGGAAAAAAAATAATGTCCTTTATTAAAAAAGTCAGAGAGCCGTACAGACTTACAGTCAAGAAATGTGAGGAAAGTTAGCTAAGGGCATATAGGATGATACTAGACTAAGTGGGCCCCGTTGGGTCCCAGCATCACACAGGAGGGCTGGTCCCCCAACGCAATATTCCACCTCTCCACCAATTCCAATATTGGTAGGCAGTGGGGGGAGGGAGGGGGGTGGGGGCTTTCTGGAGCACTAGTATGGGTGTTGTGGGCTGAAGGGATTGGTTTCCAGAGGGCTAGTATGGACATTGTGGGCCGAATGGATTTTTGGCCTGGCGTCTCAGTCACTCAAACCTGTTGTGCTGGCAGCTCACTCACTCACAGCTGATGGGCTGGCAGTTGACTCATGGCTATTCCTTGAAATTCCATTTCAAGCAGGGTGCAAGGCCACTAAAGACAGTGAGTCGTGACCTCTCCCTCCTCCATCTTGCAGAGACTGAGCCACGCCCACACTTCTGGGTTTTATAGTCCCTCCCCCCTCCCACCAAAAGGGGCGTGGTTGACAGAGAATCTCAACATTTTTTAAACACTAATAACTTTTATTTTTCATCGATGGGGAAAAATCCTCTTATCCTGCACAGGGGAGGGGGACTCTGAGTAAGATGGCCAAAAATCACAACTGTAAGTGGCAGCATTTTTTCTAAAATCACTATACAGAACAACAGGAAGCTGTCAAGATCAGACTTTTAGTAATATAGATATGTCTGAGGGCCTGAATATAGTGCTGCCTGTAAGATGTTTAATGGGATATTCTGAGTTGTCTAGGCCAGTGAATGCATGCACCGATTTTGAAACGGCAATGAAGAAGGGCTTTTTAGTTTAGTTGAGAGATAGAGCTTGGAAACAGGGCTTTCAGCCCATCGTGCCCACACCAACCATCCACCCGTTCACACTGGTTCCACGTTATCCTATTTTTTAATCCACACCCTGGGCATTTGGGACATTTTTTTTTACAAAGGCCAATTAACCTACAAACCCACACACCTTTGGGATGTGGGAGGAAACTGGACCACCTGTAGGACTCACGTGGTGACAGGGAGAACATGTAGACTCCACACAGACAGTGTGGAAGTCAGGAGGTCCTGAGGTCAGGATCAAACCTTGGTCTCTGGTGCAGTGAGGCAGCAACTCTACCAATTGTATCGTTGGTGCAATATTTATCTGGAGATGGGGGCCAATCAGATATTTGCAGTATTTTCCTGTTTTATTTCAAATATCTAGTATCTGCACTATTTTATTTCTATATCACTTTTAAATGGTTATTATTTTCTTGTTGATGACAACTTAAATTATTAAAATGAAAAAATGGGCCTATCTATTGCTAACACAACAATATATCGCTACATAATTCAGCATAAGCAATGCTTTCATCTCCTTTCAGAGCAAAAACCACAGGAAATTGGCGTGCTTCCCTTATTTTATTGCCTTGATCTCAAAGATTATCGATGTGACCACCAAGCCAACTTGTCCTCCTCCCCATCACCAATGCACTCTGACATATAGTCTTTTATCCCAAATATCATCTTGCATTGTGATGGATTTACTAAACTTTGATGAAAGGAACACAAAGTCTATGTTGGGTTCAGAGCATAGAATGGGACTATGTTAGATGGGGCATCTAAGTTAGCATGAACAAGTTGGGCAGAAGGGCCTGTTTCACAATCACAATAATAATAATACTTTATTAGCCAAGAATGTTTTGCAACATACGAGGAATTTAATTTGCCAAGTCAGTCATACAAATAAAAAACAACAGGACACACAAAACACATTTTAACATAAACATCCATCACAGTGACTCCTCCACATTCCGCACTGTGAAGAAGGCGAAGACAAGTTCAATTTCTTCCCTTTGCTCTCGGCGATCAGGGACCTCGAGCCCTCCGTTGACGGGATGATCTTGTCTCCCGTAGCCGGCAGCGGGCCCTCCGTGTCGGGGCGATCAGCTCCTGCATCGGGGCAATGTCAGCTCCCCCCGCACCAACGTCGCTGGTTGAACTTTCCGCGACGTTGGAGCTACTGACATCCACGGCTTCTCCCGAGACTGCGAGCTCCCGATGAAAAGTCCGTAGGCCACGGTTGGAGCGATCCCAGGCAAGGGATTGAGCCGATGCAAGTCCATGTCCTGCAGTGGTGCTCAAGGTCAGTCTGAGGAGGCATCCAGTTCCATCGTTGGTAGACCGCAGACCGACCGGAAAATGTGATCTGAAAATTTATCACATCACCGGCAAGATAAGAAACTGAAAAAAAAGTTTCCCCCCCCGCCCCCCCACATAAAACAAACCGGAGAATATTTACACAGACTTTTAACACACACTAAAAACACCGGAAGTGGCGGTGCTGCCTTAGCAGCTGCGGCTCGCCTGCAGTCCGTCTGTTTTTTCTTTTTTTTGTTGTTTTCTTTTGTCCTGTTTTAGTTAATTTTAGTTTATTAGGTTGTGTATGTGTGGGGAGGTGGGGGGGGTGGGAGAAACATGTTTTTGGTCTCTTCCTTCGGGGGAATGCAACTTTTTCTTATCGTATCCACCGTCTCCGTCTCCGTCTGCGCTGAGGCCTAATGGTGGCGATGGCGGCCTTGGGGCTGTGGCGGCGTTCCGGCGCCGTTCCAGCGGCGGACCCAACTTCGGGGCTGTGGCGGCGTTCCGGCGGCAGCCCGACTTCAGAGCTGTGGCGGCGTTCCGGCGGCGGCGGTGACCCGACTTCGGGGCTTCGGGGCTGTGGCGGCATTCCGGGAGCAGACCCGACTTCAGGGCTGTGGCGGCGTTCCGGTGGCGACCTGACTTCGGAGGCTCGGCCGCGGGCAGTGGACGACATCGTCAGGAGCTGTTGGTGACCTGTTTTTCTTGAGCTCCCGCAACAACAGCTGCGTCCGCTGGACTGGAGGGCGGCAGCTTCGGCAGCTTCGACCACCTCGGGCCACGGAGTTTGAACCGGCCCGTTCGCGGAGCTCGGATTCAGCCACGGAACTGACTTACTTACCATCACCCGGCGGGATCACAACATCGGAAGCCTGGATCGCCTCAGCACAGAGGGAGAACAAGGAGGGAAGAGACAAATACTTTAAGACTTTTGCCTACCATCACAGTGAGGAGGTGCCTGGTGAACTCACTGTGGTGGATGTTAAATTTGTTTTTATTGTGTGTTTTTGTTATTTTCATTATATGTATGACTGCAAGGCATGAAATTTCATTCAGACCGAAAGGTGCTGCCTTACAATGCCAGATACCCGGGTTAAATCCTGACTATGTGTGCTGTTTGTATGGAGTTTGTATGTTCCATACAGCATGGAAGCAGGGCATTCAGTCCAACTTATCCATGATTATATGACTCTCCCCTCAGCCTCCAAAGCTCCAGAGAAAACAATCCAAGTTTATCCAATTTCTCCTTACAGTTAATACCCACCTATCCGGGCAGCATTCTGATCAACACAAAGAGCTGGAGTAATTCAGCGGGACAGGCAGTATCTCTGGAGAGAAGGAATGGGTGATGTTTCGGATCGAGGCCCTTCTTCAACCCGAAACATCACCCATTCCTTCTCTCCAAAGATGCTTGCCTGTCCCGCTCAGTTACTCCAGCACTTAGTGTCTATCTTTGGTTAAAACCAGCAACTGCAGTTCCTTCCGACAGCTATATATATATATATTCTCCAAAGCCTCTACATCCTTTATGTAATAGGGCAACCAAAACTTCACACAAAATACTCCAAATGCAGCCAAGCCAAAGTCCTGAAAAACTGCATCATGGCTTCCTGACTCGTATACTCAATGCCTCTACCTCTGAATGCAAGCGTACCTTTTTCACCATTCTATCCACTTGGGTTGCCACTTTCAGGGAACTGTGTACTTGGACCCCAAGATCCCTCTGTACATCAATGCTGTTAAGGGTTCCTGCCATTAATTGTGTACGTTCCCCTTACCTTAGACCTCTCAAAAGTTCACCACCTCACATTGTTAAATCCAAAGGCACCATATGAAAGTGTGAGTGTAAACCTATTTGCACAACTCAGGGCTGAATATGTTTCTTATTCATCTGTCAGACTTGCGAACCTACAGATGGAATGACTCCATAGGGCATTTAGAAATGCTGCCAACTATGTTTGACCTTTTTTATATTTGTTCCTGCGTGTCCATTTTCAAGTGGCTCCATGCTCTTATATATGAACTAAAGCCTATTAAGCGCTTTAAAGTTTAATGCAGTTTTGCTATAGTGCATCATGAAATGCTGTTTCGTGACTGTCAGGGTGATAATTATACGCATGTATTATGACATATATTCACTTTTATGATCCTATTTTGGAATTTTTCTGAAATTTTAGGATTGAGTTCAAAATGAAATGTTGTTCTATGATAACTGTACAATTAAGGGTTTTATTTGGATTGAGAATCAGATGAAAGGAAAGAGGAACAGTAGCAAAAAAGAGTATGTATCCTGATTGATAGGATATGGCTCGTGGTGTTCCCGCAGTGAGTTATACTGGGCCTCAGATTTTCACTGTATGCATAAATGTATACACACACTGAATTTTTTTTTCTCACTCGTTTATTATATTGTTTTCAGTGTACTATGTTTACATATTCTGTTGTGCTGCTGCAAGTAAGAATTTCATTGTTTTATGATGCGATAGGATACAATATACGATACGATAAAACTTTGTTTATCCCAGGAGGGAAATTGATCTGCCAACAGTCATAAAAACACAAAAACACAAAATACATCTCTATACTTATAAAACTCTGATCTTGGATTTGTATTTATTTGTGTGTGTGTGTTTGTGGGTTTATGTGTAATCACATCTTCGCGAAAAGGTAACGGTAATAATTTTACATATTCCAGTAGACATTTTTGCCCTGAGTCTAAAATCGCCTTATCTGAAAATGTCATGCTTTATATCTAGAGTTATTAATGAAAATGTTCAAAAATGTGATAAAACTTTGAATTTAATAATGACTGTCGCAATGGGTCTGTGTGCCTTCCTCCACACGCTGCGAGTGACGTCACCCCCCCCAACCCTCCCCCCCGTTATTCAAAAGACACAACTGGATATGAAGTCGGGCCCTGGACTGAAGACCAAAGATCTTAGTCAGGAGGAGGAGCCATCTTGGGGATTTAATTCTTTTTTTTTTTTTTGCAGTTTTAGTGAGTCCCGTGCCTTGTTTGTGGGAGAGTAGACTGTTTAATGTGGGGGGAAGGGGATAACAATATTTCTAGGTCCCTACCTGGTCGGTGAGGCAGCTTTTTCTCCGGGCTGCCCCGTCGACCCGTCCTCGTCGCCTACCAGCGGGCGTGGAGCGCCGTTTCCTGGCGGGGACCGCCCAGCACCTCGGCTTCAGTGGTGGCACAGCGCTGGAGCGCTATCGCGGAGCAGAGCGGGCGATGCTTGCCTGGGTCGCCGCGCTGGATCGACGCGCTGGGGCTCTGATGAGCTGAGACCGCCGAGATCAACACCTCCGGGCTGCGGGTCTGCGGAGCGGAGCGGGCGGCGCCGACTCTAACATCGGGAGCCTGGGAGCTCCAAACCGGCGCGGACTTGTCGGCTTCGGAAGCCGCGGTCCCCAGTTAGGAAGCGGCCGTTCCAGTAGGCCCAGCTGCTGAAAGGACTCTCCCGACGCCGGGGCAACAGCACCCGGCCAGAACGGCCAGGAACATTGGGCCTCCGTAGAGGCAATAGCGGAGGCCTCAATAGGCCTGACTTTGGGAGAACTGGGGATGGGGACTGGACATTGTGCCTTCCCCCACAGTGGCAACTATTGTGGGGGGATGATTTTTTGTGTGCAAGTTAATATGTTAGTCTGTGTCCCAGATGGCTGTCGGAAGGGAGAGCGTACGCTGGCGCGGTTTAGCTGCCGCTGCTCTCTCTTCACATTATGGTTATGATTTTTTGTCTTTGGAGCGATTTCTGTCTTTAATTTGTGTATTGGTGATGTCCTTATTATTTATTTTACTCCAATTATATGGTTTTTCTCTCTTGTTAATTTCTGTAAGGTGTCCTTGAGACTTTGAAAGGAGCCCGCAAATAAAATTTATTATTATTATTATTATTAGTTGAAGACTGCAGTGGCCCAACTCGCGGTCCTTTGGTCGATGCTCGCCCCCTCACCGCCTCGCTCGGGGTCCTCATATCGGCGCGGGAGGTGGGGAGGTTGCTGTCACTCTCTGCCTCTGTTGCTGCCCTCTCTCTGCCACCACCCTCTGCCATCTGCCCTCTGCCCCTGCCCTCTGCCCTCCATCTCTGCCCTCCGTCTCTGCCCCTGCCCTCTCTGCCCCTGCCCTCTCTATCCCCCTCTCTAGTCGTGCCTGCAAGTTGGGGGCTATGCGTTAGTGGATAGGGCGGTGCATGGGGTAAAAGCAGCGAATGAATAATATTAATATAATATCAAGGGGGGTGATTTGTGTTTGTGTGGGGGGATTGGTTAGTGTGTGTGTGTGTGACACCACAGGCTGCCCTCCCCCCTCCTCCCCCCGCGACCGCACGTTGAGGGGACGGGACCCAACGGGTCCCACTTGGTCTGGTGAGACATAAAATTAAAGGGACGAGTGGAAAGTATTGGGGATGTGCAAAGATTTGGGGGGGGTGGGGGGGAAGCAGTTGTACAGTTTGATAGCCACAGGGAAGAAAGATCTCCTGTGGTATTCTGTCCTGCATATTGGTGGAAACAGTCTCTTGCTGAAGGTAGAAGGGAAAAAGGGTCTCAACCCAAAATGTCACCCATTCTGTCTCTCCAGAAATGCTGCCTGTCCCTCTAAATTACACCAGCTTTTTGTGTCTATCTTCGGTTTAAACCAGCATCTGCAGTTCCTTCTTACAAACTGGTGCTGAAGGTACCCCTTGGGTTGACCAGTGTGTCGTTGAAGGGGTGAGCTGTATTGTCCGAGAATCCTCCCCTCCAAGGCCACCTCCCATGAATCCAACCCCGCCCCCAGGATGGAGCCAGCCTTCCTGATGAGTTTGTTAATTCTATTGCCGTCCGTTGCCTTGGCCCTGCTGCTCCAGCACACGGCAGCGAAGAAAATGGCACTGGCTACCACCAATTTGTAGAACAACTGCAGCATCTTACTGCAGATGTTGAAGGAGCGGAGCCTTCTCAAAAGGTACAGCCGGCTCTGTCCCTTCTTGTACTATCTGGGACATATGACAATAAAACACTCTTGACGTGAATCCTGACTCATTTCTCATGAAGGATAGAAAGCCAGGGATCCAGGTATGGTGGCAAAACTAAGCTAAGTGTAACAGTAAATTGTGTAGAGGGAGTTCGATATGGGGAGGTGTGACGTCATCTATTTTGGAACCAAGCAACTCAGACTATGTGAGAAGCAAGGAAAGAGTTCTTCAGGAGTCAATTGAAGTAATCAATAAAAGCTAATGGACAGGTACAAAAACATAAGCTAATGGAATGGTAGCCTTCATAAAGAGGTTGAAATACAAAGAGCAGATATTATTCTAACTGCAAAACCTCCAGAGGTTCTAGCTAGACTGTGTATATTTAGTTTAGTTTAGTTTATTATTGTCATGTGTACCGAGGTACAGTGAAAATCTTTTGGTTGCGTGTGTTATCCAGTCAGTAATTTATTTTCTTCCTTTTCTAAGAATGTACGGAAACATAATTATTTCTTCTATGTAAAGCACTTTGGTTTCAACGCGAGTTGATTTAAACATGCTATATAAATAAAATTTACTTACTTACTTCCTTACTAAACATTATAATCAAGCCATCTGCAGTGTACAGATGCAGGATAAAGGGCATAACGTTTAGTGCAAGGTAAAGTCTAGTAAAGTCTAATTAAGTCTGTAGAAAGGTCTTGCTGCACACTCCCTTCAAGCTGCACACTCTCCGCGTGCTGTTCACTCTCCGCGAGCTGCTCAACACACTGCGCCCCTTCAGCTTTTTATTCTCCTCGTCGCGTTATTGACAGCGGGTCGAGTTCCGGAAGGGGCGGTTTTTACAATTTCTAAACCTTCATAACATTTGTACTGTTTCACCGATCAGAACAAAACTTATTTGACTTGCAGCAGAGGAGAATGGTGACGAAAGGTGGCGAAAAATCGTAGCACTATGGGGGATCGTTTTTGCGCACATTTAAATACAACGCAGACCGGAAGTGGTCAAGATGAGAGTTTTAGTAATAGTATAGATAGAAGATAATCAGGGGCCGTGGAACATTTTTGAAAGTAGGAGGGCTGAGCGATCACTGATCACCGGCCTCGGGGGTACCCAGTGACGGAGTGGAGCGAGAGAGCGGGGGGAGGGTGGCATAATTATTATTTGTTGTTGTTGCTCGACCTCCAAAAACCGGGGGATAATACAGGCCATCCCCCAACTCAAAAAGTGGGGCGATATTACCTCCCCCCCCCCCTCTCCCTTCCTCTCTGGTCCGACTCTCTCACTCTCCCTCCCTCTCGGGTCCGACTGACTCTCTCTCTTGGGACCCATGGGCCCACCCACCCTCCCTCCCTTCAGCTCGGCGGCTAATCACAGCGCTTCGTTCATTGCCCCATATCACGACTGTGAACCGCTCTGTAATTGGCCGTTGAGCGGAGGGGACTGAGGGTTTTGGGGAGGGGGGGGGGGGCAGTCGGTTTCCGCCACGGCTGGTCGTGGTTTTGCCCAAAGATCATAGACAGGAGCTCCGCTCTAGGATCTGTGATTTTCCCGCGCTCACTGTGCGCTTGTTCTGAGATTCTGGATGTCAGAGGCCCTCAGAAGATGAGAAACTACGCCTGCGTATTGGATAATTTTGTGTTATCTGAGGCATGTCTCGCCAAAAAGTGGAGTGGCTGTAGTTCCCCCCCCCCCCCCCCCCCCCCCCCCCCTCCCCCAAAGACCGCGGCCCATGATAATGGCTCCATAAGTATTACATTTAATGTTTTATTCCTTGTTCAGCACATGTCTGTTCATTATTATGGTTTATTCTCAAAATTATTAATAGATAATTTAGTTTATGGTTTCAACTCCAAACACAATAAAATTACTGACAATTCATGATAACTTAGAGCCCATTACATCCTCAAAGCCTTATATTATTGAAACTAGTTGCGAAGAGGTACTTTAAATATGGATTGCTTTCCACTGAAGCTGAAAAGAACCAAGAGATGTATTAAAGGCTTTTAAAATTAATGATGAATTTTGACAGAGTGGGAGGTTATGTCTTTTGGCTGCTTAATAAATGATAGATCATCAATCAAATATTATTGCACAGAGATGAGGATATTTATTTGGTAATTGTGGCAGCATGTTTTGTTTTGCCACAATGGGAAGCTAAAGCTGAACACTGCAACATTGACACAATATGGATAATAATTTGGTGCAGACGACACCATGAGGCACAAAGTTTAGTAAGAACAAAAAGCTGGTATAGACATGTGAAGTCATGTTGTTTCCTTGGGTATGAACGATTATAGTTTAGTTTAGGGATAGAGCACAGAAACAGGACCTTCGGCCCACTGAGTCCGCAACGACCAGCGATCCCCCGCACATTATCACTATCCTACACACACTAGGGACAATTTACAATTTTACCAAGCCAATTAACCAACAAACTTTAGTCTTTAGAGTGTGGGAGGAAACCGGAGCTCCGGGGAAAACCAACGAAGGTCACAGGGAGATCATACAAAGGGAGATCGTACAAAGTCCGTACAGACAGCATCCATAGTCAGGAATTAACCCAGACCTCTGGTGCTGTAGGAGACAACTCTGCTGCTGTGCCACCATGCCGCAAACTTTATTTAGTTAAAGTAACAGAGGTATTCCTTTGATATCAATTTTCATTGAACAGGTTATTAGCTCATCTCTAAGATTTTGAATAACATTTCAGAACTGTAACGAAAAAGTATGGTATTGTTGAGACTTCATTCTTTAACATAGTCAGAGTCATACAGCATAGACACAGGCCCCCTGGCCCAACTTGCCCGTGCTGACTAACATGTCCCATCCATACTAGTCCCACCTGCCTGTGTTTGGCCCATATCCCTCTAAACATGTCCTATCCATGTACCTGTGTAAATGTTTTTAAATGTTGCAATAGTACGTGCTTTCTTAAACGTTGTGATAGTACCTACGATAGTACATGTTGAACAAAAACTGCATACGTGGTGGATTTTTTAAACAGGGAACATGAATTTCTTCCAACATATCTTCAGTCACATATAAAAACATACAAGTGATTCATCACTGGTTCTATGATTCTTCTTTACATAATTTAGCAGATGCAGTAGCTTAATTGTTCATTGAAGTACAATTAATGACATTCCATCGTAACATTTTTACAATGGAATATCTCTACAGTTTTATCCAGAAATTTAATTCCCAATAAATGCATAATTTACATTTACGGTTCGAATTTCAAACGATTGTCAAATCCAATAAGTCGCTGTTATTCTGCTCGAGTGCTATGTTCTGTATCTTTTATCAATCCTATTTCTATAACTTTCTTCTTAAAGGTTTAAATCCTGACGGAGCCATTCAAAACTCGAATGCACTACACTCTAAATAATGACAAATCTAATGACCTACATTTGAATAAGCACTCCATGAAAAGTCCAGTAAGGGAGATAGCTCTGGAATCAAACATAGTCTAATGGGTCTAATTTCATTTGTTCAAAATGGAATTGGAGCTGCAGAAATAAAGTGGGGAGGAGATTGCAGTGGGATTTGAATATAACACCCAATTCTAGAGCACTTCGTTTTTCTGCACCTTACCACTGGAGGTTTTGCATCCCATTCTCCAGATCTTCTGCCTTTCTTCACTTGATGTTTCTTATTGCCTATTTCCTTCTAGTCCTAATATTATTTTTAGAGATACAGGAAACGGGCCCTTCGGCCCACTGAGTCCGCAGCGACCAGCGATCCCCACAGATTACTCATATATCAAGCCAATTAACCTGCATACCTGTACGTCTTTGGAGTGTGGGAGGAAACCGAAGATCTCGGAGAAAACCCACGTGGTCACAGGGAGAACATGCAAACTCCATACAGACAGCAGCCTTAGTCGAGATAGTACCTTGATCTCCGGCGCTGCAAGCACTGTAAGGCACCAACTCTACCGCTGCGCCACCTTGCCGCACGTGTGCTACCATCTTCTTCTCTGGTGTGAAGAAACACAAACTGTATATCTCATTCATTTGAAGAATTAAGTCTCAACTAATGAGAAAAATGCTGTTACCCTGACACTGTTTGCTGGCTTTGATCAAGGCAGCCTAATTTTCAGAATGGGTTGTGAAATCAGTCCAATATCTGTATATCCGTAGTTCCCAATGTTAGTTTATTTAATGCTGGAAAGAGTGCAGAGAAGATCTCTAGAATGTAGCCAGGTCTTGAAAGCATGAACTATATGGAGACTGAAAGGTGATCTTATAGAGATGGCTGGAAGGTGATCTTATAGAGGTGTATAAGATTATGAGGGGAATAGGGTGGATGGACAGTTTTTTTAGCAAACTAAGGGAATCAACAATTAGAGGGCGGAGGTTTAAGGCGAGAGGGGAAAGATTTAATTGGGACTGAGTGGTTACTTTTTCACATGAAGGGTGGTGGGTAGATGGAACGAGCTGCTAGAGGGAGTAGTTGAGGCAGTAATAAAAACAATTAAAAGATATGTACATGATAAGAATGGATTCAGAGTCATAGGGGCCCTAGTGGCGCAGCGGTAGAGTTGCTGCCTTACAGCACCAGAGTCCCAGATTTGATCCTAACTCCGGGTGCTTGCCTGTACAGAGTTTGTTCGTTCTCCCTGTGAGCTGCACGGGCTTTCTCCGAGATCTTTGTTTTCCTCCCACACTCCAAAGACGTACAGGCTCTGTACCTTCTGTACCGAAGGTAGCAGCGAGATGAGAACATGACCAGGGTGTTGTGGTTCTTTAGGTTGACAGAAATGCTGGAGAAACTCAGCGGGTGAGGCAGCATCTATGGAGCGAAGGAAAAAGACAACGTTTCGGGTCGAGACCCTTCTTCAGATCCGAAACGTTGCCTATTTCCTTTGCTCCATAGATGCTGCCTCACCCACTGAGTTTCTCCAGAACTTTTGTCTACCTTTGATTTTCCAGCATCTGCAGTTCCTTCTTAAACAGGTTTGTAGGTTAATCGGCTTGATGTAAATGTAAAATTGTCCCTCGTGTGTGTGTAGTAGTTAGGACGCGGTAGTCCGAAGGGCCTGTTTCAACACTGTATCTCTGAACTAAACTAAACTAAAAATAAAATGTGGGTAGCTTAGATGGGACATCTTGGTTGACATGGATGAGTTGGTCTGAAGGGCCTGTTTCCATCTTGTACTTCAATTAAATCTGCTGGATAATTTACTTCTTCAACATTACAAGCATGGAATGTGCAGTGAATGCCTGGGAACAGGTCACTGCTTATAAAATATATCTTAGGCGGTTGTAAGGAAGGAAAATGCAATGTTAGCATTCATTACGAGAGGAATAGACTATAAAAGCAGGGATGTAATTCTGAGGCTTTATAAGGCACTGGTTGGACTACATGTGGAGTATTGTGAACAGTTGCTGGCATTGGAGAGGTTCAAGAGAAGGTTTACAAGAATGATCCCGGGGATGATTGTGTTAATGTATGATGAGCGTTTGACGGCTCTAGGCCTGTACTCGCTGGAGTTTAGAAGGACGAGGATGGACCTCATAGAAATTTACAGAATTATGAAAAGGCCTGGATAGAGTGTATGTGGAGAGGATGTTTCCACTAGTGGGAGAGTCTAGGACCAGATGGCACAGCCATGATTGAATGGCAGAGTAGACTTGATGGGCCAAATGTCCGACCTGCTCCTATGATTTACGAGCTTATAAACTTATCAATGAATTTCTAAACCTTCATATAGAAGTCATGTCAAATCACTTTTATTTCTATAGCACATTTAAAAAACAACTCTCGTTGGCCAAAGTGCTTTACATTGGTGGAGGTACTAACGTTATACAACAGTGGTTCATAGATTAAGTACATACATAAATACACACCTATAGCCCTGACTCAGAGGACGTCAAGAAAGGCTTGAGAGTAGAAAGAACCAAGATACTAAGGAGCTGATCTTTCAATACCTGATCCAAGCTTTCTGATCATTGTTTCATTTACACCCTGCTTCTAAATGTGAACAGTCTTGCCCTATTGCAGTTGGGTAACTTGATCAAAAACTCTTTGATCATTGATCTTTTTCTTAGTTCTCCAATGGTTCGGAATCCATGTCATGATCTACAATGCAGGTCAATAAATTCTCAGAAGGTTCACGGTCTTTTGGGAAGACTACTCGGAGACTGCTCAGGGTTAACAAAACATAGTTGGATATATATCAGAGGCAGAGGCAAGGACTGCTTCAGTAACTAGTTCTTTCAAAAATGTTCTGCAGAGGGTGGTTAAATTAATGGAGTAAAAAAGGCGAGTCAGGTCAAGCATTTAGAGGGTGACACAGCGTCTGTCTCCAGAAAGCTGTTGATTGACTGCTATATTTGTAAACTTGCAATAAAGTTTACCACAGAACTTAGATGAATGGCTGGAACTTTCTATATCAAATGCTTCAAAACATATGGTAACCAGATTGCGCAGGCAAGAAACTAATCCGGCCAAGTTTTGACAGTTGTCAAGAATGTTTCAGAAGTGGAATCAGCCATCACTTAGGGTGGCACAGTGGCACAGTGGCACAGTTGCTAGAGCTGCTGCCTCACAGCACCAGAGACCCAGGTTCGATCCTGACCTTGGGTGCTGTCTGTGTGGACAATAGACAATAGGTGCAGGAGTAGGCCATTCGGCCCTTCGGGCCAGCACTGCCATTCACTGTGATCATGGCTGATCATCCACAATCAATACCTCGTTCCTGCCTTCTCGCCATATCCCCTGGCACCGCTTTCTTCAAGAGCTCTATCTATCTCTTGAAAGCATCCAGAGAATTGGCCTCCACAGCCTTCTGAGGCAGAGAATTCCACAGATTCACAACCCTTTGTGTGAAAAAGTTTTTCCTCATCTCCTAAATGGCTTACCCCTTATTCTTAAACTGTGGCCCGTTTCTGGACTCCTCCAACATGGGGAACATGTTTCCTGCCTCTAGCGTGTCCAAACCCTTAATAATCTTATATGTTTCAATAAGATCCCCTCTCATCCTTCTAAATCTCAGAGTATACAATCCCAGCCGCTCCCATTCTATCAACATATGACAGTCCCGCCATCCCGGGAATCAACCTGGTGAACCTACACTGCACTCCCTCAATAGCAAGAATTCCTTCCTCAAATTTGGAGACCAAAACTGCACACAATACTCCAGGCGTGGTCTCACAAGGGCCCTGTACAACTGCAGAAAGACCTCTTTGCTCCTATACTCAACTCCTCTTGTTATGAAGGTCAACATGCCATTCTTTATTCACTGCCTGGTTTACCTGCATGTTTAGGAGTTTGCACGTTCTCGCTGTGACCGCGTGGGTTTCCTCTGGGTGCTCCGATGTCCTCCCACATTCCAAAGATGTGTAGGCCTCTCTAAATTGCCCCTAGTGTGCAGGTAGTGAATACAAAAGTTGGATAACATAGAACAGGTGATCAATGGTCGGCATGGACTCGGTGGGCCTGTTTCTATGTTATATCACTAAACTAAACTTCTCACTTTGTCATTTGCGATAGTAGCTCTAAATAATGCACCACCAATGGTAAATGTGCTTTTACATGTGCCCCAAGTTCTGGAATTCCTTCCCCAAGTCTCTTGACCCACCAACTTTGTTTTCTCCTCTCAAATGTCTTGGAAGACCTATCTCCATGGCCAAGCCTTTGATTATCTGTTCTGATATCTGTCTCTCAATTACTATGAAGAAAATGTTTTCGCCAATAGCAATTTTAGCTAGTTTGGGGGGAGGAGAGGAGGGGGTTGATCGCGGGCGCGAGCGCGGGTCGGGGCGCGGGCACGAGCACGGGTCGGGGCGCGGGCACGAGCGCGGGTCGGGGCGCGGGCACGAGCACGGGTCGGGGGCGCGGGCACGAGCGCGGGTCGGGGCGCGGGGACGAGCACGGGTCGGGGCGCGGGCACGAGCGCGGGTCGGGGCGCGGGCACGAGCACGGGTCGGGGCGCGCGCTCGCGGTGTGGGTGCCGGCGATGGGAATCGGAGAGCGGGGCTGCACGGAGGAGCGGAGAATCGGGGAGTAGGAGGGAGTAGGAGGGAGACGACAGCCGCCGCCCTCAGCAGGAGCAGCAGCGGGAGCGGGACAGGGAGTGGAGGAGGAGGAGGCGGAGGCCTTGAGATCGGTGAGTGAGTGAGTGAGAGGGGCCGGGGCCGGCGGGCGGGCGGGGCGACGGTCGCCGTTGTTTGTTGTTGATGAACGGGGATATTGTGAGGGAGGAGGAGGAGGAGTTGTCTTCCGTCCGTCCGTCCGCTCCTCGACCACAGTCCTTACCCGAGGCCCCGGGCTGTCAGCCGGCGAGGGGGTTAAACTAGATATAACTGAGCCGGGCCCGTGTCACCCACTCAGCCGGCGATGGCGTCCGGCCCGGCCCTGCTCTGGGCCCGAGCGGAGCGGAGCGGAGCGCCCCCTCTCACTCGCTCCCTGAAATATGTTCCCCTCTACCCCACCGAAATACTTCCCCCTCTACCCTCTCATTCTCCCCCTCTCCCTCTCCCCCATTCCTCCAAATATGCCCTGCCCCATCTCCTTCAAATATGTCCTGCCCCACCCCCCCCATCTCCTTCATTTATATCCCCTCCACCAACCCCCTTCTCTCCCCCACCCCCTTCTCTCTCCCCCAACCCCCCCCTCTCTCCCACCACCCCCCTCCCTCCCCCCCTCTCTCTCTCTCCCCCCCCCCCCCCTCCCTCCCCCTCTCTCTCTCCCTCCCTCTCTCTCCCCCCCTCTCTCTCTCCCTCCCCCCCCCCCCCCCCCCCCTCTCCCCCTCCCCCCCTCCCCCCCCCCCCCTCTCTCCCCCCCCCTCTCTCTCTCTCCCTCCCTCTCTCCTCCTCTCTCTCCCCCCCCCCCTCCCTCTCCCCACCTCTCCCTCCCCCACCACCCCCCTCCCCCACCCCTTCTCTCTCCCCCGCATCCCCCCTCTCTCCCCCACATCCCCCTCTCTCCCCATCTCCCCCCCCCCATTCCTCCAAATATGCCCTGCCCCATCTCCTTCAAATATGTCCCCCCCCCCCCCCATCTCCTTCATTTATATCCCCTCCACCAAATATGTCCTCCCCCCAACAACACCCCCACCTCCCATTCCCTCCCTCACCCCACCTCCTCCCCCCCACTACCCCCTCCCCAAAAAATACGCCGTCTCTCCCCAAGTATGCCCCTCCCCAAAATATACACTCCTCTCTGCCCTAAAATATGCCCCTCTCTTTCCCCCGAAATCTGTTCCCCAATCCCCACAACATGTCCCCTTCTCTCTCTCCCCAAAACATATCCCCTGCTCGCCCCCCCCCAAATATATCCCCTCTCTCCCCCCCCAAAAAATATGATACCCTCCTCCCCAAATTATGCCGCCCTCTCCCCAAATTATGCCGCCATCTTCTCCCCCAAAATCTGTCCCCACCCCCCTTCACCAAATATGTCCCCGCTTTCTGCTCTCCCACAGTCGTCAATCGACTCAGAAACAAGACTCAGAAACTCAGTTAAAGACTCCCTCAGTTTGGATTGTGGAATAACAAAAAAAAACAACAAATAGATCACTGTTATTAATGAAACATATTGTCAAATGGCGGGGCAATTGCAGCATCTGCTATCTGGCACGAGTGCGTTCATGGCCGAAGGGTGGATTAGTGGGGTTGTCCGGTCTCCAGGCACAAGGAAGCCGAGTCTGACAGGGTTTGGACTCGGATGGAGTGTCTGGGCCATGTGGGGAGTGACAGGGAGAGGGCCTTGTTTGTGTGTGTAAGAGGGAGAGAGAGGACCACTGCAGTTGTAACTGCACACTGCTCGGCTGGCAATCACAAGTGTCCATGACCATGACGAAGCAGCAGCAGCAGCAACAGCAGCACGTCTTGTTCTTGTGGATGAGTTGTTTTTGACCAGAACCCGAGTCAAACCTGCGTACTCTTCTTGTAGGTCATAAACTAGTGCAACTTGAGAGAGAACACAGCTTGCAAGTTTGTGCACGTATTGGTGTGACGCTTCAACAAGATAATGTGTTGCAAACTTCTGTTAGCTGTGTCTTTCCCCACATGCATGCAAACTCCCAAATCCGAGAATTCCGGGATCTCTCTGCCACTGCTGACGGAAATAAAACATTGCAGCATCACTTTCCTGGGGAGTTTGTAGGCCCAGCGTTGTGTTCCAGGAAACAGCTGAATGTGGTTTCAGTTTTGTGATTACTATGATGCTGATTTTTAACCTTCCTATTTGTGAAAGAAAATGATGGCTATGCTCTCTGTGGAGGTAAAATACCTTTCAGACTTATTACTGATTTGTTTTTAATGGGTTTACCTTTTCAATGCCATTTTGTTCAGTAAAATCAAATCATGTATAGCAGCATGGAATTTAAATATTTCAGCACGTGAGTTGTTGATTTGAAAGTTCCCTTTTAGTGTACATATATAATATATTTATGGCACTGCTTTGGTGTTTTGATTATGCAGAGGTTATTGTTGTGCATGGGAAGTCAAGTTGTCCAGAATACTCCTTGAAGATAAAATTTAATGTTCTTGTTCTTCTTGGCTAGTAGATTAATGACTATAAATGTCATACTAAAAAAAACTAACAAGATTTTTTATTTCAAAAATTTGACCTCTCTCAGGTCTGCAGTCTATGTCTACTTTTCAGTGCATTTCCCATTAAAAGCTTATGACTACCAGGCTAATTATTTAAATTTGCAGGGACTTTCTATGTGAACTTTTATTGAGTGACTTTGTTGTACAGTCCATTTCCTTTGACCAGAATGGACTGGGATTGCAGCTTGTATAATTACTGTACGTCAGAGTTGATGGACTTTTATTTGATGTTAATGCGCATAGTTTATGATCCTCCTAACTTTGCTTCTGAATCGGAAAGGGCATTGAGTAATTAAATATGACTTTAAAAATATTTAGCGACTTGACATCTATCCAGCTTGATTTTAAAATGGTTAAATGTTGCAGGGTAGGTAATGTTGGTTGTGTTAAGACTACTATTACTTTAAAGATTGTATTGTGTTGCTAACTCTTCTCGGGGCCATGTTTTAATGTTCATAGACATTTCCAAAGAGACTGTGTGTAAGGAGCCCCTGAATAAAGAATATGTGTCTTGTTCTGTGCTTCTTTGATCTCTTATGTATTTCTCTCTACACTCTGCTAATAGACCGTGGTCATTTGAAAAGCAGACTGGTGATCATGTGATGGCAAAGAATCACAGCCATTGAAAGCATTAACGTTGTTCAACATTGGCAGGGTGAGTTCAGGAGATGCAAATAATGACAGTGAGCTGGGTTGAGGATTGAACTACAAGGGTAAAACGTACTGCATGTAGAATTAATCTCAGGCGGCACAGTGATGCATCTGGTAGAGCTGCTGCCTCCCAGCACCAGAGACCCAGTTCCATCCTGACGACAGGTGCTGTCTATGTGAGTTGACGTGTTCTCCCTGTGGCCGTGTGTAGGGAATGGATGTGAAAGTGGGATAACATGGAACTAGCGTGAAAGGGTGATCGACGGTCAATCAAGTGAGTTCAGTGAGCCAAAGAACTTAATTCTTTGTATCTTTCAGTTCAATTAAATTCAATTAGCTGAAGATTGGCCTTATAACTATTGCAGCAGTTGTACGAAGCGGTAGGACTGCTCCTAACTATGCCTGTTGGAAATTTGAGAGGCTATGACAAAATGTGGAGCTGATCTTATGTTTGAAAGAATGACAAGTAATTATATTGAAAAAGAGAATGAGGACAAAGATTTAGTTATACAGTATGTGAAAAAGATCGATGATCTTGTTAGTAGTAGTAAGTCGAGATGCCTGTGTGATCCTGACAAACCACAGCAAGCCAGTACCGTCAGAAATCAGAAAGGTTTACAACATTTCCTGATTACTGACCTACTTGATTTGCAATCAGAAGTTAGGGGAGACGATTATGAGCAATTGTTCTGAAAACCTGTGGAGGCAATGTTGGTTCAACATATTTCAGAATTGCATACTGTGAGAGAGTCCATGAGAATGGCTTTTAAGATGAATGTCTCCATCCAAGTTAATAAGCTTGCAAGATGAAATATTTACATGGGCTTGCAGAATGGTCACATCTGTGGGAATGGCCTCTGAAAATACAAGGAGTGCACCATATTGGTAGGAGAAATGGTGGGGTCTCTAAAGTTAAGCCCAGGCCACTTGAGCAAAAGTGGTGCAGAAAACATTATGGCGGAAACACTTTACTGTTACCATGAGAACCACTTGGCTCAAGCCTGTCGGTTTGGAGCTATAAAATGTTTGAGTTGCTACAAACAAGAACATATAGCCTCTACACGCTTGCCTGAACTGAACAAAACACACTAGAATTGAGCTGTCAGGCAATATTGCAATTGAAAGGAACCAAGTACAGTCAAAACCAAGAAGGGAGGTTTACACAACATTGAGATCATTGAGCAAGAGGAAGACTGGTAGTCAATAGTGTCAATGGCATTCCTGCTGAGTCATTGAGTCAAACAGCTTGGTAACAGGCCCTTCGGCCCAACTTGCCCGTACTGACCAACATGCCCCATCAACACCAATCCAACCTGCCTGTGTGTTGCCCATAACCTATCTTATCCATGTGCCTGTTCAAATGTTTCTTAAACGTTGTGATAGTACATGCCTCAACTACTCCTCTGGCACCACGTTCCATGTACCCACCGCCCTTTGTGTAAAAAAGTTGCCCTTCAAGTTCCTATTAAATCTTCCTCCCCCTTCCTCACCTTATATCCATGAGCTGTGATTCTTGATTCCCTTACAGAGTCGGCAATGCTCATCATATGGTCTTCGAGGTGGACAAAACAATAGGCTTTTGTAGAGTTTACAAAATGGCCTGTTGGAGCAGTGTAGATAACAAGCAACCCCCTCAAAATGCTGGTCCTCTCATTTCTATGCCCAGCTTAATATTGGTAAGATAGCTTGCATTTCCTGATGATTAATATCTACCAGGGTGGCACACTTATGAAATTACCATGGGACAAAATTGACTAAAAACATTCCACATAACTATAGATAAGAAGCTACGGGAGCATTGTTTGTACAATCAGGATGATTACCTAATTACAAAAAAGCCACAGAGGCAGAGAACCTTCAAATACTTGGGAATGTTTAGAAGCTGTATTGGCTTAATATAAAGCTTAGATGAAATACGCCTATATCCAGAAGGAAGTAATTATTTACGTCTACAAGTAGATGAAAAAGAGCTGCGGGCAGTAAATAGAAAAGCGCTAATTTTACAGATATTGCTACAGTATTGATATCTTGATGAAAGATGAAGAAAGGCACTGGAATGAGGATCAATGATATGCATATAATCTCTGCAAGAAATGCCTCAGAAGTTGTTTTTTTCGAGTTATACAGCACAGTATGGCTGACACAGCTTCTGAGTAAGTTATTGAAAGAATGATTTGTCATATCAGTGATCGACACTTGAGAGGATAAGAGGCCTACTGCATGCACATCCCAAAAGTGAAATAAAATGTATGCAAGTTGAAAAAGAGTCCTAAGTGATTTGGAGTTTTGCAATTTTTATTCATAAGACTCTTCACTGATCACAAATCTCTGCTAGTTATGCTGGGATCTGAAATATGCCCACAATGTCTGAATGATGGGTACAAAGGTGGGTTATGTTACCATCTCAGTTTCTCTATGATATTGAATAAAGGGCATAAAGACAAAATGGTACACCAGATACTTTGTTAGAACTATATGATGAGGCTACAACAAAGGTAAAGAACAAAGTTTGTATTATATAGATAGTAGATGATAATGTAATGGCAGTGGAAATAGTTGGACAAAAGAAAGTGCAACAATCCACACTCATTGAATGAATAGACAACAGGGCCATCTGAAGACCGGAAACATCTCACAATATGAAATGAATATCAACCAGGATTGTATAAACTGTTATACAGGACTGTGATCTTGAAAGAGTGTTAGGAAATGATAACGGAAGAATTTAATGCACAGCACTTGGATATTTTTTTAAATGAAAGCAGTGGCCAGAGGATTTGTCTATTGGCCTGGCAATGACATAAAATTAGTAGGCCTAGGCAGTAAATTTACAGGATGTTGGGACTGTTAACACAAACCCTAAAGCAGCACTTCAGGTGTGCCGTTCTCTGTTAAGACAGTTTCTGCAGATTAGAGAGTGAGATACAACATGGAAACATGCCCTGCAGCACACAGAGTCCACACCACCCATCGATCAATCATTCACATATGTTTTATGTTATCCAACTTTTTCATCCACTACCTACACACCAGGAGCAATTTTACAGACAAATTAACGTGCACACTGGCATGTCTTTGGGATGTGGGAAGAACACAGAGGAAATCCATGTGATCACAGAGAGAATGTGTAAAATCCACAGATTCTGGATGGAACCTGGGTCTCTGGTGCTGTGTGGGAGCAGCTGGTCCACAGTATCACAGATTTGTATCGATTGTGATAAACCAGTGGACCAATTTTTGAAATTAAGCCATTCCTACAGGTTAGAAGTCACACATGTGAGCCCATATACTGCTATAACTAAAGAATTAAAATCCATCTTTACCAAGCTCAGTCAAAATGAAAGTACACAAAAATGCTGGAGAAACTCAGCGGGTGCAGCAGTTTTTGTGTACCTTCGATTTTCCAGCATCTGCAGTTCCTTCTTAAACACTCAGTCAAAATGAAGTCATATCAGCCCATGGTCCACAATTCACATCCTTTCATTGTGAGCACTTTATAAATGCTACTGGAATAAAGATTTGTTTCAGTTTTCCTACCATTCATTTTTCAATGGAGAAGCGGGATAATCAAGTCAAGTCAAGTTTATTTGTCACATACACATACGAGATGTGCAGTGAATCAAAATGAAAGTGGCAATGCTCGCGGACTTTTGTGCAAAAGACAAACAGCAAAACAACCAAACAAATTATAAACACAATCATAACACACATATTCTTATTCATAATAAATAATGGAAGGATAAACGTTCTGTAGAGTTATAACCTGGTGAATAGGCTATTGGGACAGACCGAATTGCCTCTAGATTCCGCAAAGTCCTGCTTAACCATCTAATTGTCTCACCGCCATGGAATGTTGTAGGGAGGACTGTGGGATTGAAGATATATCTGAAATATTTCCCACAATGAAGGAACCAATCTGTGGTTCATTTTGAGTCCAGATCATGCTCTAACAATATTTAGGAAATGGAAACTCCATGTAGGGCACCGTCCCCTCTGATTTTGTTTGCTCTGGAGTTCTCCACCCCTGTTGTATAGTTTCCTGCAGGGGGTGAGTGAAGTTCCCATAGTGCGTTCGGCTTCGTACGTTTTACATCAGTTTGCATGATGTAAAAAGCTTTGAAGAAGGGGGGTATGGTTTGAATCAAGCCCATCAAATAACCACGAAAGTGGGACATTCCAAGATATAGAATCAAAGAGACGATAACAAGAAATACTCTTGCCATAATATAGATAGAGCATTGAAATTCTTAAGATTGCTGCTGCACGACAAAATATGTCATCATAAGAAATAATATGATAAACGAGAGGAAAAAAAGTTCAGTGTGTGTATATATACACACATACTCACAATATATAAATATAGAATATAAATCAAATAAATCAAAAAACCGGAACAATCGTTCCAAATTAGTGATAACATATCTGGTAAATTGTAGAGCTATATGGGACTAGGAATTATTCAATGAAAGTTTGCTGTAGATTCCGCAAAGTCTCTGTGGACCATTTAATTGTAGCACTCAATACCATGGAACGTTGTAGGGAGGACTGTGGGATTGAAGATATATCTGAAATATTTCCCACAATGAAGTTGAACCAATCTGTGGTTCATTTTGAGTCCAGATAATGCTCTAACAATATTTAGGAAATGTAGAAACTCCATGTAGGTGGCACCGTTAAGGCCCTCTCCCATTTTCCCGAGTTACTCACGCATTCTCCCAAGGTTTCCCCTTGATTCAAACTCGGAGATGCCAGCGTAGCTACTCGGGGCTATTTTTTTTACTCGTGGACATTTTTCAAAATGCTGTAAAAACGTCCCGACTTACAAAAAATGCCCCGAGTACCTACAGCTGGCATTACGAGCTGCTACAAAATATCTACGGACTCACTACGGACATTCTCCGAGTTTGAATCAAGGGGAAAACTCGGGAGAATTCGTGAGCAACTCGGGAAAGTGGGACAGGGCCTTTACCTTTAAGAAGATTCAAGAATCAAGAGAGACAAGAGTCAAGATTGTTTTATTGTCATATGTCCTAGATAGAGCAATGAAATTCTTGCAAATGTGCTAATTCAACTTTGTTACAAGGAACTGCTGTAGTACATGAAATAACCAATCTTCTGGAGGAATTCAGTGGGTCGAGCAACATCTGTTGGGGTGAAACGTCCATATTTCCTTCCCCCTACTCCCCCAGATGCTGCTCGACCCACTGACTTCTTCCAGCAGAGAGCTTGGTGCTCCAGATTCCAGCATTTGCAGTGTTTTATGTCTACTGTATATAATATTAGTTATGAGCTGTAATTGCTGCTTTGCAGCTGTTATTTATCTAAGAATCATGTGGGGTCACTAACTGCTGCTGTTTATTCTTTAAGGAGCCTAAAATGACATCTTGATGTGACTTCCTTGTGGGTCATATCCACTTATCTAACTTCTACTGATTCATTTTGATGCATGTTGGGAATTCAAAAAGAATACATATGCCACAATTTTTTCTTGTCAACAAAGAAGGTATATATAGCACTGTGAATTCAGATAATTTCTCTGATTTACAGCAGCAGATTGAAAGGAATGTGGAGAAGTGGCATCACCGGTAGATAGGGTAGTGTAGATGGCTTTTTTGTCACGTTGGCCTTCATCAGTTAGGGAAATAGAGTAATACAGCACGGAAATAGGCCCATCAGCCCAACTTGTCCATGCTGATCAAGATGACCCATCTCCGCCAGTCCCACCTGCCTGCATTTGGCCCATCCCTCTAAACCTTTCTTATCCATGTGCCTGTCAAAGTGACTTTTAAATGTTGTTATAGTACCTGCCTCAACTACTTCCTCTCGCAGCTCGTTCCATATCCCACCACTCTATGTGAAAAAGTTGCCATCTCAGGTTCCTATTAAATCTTTCCCTTCTCATCTTAAACCGATGTCCTCTGGTAATTGATTTCCCTATTCTGGGTAAAATACTCTGTACATTCACCCTATCTATTCCCTTCATGATCTTAAACACCTCGATAAGATCACGCACCAGCTTCCTGTGCTCCAAGCGATATATAGTCGTATCCTGCCCAACCTCTCCCTATAGCATAGGCCAGGGGTTCCCAATCAGCTATGATCACATGCCAGGGGTGATCAGCCATGATCACATTGAATGGTGGTGCTGGCTCGAATGGCCGAATGGCCTACTCCTGCACCTATTGTCTATTGTCAACCTTTTTCGTCTCGTTTACCCCTGGCAACAATGTTATTTCACTTATTTATGAACAAATAATGATGAACAGATTTATACCAGAACCAAACACAGTCAGTCAATGAGAAAAAGTATGTACAAATCCAGAATTTACCCCTGGGGGTAAATTTACCGCAGGTTGGGAACCCTTGGCTTAGGCCATCAGATCCTGGCTATATCCTCATGAAGCTTCTGCACTCTTACGAAAAACATGCCAGGACCCGAGGATCTGGGAGAAGCTGGGCAGGCTAGGACTTTATTCCTTGAAGCACAGGAGGCTAAGGTATGATCTTATATTAAGGGGTATAAAATCCTGAGGGAAATAGATACAGTAGATGTGACTAAGTGTTTTTTGCAGGGCAGGGGAATCAAAAATCTCGAGGGCATAAATTTACGGTAAGAGGGAAAATTTAATAGGAACCTGAGGGGCACCTTTTGCACACAAAGGGTAGTAGGTAAATGGAATGAGTTGCCAGAGGAAGAAGTTGAAGCAGGTACAATATCAACATTCACAGACACATTCAGGAGGTACAAGGATTGGCAAGGTTTAGAGGGAAATGGGCCTAACATGGGCAAATGCGACTAGCTTAGATAAAGTCGATAAGAATATAAGCTTTTAAGAAGGAAAATCTGAAACACAGTAAAATAAATTTGTGTCAAATAATATTTTAGATACATTTTTTGAGTGTGTCTTCACATTTTGTGAAAGTAATCCAATAATCTTTTGGGGGAAGGGGGTATTGAGGAAGGGAAGTCATTCTGAAAAGACAGGGATGCAGGGACAGCGTGTAATGTAGAGATGAAGATGAGGAAATTGGAGGATAAGTCACCTTGTATAACTCTTTGTGTTGAAGTTAAATGGCGACAAAGCAAATCCGTTGGGTGCCAGCTTGGTTACAAATTGCACATTGGACAAATTGCACATGGTCAGAAGAAAAGCATAAATGAAAAATGAAACAGATTTTGCATATAGGTGTGCAACTAAACGTTGGTGTTGTGTTCCATGCAAGTGTGACTTCAGTGCAGTTGAAACACTACTCACTGTTGACATATGGAAGCAGTAGTTGTAATATATCTCAAGCAGAATGATACCTTTATGTAGCATTGGTTCTTTGTGAAATCAGAGATGTAACATTTTGTGCATTGTTTGTGAGAATTTCAATGGTATTTCAATAGATATTTCAAGGCTTACAACATGGACAAAAATGTAAAAAGATGCCAGGAACATTTTTTTATTCAATGTTATCATTAGAAATTGGCTGTATGTTGGACATTTTGGAGGCAGCATATTCAAACTGGTAATGCAGTGGCGTGTGCAATTTGATTGCTTGCCGCTGTTAATTATCTGGTGAATAATATCAATTTCAGCTAGGCTAGTCACACCAAATACATTGATAGTTTGTAACAGGATATATTTTTTGAATGAATTAAGTAAAATAAAGTCAGAAATTTCTACAGATGCATTTTCCTTGATAATAACATCAGAAATGTGGTCTGAGTTACTCCAGCACGTTGTGTCCATCTTTGGTATAAACCAACATCTGCAGCTCCTTTCTACACATGTAGTCTAATTGTTGAACGTCGCAGGAAGGTATATTTGGCATATTTATATTTTATCGTGTGTTTTTCAATTTTAAATCTGTGTTTCAGTGACGGTGCTTTCCATTTGATCTTTATCATTTGTTTTTATTAGTTTGATACTATTTCCCCATCTTTTGATAAGATATTGAAAGGAATTTTGTAAATAATGAAATGTTAAAAAAACAATGAAGATAACAAGCATTCTGCAAATGAGAAAATGAATTCTGTACCTAATTTAAACCAGATTGTTAAATTCATTGAGAATTGTAAAAGTGATATTTATCATCAAATACTTTTCTTTGTTAAATAAGTTTTTGAACCTCACCCAATATCGTTGATTATTGATTCTGCTGCTGATTTGTTCTGAAAATAAATAATAGGGAGCACCAAATTAATAATGGAGAACAGCATTCGACTTTTCAAAATATAAACAGATAAAGCTTGATACAACTGCAAGCATTATGTGTTGCAATTAAATCTCTCCCATTTGCATTGTGATTTTCTATTTCCTTGTGTGCATGTTGCCTTGTGGATCAGAGCGGATAAGTTTATCTTGATGCACCCAAAACACATACTGGAGCAATCTACATTTTCCGGTCTTGGGGAATCTATTCTTGAGACAAGCCTGAGTTGATACTGTCAATTATAAACCCAAGTGTACTGGAAATTGGAAATGTTTTGATTTGCAGTTGACAGTATAAACAGGATATAAGTGACAATGTTAAAATGCAACTGACAAATGCAATAAACGGAATATTTCACCACTCCAGACATGGGTGAAGGCAGATCTCTTTGCCCAGGTTTTAGCAAAGAGCAGAGCACCTAATCATATCAAAATCACTTTATTTTACTGATACACAATTATACAATGGAAAAAATAACCAATTTAGACATTTATGCATTTTCAGCTCTCTGGTAGGCCCCCTTCGGTCATGATTGACCATGGGTGATGCATACTGGTTGTTGGCTGCTTGCTCCAAACCTCGGCTAGAGCAGCGTCAAACCCCTGTTCCACGGTATGAGTTCATTCCAAGAGCTCTCATGAGTTTGACCTGATTCGAACTCGGAGATTTACGGTAATGGCCACTCGTTGGTACTCTCGTGGACATTTTTCAACATGTTGAAAAATCTTCATGAGTCTTCCCGTGCTTACCTGCCATTAGTGAGTCTTCCCGAGTACCTGCCGTTAGCGTCCCCAAGACGTCCCGAGCTCCGACGTACCCACTACATTCATTTTCCGTGCTTTCCACGAGTTTGATTTTTTTTAAACTCGGGGGAGCTCTTGTGATGGACTCGTACCGTGGGACAGGGCTATCACTTGTGGCTGAAGAGACCAATGCGGGAGTGACAGTCTCTGTTGCAAATGTGACATTTGTGTGTGGTCTCAGGTCTATTGAGGTCTCTGCGCTCCTTTCTACGTTCCCACTTGTCTGCCGCTGTGTTCAACAGTTTCTCTTCCCCCATTTTGAGATGTTGATTCAGGGTACCTCTCCACCTCTGTGGTGAATGTATTTGAGTTTCTGTTCATTTTCCTGTGTTTAATTAGCCAAGGCAGGTTGGCTCCTTGGTTTTAGAGATCTCGGAGTACAGGTACATAATTTCTTATGTGGCGTCAAGGGTGGATAGGTTGGTCACGAAGGCTTACGGCACATTGTCCGGCAGACGTTACAAGGCCTTCTACGCCCGAACCTCCAGACTCGGGAACAGCTTCATTCCCAGAGCTATAGCGGCTCTGAACCGGCCCTGCTGAATGTCCCCCCATCCCCCCTGGACTGTCTCCCTCGGATGGTCACGTCGCACAGACACATCTACACTGTGAACGGCTTTGACTGTTTTACTGTTCTTTTTACAATCCATGTTCTCGGGACATCTAAATCCGAATTTTATTATTTATTTATGTTATGACATCGGTTGGAAGCTGCATACCAAATCTCGTTGCGCTTATGTGCAATGACAATAAAATATATTATTATTATTATTATCAGTCAGAGTATTGAGTTTGGAGTATTATGTTCAGTTAGTAACCTTGTTACTACAGGAAAGATGTTGTTCGGCCAGAAAAGGTGCAGGGAAGATTTACGAGAAGGTTGCCAGGACTCGAGGGCCTGAGCTATAGGGAGAGGTTGAGCAGGCTAGGACCTGATTCATTTGAGCACAGGAAGGTGAGGGGTGATATTATAGAGGTATTTATCATACCTTAGGGCATTAGATAGGGTAAATACACACTTTTACGCTGAGTAGGGGAATCTAGAGCCATAGGTTTGTGAGGGGGAATATAATTAATAGGAACATGAGGGGTAACTCTCTTACACAAAGGGTGGGGGATATATGGAGCAAACTGCCAGGTGAGGTAGTTGAGGCAGGTACTATCACAATGTTTTAAAGACATTTGCACAGGTACATGGATAGGATAGGCCATCAAAGGATATGAGCCAAATGCAGGCAGGTGGGATTCGTGCAGATAGGGCATGTTGGTCGGATGGGTCAGGTTGGGCCAAAAAGCCTATTTCTACGCAGCATGACTCTATGACTCTAAATGACTATCTTTGAATCGTATCTCCCATCTCTTGCCCGTAACATTTTCCTGCCCTGGTTCAATCTGAGTCATTCTTGCATTATATCCTGTTTTCAAAAAGAAATGCTGCCAAAGCAATTTGAGGTACATTTTTAAACTTTCTTGTTGTTTTGTTATGGGTCTTTCATTCACTTATGCTGCATCACGACTTTACCTTTTGTCTTTGTTTTTGGCCTGAGTGGAAGTCCTGCTTGTTTCCCCTTCACTGGTCGTAGCTTGACATAGACTCCATCTTTGCTGCCTCAAGTCCAAAATTGCTCTTTTCCTTAGGCAAATGTGTCTCCCTTTGATATTCAGGCCTTCACCTCCTCTAAAAATATCCACTCTTGACCCATTTGACCCAAAATACCATCATTGCATTTCTAACTTCTCTTTCTCTTCAAAATTCTGACCATGATATCTTCAAACCTATAATTATCTTGCAATTCAAGATTTCAGAATTTTCTCCAGGCATGTGGCCAGTTCAACCTTTAGAAACCCCTAATGAAATGGTAAATACTAACCTCCATAACTCACCAGTGTAGGAAGGAACTGCAGATGCTGGTCTGAACTGAAGATAGACACAAAATGCTGGAGTAATTCAGCGGGTCAGGCAACATCTCTGGAGAAAAGGAATGGGTGACGTTTGAAGTCAAAACCCTTCTTCAGACGTCACCTATTCCTTTTCTCCAGAAATGCTGCCATACCCATTGAGTTACTGCAGCATTTTGTATCTATAACTTACCTGTTCGCTTTTTCAAAAGCTGTTAACACAGTCGGCCATTTAGACATGTGAAATATTGATGTCAAAATGACTGCTGTATTTGTCTGTGTAACAAATATGATGTTGCACAGGTAGTAAGTTGAAATTTAGTAAGGGTACTAAATGATGTCGCGTGGTCCAGATGGCTGTGCGGTCGAATGAAGTCACGCCAGACCTTCGCGGGACCATCGCAGCTCAACGCAACCACGTAAGTGGGACAGGCCCTTAACTCAGCGGAACAGGCAACATCTCTGGAGAGAAGGAATGGGTGACATTTCGGGTCGAGACCCTTCTTCAGACGGATTTACATTATTGAGCTACTCCAGCATTTTGTGTCTCTTTATACAGGTTTACATTGTCGGACTTTCATGCAGCATTAATCTGGTAATGTAAATAATCTTAGCTATGCTTTGTGCATGTGTCATGCAAAGTATGATTGCAGTCAATCTAGTTGCTGCAACATTTTAGGTAGTACAGTGGGCCCAGCTCAAACCTCAAGCGACCGGGGTTCAATCATGACCTCCAGTGCTGTCTCTGTAGAGTTTGCCTGTTCTCCCTCTGACAATGTGGGTTTCCTCTGATTTTCTCCCATATTCCAAAAATGTGCAGGTTATTAGGTTAATTAGTGACTATAATTTGCACAAGCGTGGATAATGAATAAATATCACCCTATACCCACTGTTTTGTGTGCTATCCCGGCAAGTCATACCATAAGTGAGTAAATCAAGTAGTGCAAAAGTGAAATAAATAGAGTGCAGATAAAATAAAAGTGCAAGGGCACTTTTACTGCCCTTGCACTTGCAAAAGTGCAAGGGCAGATAAAATAGAAGTGCAAGGAACAAGGTAGATTGGAAGATCGAGAAATTTTCCTTACCATTTGAGTGGACTGTTCAAGATACTAATAAAAACAGGGAATGTTGTTTTTTGAATCTGGTGGTTCGTGCTTTCAAGCTGTTGTATCATCTGCCACACGGGAGATTGGACAAGGGAGAATGACGAGTAATTTCTCCTTGATTATATTGGCTGTTTTCCCAAAAGCGCATGAAGTGTAGATGGAATCAGTGGGGTTTGGCTGGTTTGTATGATGGACAGGGCTGTAAAAAAAGGTATCTCTAAGACTAACACACTGTGTCAGACTAGATCTTTGGTAGTCAAATCTCGTGAATGAAATGGAAAGTTATGATTTCATTACAACACCTACCAGGAATGTTTATGTATCTTATTTTGAACAAGTAGTGTGCCTGCTTTAATCACAGTGATAGGATGTGAGGAACCTCAAGTAAATGGGACTCAGTCTCCACCTCTACTCTCTATACCTATGGCTGTAAACCTAGATACAGCTCCAACACAATCTTTAAATTTGCCGATGATACCACTGCTGTTGAATTATATTGTTATGTCAGAGGGTAAGAAGGAGATTAGCAATATGTTGAGTGGTGCCAGAATGACAATCTTGCTCCAAACACTAGTAAGATCAAGGAGTTGATTGTTGACTTCTGGAAGGGAAAGTCAAGGGACCATGCACCTCTCTTGATCGGCGGGATGGTGGTCGATAATGTCAATAGCTTCAAGTTCCTGGGATTGCACACTATGATCTGTCCTGGCCCAGCACGTAGATGCAATTACAAAGAAAGCTCACTAAGCCTCTTCCTTAAAAGTTTGAGAAGATTTGCCAAAGTTGCTGAATGCTATATTGAACATCTGGAGATGTACATTGGAGAGTGTACTGACTGGTTGCATCACAGCCTGGTTTGGTAATTTGAACATTCAAGAATTAAGAAATTGGACATTTGCTGGTCGATCACATGTACTGACCTCCCCATCGTCGAAGTGACTGACAGGAAGCATTGCCTCAAGAAGCAGCTAATCAAATCAAAATAGTGCTTCCTCAGCTGATATAATCAATATAATAAACCACACCACCCTGGCCATGTTCTCATCTCGTTGCTACCTTCGGTACAGAGCCTGTCACTGCCAGGTTCCCTTATCTGGTACTGAAGTATTGTTGTGTTAATTGATATTTAAATTGTCTCCACATTCTGTTAATTTTCTTAAACTGGCTGATAGTTCCTCAGAGAATTCTATTATTTGACTTGAAATTTCAGCTGCCAACCTTCCACCTGCAGTGAATTTACAGGATTAGTTTCCAAGGTCTCCAAAACAAAGGAAAAGTTGTGGAAGTGAGCTGAACAGTTGTTGAACGGACCGCCGGTCTCTGATCACTACTGAATTACATGGCCTTCAGGGTGCTGACTAGCCAGGTTGGATCAGATTATGCCAGGTGATACTAGGGAAATGGAAAACTTGGGATGGCATTAAGTGATTGCTAGGCAAGCAGCCAACCACTTTAATTATGTGCTTGAGGTTTGGCCGAGGAGAACAGAAAAAATGGCTTAAAGAGCCATCTATTTTGAGCAGGGAGCTAAAGTAAGTGGTAGTGTGCCAGTGATAGGAATTGAACACTTTCCTTGTTGCCAGGAACTTTCATTGAGAATGTGCAAGTTATCCGCATTTATCCAGGGCAGAAAATGATATCAGTGTGAACAAAATCAGACAGAGATCATTCCCAGAAATATACACAGATTCTGCACGGTGGCACAGCGGTAGAGTTGCTGCCTTACAGCGCCAGAGACTCAAGTTTGATCCCGACTACAGGTGCTCTCTGTATTGAGTTTACACGTTCTCCCCGTGACCTGCATGAGTTTTCTCTGAGATCTTCGGTTTCCTCCCACACTCCAAAGACCTACAGGTTTGTAGATTAATTGGTTTGGTATAAATGTAAATTATCCCTAGTGTGTAGGATAGTGTTAATGTGCGGGATGGCTGGTCGGCACAGACTCAGTGGGTCGAAAGGCCTGTTTCCACGCTGTATCTCTAAACTAAAAGGGAAGATAGACACAAAAAACTGGAGTAACTCAGCAGCAGAGTCTCTGGAGAGAGCGAATGGGTGTCGTTCGGGTCGAGCCCCTTCTTCAGACTAGTTACGGTAAAGGGAAACAAAAGATATAGACGATGACGTAGGGAGATGAAGAACAATGAATGAAAGATACACAAAAAAGTAACGATGATAAAGGAAACAGGCCATTGTTTGCTGTTTGTTGGGTGAAAATGAAAAGCTGGTGCGATTTGGCTGGGGGAGGGATAGAGAGAGAGGGAATGCTTGAAGTTAGAGAAATCAATATTCATACCACTGGGCTGTAAGCTGCCCAAGCGAAATATGAGATGCTGTTCCTCCAATTTGCATTTCACCTCGCTCTGAAAATGGAGGAGACCTAGGACAGAAAGGTCGGTGTGGGAATGGGAAGGAGAATTAAAGTGTTTAGCAACCGGGAGATCAGGTGTGTTCAAGCGGGCTGAGCGAAGGTGTTCAGCGATTGCCCAGTCTATCTTTGGTCTCACCGATACACAAGAGTCCACATCTTGAACGGATACAGTAGATGAGGTTAGAGGAGGTGCAAGTTAACCTCTGCCTAACCTGAAAGGACTGTCGCCGTCCCTGAACAGTCGATGGAGGAGGTATAGGAACAGGTGTTGCGTCCCCTGCGATTGCAGGGGAAGGTACCTGGGGAGGGAGTGGTTTGGTGGTCTGAATATTGATTTCTCTAACTTCACATAACCCCAGCATTCCGTCTCTCATTACTTTTTTGCATATCGTTCATTCATTGTTCTTTATCTCCCTACATCATCATCTATATCTCGTTTCCGCTTTCCCTAAAGAAGGGTCTTGACCCGAAATGTCACCCATTCCTTCTCTCCAGAGATGTTGCCTGTCCTGCTGAGTTACTCCAGCTTTTTGTGTCTATCTTTGTGGTTTAAACCAGCAGTTCCTTCCTAAACTAAAAGGGAGCTGTTTTGACCCAATTTATCCATATCAACCATGATATCTATCTATTCTAATCCTAATTTGTTTAGGCCAGTATCCCTATACATCGTTCCTTTTATTTGCCTCCAATTCAACCTCTGGCAGATATTTGAATTAATAAATGAATAAGTTTATTGGCCAAGTATTCACATACAAGGAATTTGCCTTGGTGCTCCGCCCACAAGTGACACCATAACATACAGTGACAGTTAGGAATGACACAAAAAAAATTAAACATTAATAATAAAACATTATCGATTAAACATGTGAATTAAATAAAATACCAGAGCAAAAGGAAGCTACGGATTTTTGGTTATTGAGTAGAGCTACTACTCGTGGAAAAAAAATGTTTTTATGTCAGGCTGTGGCAGCTTTGACAGTCCGGAAGGAAGTGATTCAAAGAGTTTTTGGCCAGGGTGAGGGGTCAGAGATGATCTTACCCACTCGCTTCCTGGCCCTTGCAGTGTACAGTTCGTCAATGGAGGGAAGGTTGCAGCCAATAACCTTCTCAGCTGATTGGACGATTCACTGCAGCCTCCGGATGTCGTGCTTGGTGACTGAGCCAAACCAGACCATGATGGAGAGGACAGACTCTATGATGGCCGTATTGAATTGGACCATCATTGCCTGTGGCAGATTGTGCTTCCTCAGCTGCCGCAGGAAGTACATCCTCTGTTGTGACTGTGGAGTCGATGGTGGCCCCCCATTTAAGTTCCTTGGAGATGATGGTTCCCAGGAATTTAAAAGACTCCACAGATGTGACTGTGGTGTTGTTGATGGTGAGGGGAGGGGTAGCTCTCCTAAAGTCTACAATCAACCATCTACCATCAATACAGTCCACCATCCTTTGTGTAAAAATAAAATTACGCCTCCTCGCAATTTCTTCCCTCACTTTAAATCTGTGCCCTCTAGTTCTAGACCTCTCTGCCCTGGAAATTCCGATCCTATCTATATTGGGTGATTAAAATTATGCAGTTTGTTCATGTTCATTGTTAATTTAGGACACCATCAAATTCAGTCCTCACCCACCTGAGTTGGCTAGGTTGGCTAGGAAGCCCCATGCAGTTGAATGACTTAATATTTTGTCATTTTTGTTTTTCTGTGACATCTAATTGAGCAAATTGACTTCCTTTTGGGTTTAGATTTTTAGAATTTGCTGCACATTGCTGCAGCTGGGCTGTGGGTTAAAGTCATTTTTCAAAACATTTCTGATCTGTTTTTAGGGTATGGCATTTTAGGTTGGTTGGTATTGGTTTATTATTGTCACCCGTACCCAAATACATTGTTTGCATGCTGTCCAGTCAAATCCTACTGTACATGAGTATAATCAAGCCATGTACAATAACACATATAGTGCAAAAAGAAAGAGTATAGTGTTCCAACAGTAAAGCATTACAGTTACAGAGAAAAAGTCCAAGGTCATAGAGTCATACAGCCCTTTAGTCCAACTTGCCCACGCCGACCAACACGTCCCATCTACACGAGTCCCACTTTCCTGTGTTTGACCCATATCCCTCTAAACCTATCCTATCCATGTATCTATGTCTGATTGTTTCTTAAACGTTGCAATAGTACCTGCCTCAACTACCTCCTCTGATAATTCATTCCATACACCCAACACCCTTTGTATAAACCCCTTCTTCTCCTGCGTCCTTGTCTGCTCAATCTCTCCAATAGCTCAGGCACTCGAGTCCTGGTAACATCCTCGTAAATCTTCTCTGCACCCTTTCCAGCTTGACATCTTTCCTACAACATGCTGACGAAAACAGGACACAATATTCCAGTGTCCTCCATAATGTTTAGGAAAAAGACTCATCATTTATTTATTTGCCTCTGTACGCCACAATTTGAGATTTATAATAGAAAAAAATCAGGTGGTTATAGTGCACATTGTCAGATTTTATTAAAGGCCATTTTTATACATTTTGGTTTCACCATATAGAAATGACAGCAATGTTTATACATAGTCCCCCCCCCCCCCCCCCCCCCCCCCCCCCTCCCCCCAATTTCAGGGCACCATAATGTTTGGGACACATGGCTTCACATGATTTTTGTTATTGCTCAAGTGTGTTTAAATGCCCCCTTAATGCAGGTATAAGAGAGCTCTTATCACCTAGTCTTTCGTCCAGTCTTTCCATTACCTTTGAAAACTTTTATTGCTGTTTATCAACATTAGGACCAAGGTTGTGCCAATGTAAGTCAAAGATGCCATTATGAGACTGAGAAACAAAGATAAAACTGTTAGAGACATCAGCCAAAGCATAGGCTTACCAAAATCACCGGTTTGGAACATCATTAGAAGATAGAGAGCACTGGTGAGCCTACTAATCGCAAAGGGACTGGCAGGCCAAGGAAGACCTCCACAGCTGATGACAGAAGAAATCTCTCTATAATAAAGAAAAATCCCCAAACACCTGTCCGACAGATCAGAAACACTCTTCAGGTGTGGATTTGTCAATGACCACTATTCACAGAAGACTTCATGAACAGAAATACAGAGGCTACACTGCAAGATGCAAACTACCGGTTAACCGCTAAAATAGTATGGCCAGGTTACAGTTTGCCAAGAAATACTTAAAAGAGCAACCGCAGTTCTGGAAAAAGGTCTTGTGGACAGATGAGACGAAGATTAACTTATATCAGAGTGATGGCAAGATCAAAGTATGGAGGAGGGAAGGAACTGCCCAAGATCCAAAGCAAACCACCTCATCTGTGAAACGCAGTGGTGGGGGTGTTGCGGCCTGGGCATGTATGGCTGCTGAAGGTACTGGCTCACTTATCGTCATTGATGATACAACCTGATTGTAGTAGCATAATTAATTCTGGTGTATAGACACATCCTATCTGCTCAAGTTCAAACAAATGCCTCAAAATTCATTGGCCGGTGGTTCATTCTATAGCAAGACAATGATCCCAAACACAAAAATGCTGGAGAAACTCAGCAGGTGCAGCAGCATCTATGGAGCGAAGGAAAAAGGTGACGTTTCGGGCCAAAACCCTTCTTCAGAAGGGTCTGAAGAAGGGTTTCGGCCCGAAACGTCACCTATTTCCTTTGCTCCATAGATGCTGCTGCACCCGCTTAGTTTCTCCAGCATTTTTGTGTACCTTCGATCTTCCAGCAGCTGCAGTTCCTTCTTGAACACAATGATCCCAAACATACTGCTAAAGCAACTAAGTTTTTCAAAGCTAAAAAAATGGTCAATTCATGAGTGGCCACGTCAATCACCCGATCTGAACCCAATTGGGCATGCCTTTTATATGCTGAAGAGAAAACTGAAGGGAACTAGCCCCCAAAACAAGCATAAGGTAAAGATGGCTGCAATACAGGCCTGGCAGAGCATCACCAGAGAAGACACCCAGCAACTGGTGATGTCCGTGAATTGCAGACTTCAAGCAGTCATTGCATGCAAAGGATATGCAACAAAATACTGAACAGGACTACTTTCATTTACACAACATTGCTGTGTCCCAACATTATGGTGCCCTGAAATGGGGGGACTATGTATAAACACTGCTGTAATGTCTACATGATGAAACCAAAATGTGTAAAAATGGCCTTTATTAAAATCTGACAATGTGCACTTTAACCACATGTGATTTTTTTTCTATTACAAATCTCAAATTGTGGAGTACAGAGGCAAATAAATAAATAATGGGTCTTTGTCCCAAACATTATGGAGGGCACTGTGAGTTGGAAGATTGAAACAACACCCTGACTCATGAAAGAATTGTTCCGTGGTCTGATAACAGCGGGAATATAATTGGTAGTAGGAGCTTTCAAGCTTTTGTATCTTCGGTCTGACGGTAGAGGGGAGATGAGGGAATGGTAGGACTATTGCATTAAAATTATAATATTCCTATCGTGGCCCAGATATCAAAGTAGTTTTGCAAGCTCTCTTTGTTATTTCTCTGACCTTGCACGGGTTCTTTTTGAATGCCTCCCACTGAGATTATTTTGCTCTCACCTTCTGAATGTGAAACGCTAGCATTTCTTCTTTCCAAAATAGTTTTCAGTTTTTGCAACTATTCTGCAATCCTCTCCCTCTGTTCTTTTATAACCTCTTTTATCATTTTCCATTCCCCATCCTCCCCCCTCTGAACTTTATTTTTACGTGAAAAATAAAAAGATAGAGGGTGTAACAATTAAATAGGGAGGCCAATGCACTGTTTGCTTTATCCAAGGGCATGAAATATGAAAGGAATTAAATGAATATTGCACAGTTTTTGGTTTTGATATCCAAGGAAGGGCTTACATTGGAAGTTCATGACGTTGATTCCTGAGACAAAGGAGTTTGTTTATGAAGAAAGTCTGAGCAGATTTGAATTTGGAAGAGTGAAAGGTGATTTATATTGAGATAATCAGTTGTGACGAGGATTAACGGTGTATGCTGAAATAATTCTCCCAAATGCAGTATCTAGAATTATTGGTGTACGTTCGGAGTAAGTGGTTGCTTGTGTCAGACAGAAATGAAGAGAAATTTCTATGAGACCTGTGAACCTTTAAAATTCTCTACTCCAGAGAACTATAGGAGTGGAGCCATTGAATGTATTAGATACACAAGACTTTGTTTTACGCATTTTTGTTTTATTTATTTTTGTGATCACGAAAGCATTAGCGAAGTGAATATTTATTGCTCATCCCTAAGGTGACAGTGAGCACCATTTCTCGAACCTAAATGATAAGAAACCTTGGATTAGTAGGAAGTGTGGGTCTCATTAGAGGGTATTAAACCCCTGACCTTTTGTGCCATGAATATTCATGTGATTGCTCCAGATTAATTTATGGTCTGCAGTGACATCCAGGACATTAATGGTGGGGGACTCAACAATGATAATGCCATTTGATGTTAAGAATAAGTGGTTCAGATACTTTCTTGTTGGAGGTGACACTACCAGGTCTGAAGAAGGGCTTTGGCCCTAAACGTTGCCTATTTCCTTCACTCCATAGATGCTGCTGCACCCGCTGAGTTTCTCCAGCACTTTTGTCTACCAAGCACTTCTTTGGCTTGAATGGTAGACACAAAATGCTCAGCATCTCTGGAGAGAAGAATTGGGTGACGTTTCGACTCGAGTGTCTTAGTGTTCTTCAGTCTGAGTTACTGCAGCATTTTGTGTTTACGGTGTAACTGGAATGGTACAGGAATAGGTAGACAAAAGTGCTGGAGAAACTCAGCGGATGCGGCAGCATCTATGGAGCGAAGGAAATAGGCAACGTTTCGGGCCGAAACCCTTCTTCAGACTCTGGTAGAGGAATAGCTTGGCTGGAGGTACAGCTAGTTTTGTAGTAGAGATCTTCAGTACTGAACCTGCGATATTTTCTGGTCCCATTGCCTTTACTGTATCACTTGCTGTTTGCTATATCTTGGCACCACAAGGAGTGAATCAAATTGGCTGTGAACTGGGTTTCTTGATGATGATATCTCAGAAGGAAGCTGACATGGTTTTTTTGTTTTGGCACTTCTGGCTGAACATGGTTGTGATTGCTTCAGCATTTTCTTTAGCACTCACATGCTGGACTTCACAACTGTTGAGGATAGAGATGTTCACGGAACTCATCCTCCTCTTAACTGGTTGTTAAGTTGTCCAACCTGATGACAAGAAGTGATAGGACCGCAGAAATTTCATAATATCAGTAGAGTAAGAAATAGCTAGGCTCTGTCTATTGCAGCTTGTCATTACTATTCCGATGTAAACCAGTATTATGCTTCATTTATTCTGGCACCTCATCATTTCTAGATATACCCTGGTGCTGCTCCTGACATGCCTTTCCACACTACCTGGTGATCAATAGTCCAAATCCTGGTATGGTGGCACAAGAAGACAGAGGAACATGTCAGGCCATTAGAGATTATAAGTCTGTATGAATCTATGACTAAATAATCAAAATAGAAGCTCTCTCTGACAGCTGTAAGGGGAAAGAGAAAATATAGTATTGAATTGAATTTAAGAGGAGGAAATCAAGGATTTTCTGCTGTTTGGTTATCTAGCTGAACCTCTACACTTGCAAATACATACTGTATTTCTAAACCCAGCAGAGTGAGCGGCTAGTACTACAATGCTATCCAGTAAGTCAGCTGTCAGAGAGAGCTTCTATTTTGATTATTTAGTCATAGATTCATACAGCTCGTAAACAGGCCCTTCAGCCCAACTTGCCCAGACCGACCAGCATGTCCCAACTACACTAGTCCCATTTGGCCCATATCCCTCTAAACATGTCCTATCCATGTACCTGCCTAATTGCTTATTAACTTCCTCTACCTCTTCCGGCAGTTCGTTCCATACACCCCCCCCCCTCCCCCCGCCCATCATTTGTGTGAAAAAATTGCCCCTCGGATTCCTATTCCTAATCTATCCCCCTTCACCTTAAACCCATGTCCTCTGGTGCTAGGTTTTATACAAGATGCCTCACCAAATGCTGCTGCTAAATTGAACTGACAGGCGATACCATCAACAATATTACAGCATTGTGATATTTTGAATTAGCATTTAAACTCAGCTGACATTATGTCATGTCCCTTTGTTTAAGTGCTGTTTCATATTTTCCTCTGTGTTAATTTTAGTGAAAACCTACTTCACTACTTTATAAGTGCCTTTTACATTCATAAATGTTTGATGTTGGAATGTTGATAAAAATTGTGATTTGTAATTGCTTTTGTAGTTTTAGTGTCTTTCCCACTGAGTGAGTAATTTGCATTTAACAGAAATCATCCAAGTTATTTTAATATAGCATTGTAGTGGCACCTAGTGGTTAGGCCACTCTTGCTATGCGATCCCTCGGCAGTCGGGGGTAGGGTCAAGGGGTATAGGGGCGTACCCTTCATTCTCTCGCTCTCTTCTTCTCTCTTCATGAGAGTGTCCTCCCACCTCAGCAGGAGCTCAGCTCGAGCCCATGAGGCAACAGCCTCTCAGCGGCAACAATGACTATTATGTTCGAGTGCTAAATGTGCATGTATATCTTACCTACAATGCCTGAATAAAGAAATAATTTATTCACAACGTTTGTGCCTCTACAGCTTAAGAGAAAATAAGAAAAATTTGAAAATGTAATGAATACCTTATTCAAGGGTTTGGTTTGCTGAAGATACGAGGATAGATATGAATGAAGATATGAAATTGATGTATGATGGAATACAGGTGCACAACCTTTTATCCGGTGTTCCAGAAACCGAAAAGCTCCGAAAACCGGCCATTTTTTCCAGATGTCGTCTGCGCACCAAAGCTCGCGTTTGGCGCCAAACTTGACCCAAAACGACCCACGGTCAACCCAGGTCTGTACTACTGTAGCGGCTGCCTCCTCCCTGGAGACCGGGAGACGCTTAAACATCGGTAAATCATTGCTTAAATGTTAGTCAGTTAGTTTGGAGGGCTTTTATGTGAAGGGGGGTGAAGGGGTAAACTTTAATTCTTAGTCCCCTACCTGGTCGGAGAGGCGGGGAGCGGTCAATGCCTTACCGGGTCGCCGTGCAGTAAGCTCCGCAGCGCTGTGGCCGTTGGGGCTGCGGGCGGCGGCAGTTGTAGCTCCGACCCCGGCAACTCTACCCCTGGCTGCGAGGCGCTCCAAATCCAGCGCGGCCCGCGGCCGGACGCCCCAGCTCCGCAAATGTCGGGAGTCGGCAGCGTCGCAGCGCTGGGAAACCAGCGGGGAGCGGGCAATGCCTTACCGGGTCGCCGTGCGGCAAGCTCCGGAGCGCTGTGGCCGCCGACACACAACATCGCGGAGCGTCGCTGGATTTGGAGCCGCGCAGCCAGGGGTAGAGTTGCCGGGGTTGGAGCTCCAACCGGCGCCGTCCGCGGCCGGACGGAGCCCCCAACTCCGCGGCTCCAAATCCAGCGACGCTCCGCGATGTTGTGTGTCGGCGGCCACAGCGTTCCGGAGCTTGCCGCACGGCGACCCGGTAAGGCATTGCCCGCTCCCCGCTGGTATCCCAGCGCTGCGACGCTGCCGACTCCCGACATTCCCGGAGCTGGGACGTCCGACCGCGGGCGGCGCTGGATTTGGAGCGCCTCGCAGCCAGGGGTAGAGTTGCCGGGGTCGGAGCTCCAACCGGCGCCGCCCGCGGCCGGACGGAGCCCCCAGCTCCGCGAGGTTGGGAGTCGCCGACCAGGTAGGGGACTAAGAATTAAAGTTTCCCCCTTCACCCCGACTCCACCACCACCACATAAAATCCCTCCAAACTAACTGACTAACATTTATGCAATGAGTCTCCCGGTCACCCGGGAGGAGGCAGCAGCTCCAGACTTTTCAAGCCGCCCGCGCTACCTACCTAATCTACGCTAAAAATCTTCCATTCTGAAATCCGAAAATGTCCGAAATCCGACAAGTGTCTGGTCCCAAGGCTTTCGGATAAAAGGTTGTGCACCTGTAGTTGCTTTGCCCCAGAAGAAAACCTAATGGTCCAATTTTTTTTGGAGAGGAGAGAGGTAGAATCTCTACCTCCTGCACCAACTTAAAAGCCACACATTTATCTGTCTCATCCTCAAATTCCTACCCTTATTAGCATGCCTAATGCTCTGCATTCACCATACAGGATCTCATCTCTTTTTCTACCTATGTCATTTATGCCAATATATACAATTTTTTTTTCTATTTTAGCTCTTGATTTTCCCCTGAGTAACAGTTGGTCCACATGGATCATGATATGCCCTCCTACTTTCATGTTATCTTGAAGTCTCTGCTGATATTGCAATAGCCTATTTCTTAGCTTTCCTTACCTGGCCTTAGCAAGACCTGATCTGCATGCTGCTTACATTGGCTTCCCTAAGCTCCATTAAAAGCATTGGGAATTTTTTCTATATCAAACTCTTTCAAAATTGCAAGCTGTTGTCGCTGTCATTGCCTGGTTAGTTAGTCATCTCACTCATTGAGAATTGCCGATTGATCGCGGTCTTGGCGTCACAGAAAAATACAGTACTGAAACAGTACTGACTCCACATCATCCATCAATCACCCTTTTCCACTAATATTATTTTAATCTCATTTTTTTTTAAATCACCCTACATTCTCGTCATCTCTTCCTGGGGATGTGGGAGGAAACTGGAGCTCCCAGAGGAAATCCACCATGCCACAGGGAAAATGTGCAAATTCCACACAGACCGCAGGCAGCCCAGGCCAGGACTGAACCTGGGCCTCAGGTGTTGTTTGGCAGCAACTCTACCAGCTGCACCATTGTGCTGCCCAGATATGCATCAAACAGGCCAAAATTGAACTCACTGTTTCAACACGTTTGTTTACCGTTCAATCCATCCATTTGTGAGCTTCCAGATCTTCAAAGAAATACAAGGAGTGTACTTCAATTTTGTGCAGTTAAACATTTTCTTGATCTCATATCTGTATCCACTCTTTGCCAATTCTTAATTGAAGCACGATACTTGTTACAGATATCTCTACAGTATTCCATTACGGGCACTTCATTTTGTCTCTAGTGTATTTTTAAGGCTAAGATAGACACAAAATGCTAGAGTAACCATGTGGTAAGGCATCATCTTTGGAGAAAAGGAATAGGTAAAGTTTTGGGTCGGAACCTTTCTTCACCTATTCGTTCTCTCCAGAGATGCTGCCTGATCTGCTGAGTTACTCCAGCATTTTGTATGTATCTTCGGTATAAACCAACATCTGCAGTTCCTTCCTACACGTCTTTTTAAGGCGAGTTGGCCCTAAACTTTCCAGTATGCTGCATTACTTCCAGTCACCTTTGAATTGTTTACAGACCTAATATCCTACTGCATTGATACCACTAGCAATTTTACACTCTTTCGCTCCCTCAATCGTCCCAAGCTTCATCTGCTTCCAGTTCTGATTTTCAACTTTGCTTCCTATTCCTCACACTCTACAAAGCTTCCTTACCCAATTTCCACTCTGTGCATCGTGCCCAACAATAACACGTCCAAGCACCGAACGCCAACACGTCTCAGCCCTTTCTGCTGCCTCTTAATAATGGCTTTTGCAATTTCCATTTCCCCACCACCCTGCAGTACTTGTCACCTTCCACTCATTGTGTTACTAACACTATTTGCAAGCTCACAGAAAATCCTCTTAACGAGGTAGGAAACATGTTCCCGATGTTGGGGGAGTCCAGAACCAGGCCGCACAGTTTAAGAATAAGGAGTAAGCCATTTAGAACGGAGACGATGAAACACTTTTTCTCACAGAGAGATGTGAGGCTGTGGAATTCTGTGTCTCAGAGGGCGGTGGAGGCGGGTTCTCAGGATGCTTTCAAGAGAGAGTTAGATAGGGCTCTTAATATGGGTGTCAGGGGATATGGGGGGAAAGCAGGAACAGGGTACTGATTGGTGATGATCAGCCATGATCACATTCAAGAGTCAAGAGTCAAGAGTCAATTTAATTGTCATTTGGACCCCTGGAGGTCCAAACGAAATGCCGTTTCTGCAGCCATACATTACACACAAATAGACCCCAGACACAACATAATTACATTTAACATAAACATCCATCACATAACTGTGATGGAAGGCCAAAAAAAACTTATCTCTCCACTGCACTCTCCCCCCCCCCGATGTCAGAGTCAAAGTCAAAGCCCCCGGCTGGCGATGGCGATTGTCCCGCGGCCATTGAAGCCACGCCGGGTGGTGCGAGGTCGCACACCGGGTCTTGGTGTTGGAGCCCCCGGTGTGCGCTCGCAGAGTCCCGCGGCCATTCCAGCCGCGTGGGGCAATGGTGTTAGGCCCCGCTCCAGGAGCTCTTCGACCCCGCAACTCGGGCGGGAGAAGTCGCCGTTGCAGGAGCCCCGAAAAGCGGTCTCCCCTCCAGGGAGCCGCGGGCTCCCGGTTCCCGCCGTCCGCAGACCCGCAGCAGCAGCCTCCGACTCAGCAGCAGCAGCAGCAGCGGCAGCGGCAACGCTCCTCCACCGCTCCACCCGCTCCGGTCTCGGCCAGCTCCGCGACGGCAACGGTGAGTCGGCACCAGAGCCCCCGGCTTCTTCCCGTTGGAGGCCGCTCCTCGTTGCGGCCCCAACGACATCTGAGACCCGACGAGAAAAGGTCGCCGGGTGGTGGCCCCACCCCCATCCCCCCACACACACACCCCAACATAAAATAACAAAAACTACATAAAAACACAGACAAAAAATAATAAAAACGCGGACAGGCTGCAGAGGCCGCTGCTGGCCAGAGCCGCGCCGCCTACCGCCTACCATTGAATGGCGGTGCTGGCTCGAATGGCCTACTCCTGCACCTATTGTCAATTGTCTATTGATTGTTTGTGTAGTGTGCATAATCATTCATCCCTTGTCAGTATTGGCAAACACATTGTATCAAGTTCGTAAGTGATCGGAGCAGAATTAAGCCATTCAGCCCATCAGGTCTACTCCGCCATTCAATCATGGCTGATCTTTCTCTCCCTAACTTAACTCCACTCTCCTGCCTTCTCCCCATAACCACTGACACCCATATTAATCCACAACTTTGAAATTTACTCCATCATCTTCACTCTTTGCTGACACAAATACATTAAAATTACAGCTCTTACATATAATGTTTTATTCACCAGTTGCAACTTTCAAAATACATTCTTACTGGAGATTCCCACACTCTGATACTTGTATGCTCTTATCCTCAATGTAATTTCTTGCACTTGCTTCCTTTCTTGCTCTTTTCTGTTGACTCCTTCTGAATGTAGGCAGCTGTACATCTATTCCATTTGGGGGATTTTAACCTAATTTCATTCCTAAACATTTCATGTTGTGGCGTTTCCCAAAAACCTTTACATCTTCAAGTTCAAACAATATGTTGTCTTCATCTTAATTCATATTGTACACAGAGAAATGATTTTGTATAAAGTAAAAACCTTGTTATGAAGGTCAGAATAGAAAAGTAACACAGTAATACTGAAGTGTATATATGGTTTGATGAATGGATAAGATTAAAACTAGTGGGGAGAAATGGATACAGTGCAACATTGTGCTAAGAAAAATGTAGGCTAGTCATTTAAGCAACATGAGGTAAAGCTTAGATGAGGGAAATAGCAGTAAACAGTTATGAGTGCATCTTATGGATAATTACATGAAGGGGGAATGATTAGTTTTGTGGAGAGCTGCAACTACATCTTAATAAATGATGCATTCCATGAGATAACCTTACCATTGTTACAAAGTAACATGACTTGTGGAATGAATTGCTTGAGTGAAGGGACATACCGTAGTTGCAAGTTTCGTAGTTCAATGCTAATCAGGTCAGAAACCCAACCTCTCCCCCCACCTTCCCCCTCCCTCCACCTTCCCCTACCTTCCCCCACCCTCCCTCCAACAGTGAGGGCTATCTATCGTATGTACTGTCAATGCGATGTACTATTCAATAAATCAACATTGACAGCATTTCCCTCTTCCTGAAGCATCTATAGTCACAGGGGAACTATTGCAGTAGAGACTGCTCTAAATAGAGGGCCCACCTTCTCACGTTAATCAGACTCAACAATAAATTTTGCCTCATTTGTTTTTCCAAATTTTAAGAAGTTTGGTTCATAAACCGGCCCAAGAAGCCACCAGTACTTTTACATTATAACACTAATTAGTACAAAATGGGCTGATTGCAGTTAAATTCTATGTGCAGTTGGGAATACAGGCACTTGTGCAGCATGAACTGTCATGTGCACAGTCAGTAATTCATTGTGGTGTGTCTTTTTGTTTTTTAACATTCTTCACAGCTGCTTATGTGAATTCCGTAGGGCCAATGACTATCAATTTCCACAAGAGCCACGGAAAATTTTTGCCCATGTTTTCTATTGCATGTATATCCTTCCTTGGAGAGAGACAAAACCAGCACAGAATATATCAGTAGTCTTTGTAATTGCAATTTAAATGCCAATTCTTATGTCTTCTTGCAGTAAATGCCAACATACCATTTACTTTTCTAATTATTTGCTGTACCTGATCATTAACTTAGTGATTTTGTGTATAAGGTTTACCCAGATCTCTCTGAACACCAATATTTTTCAAGCTTTCACCATTTTTAAATGTATTTTAGATGGGTGACTTGACTTTTTTTTAAATTTGAGTTTCATAATCTTCCTCACTTTTGCATAAACCTTTGCATCTTCCTCATAATGCACGGCATTATTCTATGCTCGCTTTAAGCACAAGGACAATAGGGCAATGATATCTGACCCATCAGATTCAAGTGCATTTGATGAGCACTGGGCCTCTACTCGCTGGAGTTTAGAAGGTTGACGGGGGACCACATTGAAACTTACAGAATAATGAAAGGCATAGATAGAGTGGATGTGAATAGGATGTTTCCACTGGTGGGAGAGTCCAGGACCAGAGGTCATAGGCTAAGAATTAAAGGGTGAGCCTTTAGAAGGAGATGGGGGGGAACTTCTTTAGTCAGAGGGTAGTTAATCTGTGGAACTCATTGCCACAGAGGGCTGTAGAGGCCAAGTCAGTGGATATTTTTACGACAGAGATAAACAAATTCTTGATTAGTATGGGTGTCAGGGGTTATGGGGAGAAGGAAGAAAACGGGACTATGAGGCTGCGATCAGCCATGACTGAATGGCGGAGTAGACTTGATGGGCCGAATGGCCAAATTCTACTCCCACAACGTGTGAAGTATGCCTCTTCCCACGGAAGATGCCATTGATACAAATAGCTTAACTTTAGAGTTTAACGTTTTACAGTCTTTCAGAATTTTATATTAAATTGTGTTTATGTATGTTTCAGTCGATGTTCCCGTGATGTTGCTGCAAATGGTTCATTATACCTGCACCTTACCATTTAACAAACTCATCTTGACTTGACGGTTTTCTAAAACAGGTTATCTGTTTTTCTACAGTGTTCTGAACAGTATTTATAATCTCAGTGCACCAAATTAATTAGTCATTGTTGGTTGTGGGAGTAATTGTTCGCCATGGTTTTTACATGCTTTTGCCCTTCAGAAATCCTGCATTGGTTGTAACATGTTTTGGATCATAGTAAATATATGATGGGTACTGTATAAAGCTAAAAAATATGCTATTCTCTTTTAATGAACAGGATGGCAAAATATTTTATGAAAATAATACAATTAATTCCATCGATATGACAACTGAAATAAATAAGTAGATATGTAACAGATATGTAATGCTTAATTTTCCTTCTTTGTAGGCTAAAGTTGCATGGGACATGGCCACAACTTGTTCAAGTAACAATCAAAATGGAAGATCACAGTTGCACATAACTGGTATGTTGTTTTCTCTCCATGATAATTGTACTTAAAACTACACCAGAATTTATGATGAGGCATTCTTGTCATGAGAATTGTTGAAATAAAGTTTTCAACACAAAAACAGATTGTTTATAGTATTTGATGATTTATATTCTCCTGTTGCAACGTGGTCTTGAATCACAGGACATTTAAGATGTTTAATTGGGAAGATGTCAAGTTGTTCTTTAATGGTACTCCCTTGGCATTTCATATAACTAGGTTACTAAATGAAAAAGCTTTAAAATAAAGTTCCTTAAAGTGTATTTGCATCTGCAATGAAATATCCCAAACGTATAGTAAATGGAAATATTTTTAAAACTTTCTGGATAAATAAGTTGGGGATGGGTGAGTTTTGAAGAGTTTTGTCACTTTCTTTTGTTTTAAATTGGCGATTTTTCTTTTTAGTTTTTATTTGATCATTTCAGCCTAGATAATGTTGTTGTGAATTTAACTTGTTGTAGATTTTGGTCCAAAGGTGAGGCATGAGGAAAGCAGAGTTTGATTTTACAGAGTCATTGTAGAAGAATACAACATGCGTTTTAATGATGTCCCATAATTCTAGCTGGATTACATCACTGTTGTAAAATTCCTAGTTCTCACGCACGTAGCAGCCTGCTTGTTAGACACCATATCCACCACCAATGCACAGTAGCAGCTGTGAGTAACATCTACAGGATGTACTGCAGCAACTTACCATGATTCCTTAGAAAGCACCTTCCATGCCTATGTCCTCTACAGCTAGCAGAACAAGAGCAGCAAAAGCACGGTAAAGGATAGCACTCCAAAGTAGATTTGGGGGGGAAAGGCACAAGAACCTGGGCATAACTTTCCTATAGGCTTGTGGCATTGATTATGCGATATGGGGTATGGTGAGAGGGCACTTTTACTTAGACCATAACCTGCACAATTGGAATGCATGATCCCAAGCTTCATTGAATGTAGAGTGCTTTCCTAACACTATGATGCTCATTGCTTTACAGTGGTGAGTCAAATGACAGTGTTTCAAATAGATTATCAAATCCATTATCTCTAATGCCACGCAACTTTAAGATTGTCTGTAATTTGACATTAACATTGAACACGATAATTTAACAGGTGATAATTGCAAGTTGTGCAACTTGTTAACAGTTTTTCCATAACGTTGTCGACCATTAACGCTGTCAATAAATTTGCACATGACCTGTTAATCAAATGCAATTATGGTGTCATTGGACGTACACTTATTGCCAATTAGAGAATAAATATCTTTGGTCCGTGCAAGCTAAATACTGACCATGTAAACCAGCAACTGAAAAATTAACAATAGAGAAAGGTAAAATTGAAGTTTTGACAAGTATTTCAAAACTTTTATATTTGTTGAAGTTGATGAAGGCAGAGCAGTAGACATGGTTTACATGGACTTTAGCAGGGCTTTTGACGCAGTCCTGCAAGATAAGCTGATCTAGAGGCTTCAAGCTCATGAAATCAAAGGTTTGTTGACAAACTGGATCCAACATTGGCTTGGTTATATTCGGCAGAGATAGCAGTGGAGGGTTTTTTCTTCTGACTGGAAGTCTGCAATCATCGGTCAGTGATAGACGCTGATACCCTCTATTGTTTGCCATATAAATGAGTTGGATGAAAATTAAAATGGACTGATTAGTGAGTTTAATGGTGACACAACATTTGGTGGAGAGCCAGATCGTGAATAGGGTTTTAAAAAGATACAGAGGGTTGGGCAGAGTTATAGAAACATTGAATTTAATCCAGACCAGATACAGGTGATACATTATGGGGTGTCAAATACTATTGGAGTGTGTACAGAACAAGGAGTTACCGAGAGTAGATGTTGGATTGCAAGTTCATAACTTCCTGAAAATAACGACACAGGTGGATAGGATAATGAAGAAGACATGTGGCATGCTTGCTTTTATTGGTTGAGGCTTTAAGTATAATTGGGATGTTGAGTTGCAGCCGTATGAAACATTGGTCAGGACACACTTAGATTAATTATAATGTACAGTCCTGGTTGGCTCAGTACAGGATAGATATGGTAACATGAAAAAGAATGCTGAACAATTTCACCAGTATTTTATCTGGAATGGAAGGCTGTAGTCATAAGGAGAGATTGATGGGTTGGGTATAATATCTCTGGATCATAGGAGTGACCTATATAAAGTAAGACGGAATAGATAGTAGATAGTCAGAGTCTTTTTTCTTGGCCAGAGGTGGGGGTGTACGGAGGGTGTCTAAAGACCTGAGGATACAATTACAGCATTTAAAAGGCATTTGGACAGGTTCTTGGAAAGGAAAAGAGTAAGGGATACGGACCTAATACGGGCAAATGGAATTAGCATAGATGGGCATAAAAACATGCATGAATGAGTTGGGCAGAAGGATCTGTTTCTGTGTTGTAAAATTCTGGCTTTTTATCACTAAATTACTCGGTGGCCTAGGCGACATTAATTGGTGCTTATGAAAATATTTATCTGCTTCTAATTTTAATGGATTAATGTTTTACATTTTAAATAAAATGTATTAATTTTAACATTAGTTCTTTTAGGGTAGATAAATAATAATAATAATAATAATACATTTTATTTATGGGCGCCTTTCAAGAGTCTCAAGGACACCTTACAAAAATTTAGCAGGTAGAGGAAAAACATGTAAGGGGAATGAAATAAATAGTAGAGACATGACTAGTACACAAAGTAAAGACAGAATTCAATTCAAAACACAATATGAGGCAATTAATGCACAGATGAAAAGGGAGGGGGACGTGGGGCTAAGGATAGGCAGAGGTGAAGAGATGGGTCTTGAGGCAGGACTGGAAGATGGTGAGGGACACGGAATTGCGGATCAGTTGGGGGAGGGAGTTCCAGAGCCTGGGAGCTGCCCGGGAGAAGGCTCTGTCCCCAAAACTGCGGAGGTTGGACTTGTGGATGGAGAGGAGACCGGCTGATGTGGATCTGAGGGACCGTGAGGGTTGGTAGGGGGAGAGGAGGTCAGTGAGATATGGGGGGGGCAGATGGTGGAGGGCTTTGTAGGTGAGGATAAGGATTTTGTAGGTGACCCGGTGGGAGATGGGAAGCCAGTGAAGTTGTTTGAGGACTGGAGTGATCTTAACAATTTATTTTGTTGAAACTTTATTGCTTTTTATACACAACCCAACTTCAGCATGTACATTTTTGTAATAATCAGTTTAATCATATAGATTATAAATAACAATATATTTTAATGTAGGTCATGACTGCAGTGAATGGAATTGAATAGATCACCTTGCAAGTCCCAAATCACAATGTTGATGCACCTACAGAGTGTTTCTGGGTGTAATTATCTGCTGCTGATATTTGAGAACTTCAGTTTTTCGAGGAACATTGTAGTGCTGAATTATCTCACAAATAAATGTGTGCAGACCAGAAATGAACATACTATGCAAATTCTCAATGTGTATATGAAGCGGCAAAACACACAACAAAGTTAATAGAATGCTGGTTTCTTATTTTATTTCTTATATATTAATAATAAAAATATTATTCATATTAAATAATATATATTAATGATTTAGATGAAGGGATTACAAGTAACTAGCAAATTTGCAAATGACACAAAGCTGGGTGGCAGTGTGAACTGTGAGGAGGATGCTATGAAAATGCAGGGTGACTTGGACAGTTTGGGTGAGTGGGCAGATTCATGGCAGATGCAGTTTAATGTGGATAAATGTGAGGTTAACCACTTTGGTAGCAAAAACAGGAAGGCAGATTATCTAAATCATGTCAAGTTGGGAAAAGGGGAAGTACAATGGGATTTGGGGGTCCTTGTTCATCAGTCGACGAAAGTAAGCATTCAGGACGCAGTGAAGAAAGCAAATGGCATGTTGAGTATAGGAGCAAAGAGGTCCTTCTGCAGTTGTACAGAGCCCTAGTGAGACTACACCTGAAGTATTGTGTGTAGTTTTGGTCTCCAAATTTGAGGAAGGACATTCTTGCTCAAAGTCAAAGTCAAATTTATTTGTCACATGCATCAACTAAGGTACAGTGAAATGAATTTGCCATGCAGCGATACACTTATTTAAAAAAAAACACACAATACACAATAGAATTTAACACAAACATGCACCACAGTATTCTTAATTTTGGTGGAAGGCAGCAAAGTTTCAGTCAGTCCTCCTCCTTTTGTTCTTCCGTGGTTGGGGCCATGAATTCTCCGTAATCACTGCTACGGACGGCCGGATGTACAGGCCCTCTCGTCGGGTTGATCGAAACTCTGACGTCGGGACGGTCGGACACACTCCGCGATTGCCCAAAACGGCACTTTGCTACCGGAGACCGCGGCTTCAGGATGTTATAGGCTGCAGGCCAGCGGTCGGAGCTCTTCTCCGGCGATTCCCGGCAAGGGATCCCAGACTTCGGATGGTAAGTCCACGCCACGCCTGCGCCTAGAAGCTCCGCAGACCACAGCCCCATGATGCCAGTCACCAGACCAGCGATCGGAGCACTCCTCTCTGGCGACCCCGGCAGGGGTTCGCCCCCGCTCTGCGATGGAAAAGTCCGTGCTGCGCCGGCTGCTGAAGCGATAGTGAAGGCGGAGAGACGACATGGAAAAAGTCGCCTCCGTCGAGAAAATGACTGAAAAAACGATTCCCCCCTCTCTCCCCCCACCTCTTCCCCCTCCACCACCCCCCACATAAGACAGACCGAGAGACACTAAAACAAACATTTGGACAAACAAAAAAAAGTCGAAATAACGGACACGTTGTTGGCAGGGCAGCCAATTAGCAGCGCCCCTTCCTTTATGAGACGTATCTATTGCTGATATGCTGCACTTGAGGGAGTGCAGCGTAGGTTCACAAGGTTAATTCCCGCGATGGCAGGAATGTCATATGCTGAGAGAATGGAGCGGCTGGGCTTCTATACTCTGGAATTTAGAAGGATGAGAGTGGATCTTATTGAAACATATAAGATTATTAAGGGATTGGACACACTAGAGGCAGGAAACATGTTTCCGATGTTGGGGGAGTCCAGAACCAGGGGCCACAGTTTAAGAACAAGGGGTAAGCAATTTAGAACAGAGATGAGAGAACACTTTTTCACAGAGTGTTGTGAGTCTGTGAAATTCTCTGCCTCAGAAGGTGGTGGAGGCCGCTTCTCTGGATACTTTCAAGAGAGAGCTAGATAGGGCTGTTAAAGATAGCAGAGTCAGGGGATATGGGGAGAAGGCAGGAACGGGGTACCGATTGTGGATGATCAGCCATGATCACATCGGAGGGCCCAATGGCCTACTCCTGCACCTATAGTCTAAACAATACACATATTAGATTAGAATAGATTGTCATATGAACTAGGTGCAATGCAATACCTTGTTCATATGAAGCTTATGGAGTAAACAGTATACAAATAGTAATAATAAATATAACAATAACTGCAAAGACGAGGGCAAAACTGAAGGATGGTACAAGATTGTAGTGCAAAATTCAAGGCATGCTAAATATTAAAGTATAATAATGGAATAACCAAATGATGTATATGTACGGTTGGACAAAACAGACAAATGGTAACTACAGAAACATTGGAGAAGTGTAAAGCTGGAGAAGTTACAGGGAGAGAGAGAGGGGGAAGGTTGCAGCTTAAGACAGATTTCAAAACACGAATAAAAATGTTGTTATCGGACATTGTTTATGTAGGATAGACACAAAAATGCTGGAGTAGCTCAGAGTAACTTAGGCAGCATCTCTGGAGAGAAGGGTCGAGACCCTTCAGACTGATGTGAGGGGAGTGGGAGGCACATAGATAAGATAAGATATAGATAACGAAGAGTAAGGTGTGAAAACAGGACAAAGGGAATGGAGATCAAGGAAAATGTAGAATAGATCATTGTTAGTCCAGAGAAGGTAACAACAAAGCAAACAGAGATAAAATGTAGTCGGAGACCGTAAGACTGGTTGGAGAACTGGGAAGGGGATGGGGAGAGAGGGAAAGTTAGTTAGAGAAGTTAATGTTTATAGCGTTGTGGTGTAAGCTCCCCAAGCGGAATATGAGGTGCTGTTCCTCCAATTTGCGCTGGACCTCACTTCGACACTCGAGTAGGCACAGACAGAGAGGTCAATGTGGGAATGGGAGGGGGAGTTAAAGTGTTTAGCAACCGGAGATCAAGTAGGTTTAGGCGGACTGGGTGGAGGTATTCAGCCAAACGATCGCCGAGCCTGTGCTTGGTCTCGCCGATATACAGGAATTGACACCTGGAACAGTGGATACAGGAACTGAGGTGGGAGGAGGTGCAAGTGACCCTCTGCCTATCTGTTTATGCCAGCTATCCTAGATTGTTTCTCTAGGAGTTGATGTATTTCAGCAAATACATAGACACTTGATGAATAGGGTTCGGTTTGATTTAGGATATGGAGAGCAGGGTATTGAATGCACTTAAGCTTACAGAGAGTGGAAGAGGTGAAGTTGTCCAAAAACGGGATGGAACAACCATATTTAAAGGAACTATTTCCAATGATGATTTAAAGCTGAGACAGATGTAGTTGGCAATGTTCTAAGGATTTAGTTTAGGGATACAGCGTGGAAACAGGCCCTTTGGCCCACTGAGTCCACGCCGGCCAACGATCCCTGCACTGCCCTACACACACTAAGGACAATGTATATTTATACCAAACCAATCAACCTACGATCCTGTATGTCTTTCGACTCTGAGAGGAAACCGAAGATCTCGGAGAAAACCCACGTGGTCACAGGGAGTGAACAAACTCCGTACAGTCAGCACCCGAAGTCAGGATCGAACCCGGGTCTCTAGCGCTGTAAGGCAGCAACTCTACCACTGTATCACCATACTGCCCTAGGTGACTAAGTGATGCCATGGAAATATGGTTGAAACTTAGCTCAGCGTCAACTATTTTGCAATAGTTGCAAAATACCATTTACACCCGACCTATGTACTGCCTATACAGCAGAATGAGTGTTTGGGACACTGACAGGAAGGATTTGCCAGCTGTGGGACTGCATTTATCCCCACCCTGTGGGGGATACTGTTCTTGGTCACATTTCCAACTTGTAAACTGTTTGTGTTATGAACTGTTTGTGGCGAACGGAACCCCGTGGTAACCTGTGGAGGACCTGTAGATAGACATAAAATGCTGGCGTGACTCAGCGGGACTGACAGCATCTCTGGAGAGAAGGAATGGGTGACGTTTCGGGTCAAGATCCCTCTTCAGACTTTTCAGACTCTTCAGACAGGACCCCTGTAGTCTGGTGTTTTTAAGAGGGAACTGCAGATGCTGGAGAATCGAAGGTCTACACAAAAAAGCTGGAGAAAGGATCAGCGGGTGCAGCAGCAACTCTATGTATCACCATACTGAGCGAAGGAAATAGGCAACGTTTTTTGGGCCGAATCCCTTCTTCAGTCTGAAGAAGGGTTTGCGGCCCGAAACGTTGCCTATTTCCTTCGCTCCATAGATGCTGCTGGCACCCGCTGAGTTTCTCCAGCTTTTTTGTGTAACCTGTAGTCTGGTGTTAGTTCAGTCAGATGCCAGGGAGATGGTTGGAATATGTGGCTTGCATTGTTATTATGTTGATTGGGCACAATGCCAATAACTAGCCAAATTGGAGGGTCATGATTAGTCTCTGTACATGCAATGAGAGTATTATCAAGTGTACTTGATTGACGTGTACAAAGAGGTTAAACTGTTTATTAAAAAAAAGAGCTCAAATTTTATGAATGTAAGTGCATAAACTACTGAAAAAGGCAGGCCATAGTCATCAATGAAAATAAGCCAAAATCAGATTAAGGGAATTTAGATTTTAATTAATTAATTGTAAAAGGAAAACAAGTAAAATCATTTTTGGACGTACTGGTTTCAATGATATCCTAATTTAGATACTAAAGTTGTTCCGGGATCAGTAAAATGTATTTTCCTAATCTTGGCTTATTCTTGTGTTCCCGCAACTATAACATTCTCATGTCTGGCATGATTAAAACAACTTCTGTAACATAACTAAAAAGAAGATAACTAATTCAGATTCTCTCTGACTTGCATCTAAAGGAATATAAAGGGTTTCTTTCAATCTTTCCTTTATATATTGTGCACATGGACTTCAGTAAGGCATTCAACAAGGTTCCGCAAGGTAGGCTGCTCTGGAAGGTTAGATCACATGGGATCCAGGGAGAAATAGCCAAATGGATAGCAAATTGGCTCCATGGAATGAAGCAGGGGGTGATGTTGGAAGGTTGCTTCTCAGACTGGAGGCCTGTGACTAGTGATGTGCCTCAGGGTTCGGTGCTGGGCCCGTTACTGTTTGTCATCTACATCAATGATTTGGATGAGAACATACAGGGCAACATGAGCAAGTTTGCTAATGATACAAAAGTTAGTGGTTTTGCATATAGTGAAGATGGTTGTGAACGATTGCAGCAGGATCTGGATCGATTGGCCAGGCGGGCGGAGGAATGGTTGATGGAATTTAATACAGAGAAGTGTGAGCTCTTGCATTTTGGAACGTCGAACAAAGGCAAGACCTACACAATAAATGGTAGGCCACGAGATAGTGTTGTAGAGCAGATGGATCTAGGAGTATAGGTGCATGGTTCCTTGAAGGTCTAGTCGCAGATAGATAAGGTGGTCAAAAAGGCTTTTGGCATTTTGGCCTTTATCAGTCAGAATATTGAGTATAGAAGTTGGGAGGTCATGTTGCAGTTGTATAATACTTTGGTGAGACTGCATTTAGAATATTGTGATCATTTCTGGGCACCATGTTATAGGAAAGATATTGTCAAGCTTGAAAGGGTTCAGAAAAGATTTACAAGGTTGTTGCCAGGACTAGAGGGTGTGAGCTATAGGGAGAGGTTGAGTAAGCTGGGTCTCTATTCCATGGAGCACAGGAGGATGAGGGGAGATCGTATAGGGGTATACATAGTCATGAGAAGAATAGATCAGGTAGATGCACAGTCTCTTGCCCAGAGTGGGGGAATCTAGGACGGGAGGATATAGGTTCAAGGTGAAGGGGAAAAGATTTAATAGGAATCCGAGGGGTAACTTTTCACACAATGGGTGGTTGTGCATGGAACAAGCTGCCAGGGGAGATAGTTGAGGCTGGGATGATCCCATTGTTTAAGACAGGTGCTTCCAAACTTTTCAGTATGAGGCCCACATTATATATTTGACACAATTTTGCGGGCCATAGGAAAAATTAAAGATATGTCATAGACACACATGTGCACACACTGACACACGCACTGGTAGACACACGCATACTACCACACACACACACACACACACACACACACTATACACAGTGACACACACACACTGACACACACTCACTCACACACACACATAGACACACACACACACACACACACACACACACACATTGACACACATTCTCTCTCACACACACACACACACATTGACACATTCTGACACACACACACAGTGACATACATACACACACACACACACACACACACACACAGTGACATACATACACACATTCACACACACACACACACACAGTGACAGTGACATACACACACACACACACACACACACACACACACACACACACACACACACACACACACACACACACACAGGGCTCTCACAACTTTTTTTCCCTGTTGCCAGTCGGGCAACCTAGGCAGCTTTTTAGGTTGCCAAATGACAGTTTAGGTGGTCATTTAAGACTGCTTGCATGACACGTGCAATCATGTGCTCGGACGAAGTGCATAGTTACCAGTCGCAATTATGCTCAATGAAGCATCCACATTATATTTCTGCTTCAAATAAAGTCACAAACTAAATCAAGACATGATATATACCACAATGACATGCAGCAAAATTATAATACTCTTTTACACATTGAAATTAATGCAATTTCTATTATTTCTTTCCACTTCCAAACAAAAATGTGGTTGGATTATTCAGCGTATGATCAACCTGTGTCAATAAATCCTGGACCATGGTAACATATATGCTTAACCATGCACATTACGGATTGATGCAAGCTGTTTTCTGTGCTGGACCGAAAATTACCATGACATGGCCATAGCATGGGTTGTTATTGCTATTGGTACCGAAACACTCTCGCTTCCCACATAATTTATCCACAACAAAATATACAGGTTGCAAGGAAAATTCTAAAGGCATTTTATGATAATAGCTGTTAAAACCGACTATACCCATCTGACAGGTTAAACATTACACTAACTGACAAGAGACGGCCAAAGGACATAACTGCAGCAAATGTTCTTTTGGTAATATGTTTAAAGGTGTCGAAACGCCACATTACCGGACATTCAGATTAGATGTATGTGTTGTGAACAGCAATGAAGATACCCAGTTTGTACGCACCAGATTTAAAAAAAAAAAATATTGATAAACGCTGTTTCCATCATTCCCACTTCAGAATTAACGTTAAAATTTCAACTGAAATATCTCCTGACCAAATTTGTGATGTATATGACTGACTGTAGAAGTAAAACCTGGATAAATCCAACATATAGTTGTGAATGTTGCTCATTAAATAACTACAGTACTGATACTCCATATTAAGAGCATTGATTTGTCGTTAAAATGAATTCTGTAATAACGTGTCAACGGTAGAAGTGACAATCAAACACTGCAGTTTTAATGTTTCACGTGTTCACAATTTAATTAATCCATCTTTATGGACTAAAACAAATAATAACATTGGGAATTAAAACACATTTAAATGCATTCCCTTATCAAACATAGATGGGGGGATTATTACAGGATGGATGGGAGGATCTGTGCAGGATGAATGGGGGGGTTGTACAAAGTCGATCGGATGGTCTGCAGGATGAATGGGTGGGTCACTACAGGATGGATGGGGGATCAGTAAAAGATGAACGGGGAGATTACTACAGAATGGATGGGGGGTCAGTACGGGATGAATGGGGGGAGCGGTACAGGATGAATGGGGGGGAGCAGTACAGGATGAATGGGGGGGAGCAGTACAGGATGGATGGGAAGGGGAGTCAGTACAGGAAGAATTAGGCGACCAGTGTCGGATGGATGAGGGTAGCAGGAGAATCAATGCAAGGTGGATAGGGAAATCAGTGCAGGATGAATGGATGGGAGGGGGAGGGGAGCACAGGGGATGTCAGTGAGAACTGAATAGAGGCGGGAATGGGGATCAGTGCGGGATGGAGAGGAAAGGTCCCAGGGTAAGGGGGGTGCAGGGGAGGTGTGAGAGAGAGGGGGAGAGAGGAGAGGGGGGGGGGGGGGGGGGAGAGGGGAGAGAGAGAAAAGGGGGAGAGATATGGGGGGAGGAGAGAGAAAGGGGGAGAGAGGGGAGGAAGGAAGGACAGCGCACCTCGGACAACACCGGCATCAATCGGCCCGCTGCCTTGGCCGTCCCTGTCCACCGCCAAGTGCCGCCACCAAAGGGGGAGGCAGTTGGGATCTCCTCGCCACCGCCTCCCCTCCTCCGCCAGCCAACAGGAAGGTACGGGGCCGAGCGGTGCAGGTGATATAACATTTTTGTTTCAGACGGCAGAAGGGGGCTTCTTCCTTCTTCCTCCTTCCTCCCTCCCTCCCTCCCTCCCTCCCTCCCTGCTTCGGTGTGCGGAAGGGTTTGTTTTGAAAGCGTTTATCGCTATTGGCGGAGTGGCACACAGCGGCCGCTATCAGGGCAGGTGGGAGAGGTGGATCCGCTGCCGGTGTGCGGGGCCCGTCTTTCACTCCGACCCTCTGCCACCCCGCATCTAGTATCTTTGCCCCGCACTACAGTCGCCGCCGACACGAAACGTCACGTTCCTTTTCTCTAGAGATGCTGCCTAACCCGCTGAGTTCAGTTTTTTTTAATCTATCTTTGGTATAAACCAGCATCTGCAGTGCCAAGCCGGGCAAAATGACTCGGCATTTCGGTTGCCCGGCGGCATTTTAGGTGGCCATTGGCACCCGGACAACCGCTAATTTCGAGCCCTGACACACAGAAACGCACACGCACACGCACACGTGGAGTCCCACATACCAAAACACACACAGACACTTAGACCCGCACACAGACACACACACACTCACACACACACACAATCACACGCACACACACACACACACGCACCCACACACACACGCACACACACACACGCACACACACAGACTCACACATACACTCTCTCTATCTTTCTCTCCCTCTCTTCCACTCACACGCAAACACACCCACTGTGATCACCCCTCAGGCATATTAACAAGGGGGGGGGGTGACCGCTACATACTGACCCTGCCGTCAACTAGCTCCCCCTCCACCCCCTTCCCCTCGCTCCACTCCCCACCCCACGCTACCACCCCGCACAACTTGCCTTTACAACACAGGAGCAGTGGCACGGTGGTGCAGCGGTAGAGTTGCTGCCTCACAGGGCAAGAAACCCGGGTTCCATCCTGAATATGGGTGCTGTTTGTACGGAGTTTGTTCTTGCGTGGGTTCTCTCCGGGTGCTCTGGTTTCCTCGCACACTCCACGTTTGCAGGTTAATTGAATTTGTCCCAAGTGGGTGTAGGATTAGTGCTTGTGCATAAGGGCATCGCTTCAATAGGCCAAAGGGCCTGTTTCCGCGCTGTATCTCTAAAGCTGTGCTACCACAGAACCCACTAAATAGCCCACCGCACGGAACGTGCTAAAAGCTTGCTGCGGGCTGGATAAAACCTCATGGCGGGCCGGATGTGGCCCGCGGGCAATAATTTGGAGACCTCTGGTTTAAGAAACAGTTAGACAGGTACATGGATAGGACAGATTTGGAGGGATATGGACCAAATGCAGGCAAGTGGGACTAGGGTATCTGGGACATTGTTGTCCAGTGTGGGCGAGTTGGGCCGAAGGTCCTGTTTCCACACTGACTCCATATGTTAATAGGGTATTTTTTAATAGCAGCTTTAATGTAAACATAGTTTGGAATAAAATGGAGAGCGGTTTACTGTTCTGGAATTGAAACAAAGAAAACTGATGAATAATTTTGGTAATACAAGTCAGTATGGTGTTGCCCCAATAGAAATGTTGTTGTGCCACTTTGTTTTTGATCTTCTGAAGTTTCTAAGAGATCTTCTGTCTGCATTTACTTAAATTTGTGCCACAATTTTACTTAATAGTTGCTTCTGCAAAGTTAAAAAGAAGAAAAAATTGGTTTGGAACTGCAATCTATGTGGAATTATCAGCAGATGGAGAACTAAAGAAATCTGCAAAATCAAATAGTTCATCCAATCCAAAATGGGATGAACACTTAACAATGTAAGCAAAATGACAAATGTTTATTTTCGATGTATAAGAAATATTAATATAAGTTTGAAAATATGTTCTAACCTATCACTAAATTACAAAGGGATTGGACTGTCTAAATGGCGAAATTGAATTTTCTGGAAATTAATGTTGGCAAAATACTAAACTTATGTTTAAATGGGAAGACAATACCAACATTTTTTTGTGATATTGAATTCCAACCGTTTTCTGCTATTCCACCTCAGCAATCTTGGAGACAGATCCCTAGTAAATAACAGAGAGGATAAGAATTGAGGCTTCACCTAAACTAATCCCATACTAAACTGCCCAATCCAGGAAGTACAGGTTAAGGATAGGGTGCGGAAGTCAATAATAGAATACGTGAGCAATTGAAAGGGACAGCTTAGTTTTTCGTTTTTAGAGATACAGCGCGGAAACAGGCCCCACCAACTAGCGATCCCCACACATTAACAGTACCCTGCACACGCTGGGGACAATATTACATTTATACAATTATACCAAGCCAATTAACCTACTCATCCGTACATCTTTGGAGTGTGGAAGGAAACGGAAGATCTCAGAGAAAACCCACGCAGGTCACGGGGAGAAAGTACAAACTCCGTATAGATAAGCACCGATTGTCAGGAGCGAAACCGGGTCTCTGGCGCTGTAAGGCAGTGGCTCTACCGTTATGCCACCGTGCAGGCTTGGTGTGCGCAAAATGGCCTTTCATTACTCTGAACCTTATGCCAACATGAGATTTTCTTAATTTTTTGTATGGCTTTCGCTGGTTTAACGCAGTAGGTGAATACAGTAGAAATCATATATATGGGTTTATCAACCATCACTTTTCAACTTTGATTTTTTTTACTGAGCAAAATATATTGAGCACTCTTCATAGAAACATAGAAAATAGGTGCAGGAGTAGGCCTTTCGGCTCGTTGAACCATTCAATATAATCATTAGTGATCATCCAAAATCAGTACCCCTTTCCTGCATTCTCCCCATATCCCTTGATTCCTTTAGCCCTAAGAGCTCTATCTAACTCTCTTGAAAACATCCAGTGAATTGGCCTCCACTGTCTTCTGTGGCAGAGGATTCCACAGATTCACAACTCTGTGACCCCTGGTTCTGGACTCCCCAAAAATTGGGAACACTTCCTGTATCTTGCCTGCATCTATGCCACCAGAGTTGGAAAAGTCAGAACATTTACAAAATAAAACATCCCTTTTGTGCTATTGAAATGTTAGTTTGTTATCATAAAATGTCATGGTTTATATAAAAAATAGTGGATGCTACAATCTTTCAAAATAACCATGAATCAAGATATGATTGAGTATATTTTTCTTTTTTTAATTATATTGCTTAGACCCATATTACAATCCACTTTTTCTATATGCAGGAATGTAACGCCACACACCAAATTGGAGTTTAAAATCTGGAGCCATCATACAATAAAATCTGATGCTTTATTAGGGAAAGCAACCTTAGACATTGGCCAAGCTTTGGAAACACACAACAGAAAATGTAAGTTTTGTGATGATACTGTCTTACCACTAAGAATCATTATCCTATTAGGGTTACCTGTTACTGGAAAGGTGTTATTCAAAGATAATGCAATAGAAGGGGTACAGCACCACCACCACAGTTTCACCTCAAACTTTATTTCTTTGACTTAAGTCTATTTTGTATTCCACTCCCTAAATTGGCAGTTGTCTCGAGCTGTCTCGTTTCCCTGCTTGGTAATTCTAAGCATTTTGGCTTCAGTTCTCTGAGACTTTCCTCAAAATAGGCTTTTTAACTTCATCTTTTGGTAATTACTGGCATTCTCTTTCCAAGGCTTCCAAGACTGGCACCCGAAAAAGGGACCACATCACCCCGATCCTGGCCTCTCTCCACTGGCTCCCTGTGCGGTTCCGTGTACATTTCAAGACCCTCCTCTATGTCTACAAAGCTTTCAATGGGCTTGCCCCCTCCTACATTAAAAGTCTTCTCACCCACCACTCCACCTCCAGGTCCCTCAAATCGGCCAACTTGGGGTTGCTGAATATCCCGCGGTCTAGGCATAAGCTTAAGGGCGACCGCGCCTTTGTGGTTGTAGTTCCTAGACTGTGGAACAGCATCCCCCTTCCCATCAGAACTGCCCCCTCCATCGACTCCTTTAAGTCAAGACTAAAATCTTATCTATACTCCCAAGGCTTTCCTGACGTCCACTGAGCAAGGGCGATATGTATATATGTATGTAGTTTGTTTGTTTATACTAGTCTTATACCAAATGTAAAGCACTTTGGCCAACAAGAGTTGTTTTTTTTAAATGTGCTATATAAATAAATGTGACTTGACTTGACTCTTTCTTTCTTGCCTCACTTGAAATATTTTTGGCTTTTTTCTTTCTTAAAAACTCTATTTAACAGAATAGGCACAGGGATATGCTGGGGTGGAGGTGGTGTGGATCACATGCAGACAGATAAGATTGGTTTACCTTGGCATTATGTTCAGCATAGCCATTGTGTGCTAAAGGGCCTGTTCCAGTGCTGTACCTTTCTATATTGTAACGGAGATTGGTGTTAATAGTTGTAGTTTGTTTTTAGCATTATTTCTAGCTAAAAGCTAAATATACAATTTGCCAAAGTGTTGTTTTTGCAGACATAACCAAACAAAATATTATTGTGCTGTAATTATTTTGTTTTTCATTAGTGGAAAATGTTAAAGAAGTGTTGAAGCTGACGTTAGAAAATAAGAGTGGGATGGTACAAACTGGTGACCTGACTGTATTCCTTGATGGCATGACAGTGGATCAGGAATCTGTACCCAATGGCAATACATCAGCAACCAGTGAGTAAATATAAAATATAGCCAGTTGGCCAGGAGAGTACAGTTAAAATATTTTACATTTGTATTACCATTTGTATTTGTAGGATGTCAGCAGCGCGTTAGTTTTTTCAACTTTTTTTATTTTTTTAGTATGTTTTAAAGTACGTGTTTGATGTTTCTTTGTGTGTTTTGTGTGGGGGGTGGTGTGGGGGGGGTAAGGGGGAAACCGCTTCAGTCGCCTCCTCCATGGAGAGGCGACTTTTTCCCGGTCGCCTCCCCCGTGGCCTAACATCAAGGATCGGCGCGGCCTTTCCCGGAGACGCGCTCGGGGCTTCAGCAGCAGGCGCAGCGTGGACTCTCGGCGTGGAGCAGGTGAGCCCTCGCTGGGGCTCGCTGGAGGGAAGCGCTCCGTTTCACTGGCCCGGGGCAGCCGGCAGCCTGAAGCCGCGGTCTGCAGAGCTCCAGCTGGTGCGGCGTCTACAGCCCGGGATCCCTCGTGGGGGACCCGGGGGGAAGAAGAAGCCACCACTGCCGGCCCGCGGCCAACTTCTACCGCGGGCCTGGCGTGAACTTAACATCACCCCTGGAGGGGAGCTTCGACCGCCGGCCCTGCAGTCTACGGTGCTTCTGGCTGCGGCGGAGACTTTAAATCTCGACCGCCGGCCTGCGGCCTACACCAACTTAAAGCCGCGGTCTCCGGTGAGGAAGAGCCGATCCTGGACTGACTCTGGACTCTGGTCCTGTCCACGGGGGGGAAATGGAGGAGGACTGGCCAAATTTTGTGCCTTCCACCACAGTGATGAATGCTGTGGTGGATGTTTGTGTTACATTTTTATTGTGGTTGTGTGTTCTTTATTATTGTATCGCTGCTGACAACCCAAATTCCACCGACCCTGATTGTGTGGCAAATAAATTCTATCTACCAGTTACTTTAAAATAGCTTTAATAGCCTGTTAATTATATATCCATATAACTGAATTTCTTTTGCACAGAAGTTCAGCAGAATGGAGACGCCATCCACGTAAATGGAGGTGAATCTTCTACAAGGGCTAGAACAAGGTGTGTAAAGACTTTCACTGAAATATAGCCAGATTAATCCCCTACTGATAACTAACTATAAGTGTGATCTGGTGCAATTAAAATAGATCACTTCAGAGATATTCGTTGGGTGATATTCGTTCAGATATATTCGTTGGCTGTTATCAAACAACTGAATCATCCTACCACAACCAGAGAGCAATGCTGAACTACTGTCTATCTCTTTGATAACCCTCGGGCTATCTTTGATCGGGCTTGCTGGCTTTACCTTGCACCAAACGTTATTCCCTTAGTATGTATCTATACTGTAAATGGATCGGTTGTAATCAGGTGGTAGACAAAAACGCTCGGGAAACTCAGCGGGTGAGGCAGCATCTGTGGATAGAAGGAATAGGCGACGTTTCGGGTCGAGACCCTTCTTCAGACTAATGTCGTGGGTGGGCTGGGAAGAAGAAAGGAAGAGGCGGAGACAGTAGGCTTGTGGGAGAGCTGGGAAGGGGAGGTGAAAGAGGGAGAAAGCAGGGACTACCTGAAATTGGAGAAGCCAATGTTCATACCGCTGGGGTGTAAACTATCCAAGCGGAATATGAGGTGCTGTTCCTCCAATTTGCACTGGACCTCACTCTGGCAATGAAGGAGGCCCAGGACAGAAAGATCGGATCCGGAATGGGTGGGGGAGTTGAAGTGCTGATCAGGTTGGTTATTGCGAACTGAGCAGAGGTGTTGGGCGAAGCGACCACTAAGCCTGCGCTTGGTCTCACTGATGTAGAGCAGTTGACACCTGGAACAGCGGATGCACTAGATGCAGTTGGAGGAGGTGCAGGTGAACCTCTGCCTGACCTGGAAGGACTGCTTGAGTCCTTGGATGGAGCCGAGGGGGGGGGGGTAAAGCGACAAGGGTAGCATTTCCTGCGGTTGCAAGGGAAAGTACCAGGGGAGGGTGTGGTTTGGGTGGGAAGGGACAAATTGACCAGGGAGTTACGGAGGAAGCGGTCTCTACAGAAAACAGGAAGGGGAGGAGATGGGAAGATGTGACCAGTGGTGGGATCCCGTTGGAGGTGGCGAAAATGTCGGCGACAGCTGGTAGGGTGCAAGGTGAGGACAAGCGGGACTGTGTCCTTCTTACGAGTAGGGGGATGGGGAGTGAGAGCGGAGCTGCGGGATATAGAAGAGACCCTGGTGAGAGCCTCATCTATAGTGGAAGAGGACAACCCCCCCTTCCCTAAGGAATGAGGACATCTCCGATGCCCTGGTTTGGAACACCTCATCCTGGATGCAGATGCGGCGTAAACGGAGGAATTGGGAGTAAGGGATAGAGTCCTTACAGGAAGCAGGGTGGGAAGAAGTGTAGTCCAGATAGCTATGGGAGTCGGTGGGTTTGTAGTAGAGTAGTAGGGCTTGTAGTTTGTAGTGGGATTGTAATCATGTATTGTCTTTCTGCTGACTGGTTAGCATGCAACAAAAAGCTTTTCGCTGTTCACGTGACAATAAACTGAACTGAAATCTGAAAGAAAATATAGTGTTCACTTCTACACAGGAAATAAATCACCGTTTTTATAAATGAAAATCCTAAAAACTACGTTACCTTTTATTTTACGTTAATTGACCATTGTTCCCAATCAACATAAGGTCAATGCAGACTAATTTTACTTTTAGAAACAGCATAGCTTGCTGCTAAGTTTTTAATGGCTGGATTTACATAATTAAAAAATGTCATTTTAAAAGTACGGTTAACTTTCATGGCTCAAAATTTTAAAATGTTAAGTTTTTATATATTTAGATAGTAAGCAGGTGTGTGGGTAAGAGTTTATCTGCTTTTTTGGGAAAATAGTCAAAATGTAAACAGGTTTATTCTAAAAATCACCAAAAATACTATTGTCTGAAATCAAATTGAATTGTTGCAAGAATTGTTTAAGAAGTGGGTAGACAAAATATTATCAGAAGATTTTGGATATGCAGAAAATATAGAGTAACATGAATTTGTCAGTAGAAACGGAACTTGTTCATTGTGTGTATCGTATTCTGTGAAAATTAATTAAACTTGGAATTATATTTTTACAACCTTCAATTCGCACCTCAATTTTAGATCTTCAGGGCCTGCATTAAATAATAACACATTGGGTAACATTTACTTTGGGTATCATTCATGGAAATCTTTCCTGCAATCTCCTGCTCATCTCACTGATCATGCCATCTTGCATTCTCATCCAAGTCATTTATACTTAACTAACAAGAAAGATCCTGGCACTATTCCTCGTGGTACACTACTTGTTTTAGGTTTACAAGCAGCAAAACACCCATCCACAAATCCCTTCCGTCTCCTATCACCAAGGCAATTTTGGAATTGCCAACACACTTTAAATTCTTTGTTTAACCTTCTGGAGCCTTACTAAATTCTAAGTAAACCATGTCTCAATTTCCTTGGTTACATTCTCAAAAAAAAACTCAGACAGAATTGTGAGACATGATCTCCCCTGCAGAAAGCTATGCTGACTCCAAATAAGACCATGTTTTTCCAAGTGACTATCAGTCTGTCCTCCAGAATCTTCTCCAATAGCTTCCCAACTACTAGCTCAGCGGCGTGTAGTTTGGTGTCGTTTCTACTGCGCGAACAACACTAGCTATCATAAAATGTTCTGGTACTTTAGTTGTGGTTAACAAAGATTCAAAATGTCAGCGCCTCAGCAATCTTCTTTGTTGCTCCTCTTAGCATCCTGGATTGATCCGGTTTAGGCCCTGGGGATTTATCCACCCTAGTGTGCACCAATATTTCTAATATTTCCTTCTTCATCATACAAACATGTCCAAGATATCAACTTACTCCTCCCTTCACTCTTTGGCTTCCACACCCTTGTGTATACCGATGAGATGTATTAATGTAAGATCTCGCTGATATCCCGTAACTCCAGGCATAGATTACTCCTTTAATCTATGATGGTACCCATTACATCCACGCTTCTATTATGAAATGTTTTAGGATTCTCCTTAATCGTATTTGCCAAGGTAATTTCATGGTTGCTTTGGGTACTCCTAATTTATTTCTTAAATTCCTTCTGACATCCCCTGTAAACCTCCAGTGACTGGAATAGATGTTATGAATTCTTCCCCTCACTTTTAGAGAACTGGCGCTTGAACCCCCAAATCCATCAATGTTTTTTAGCACCCTGCTTTTTACTCCGTATAACCTGCCTCTATTTGACTTCATATGAGTGCACCACATTGCAATTGTTAAGTGAAGTGATAATGTTTCAAAATTTCCTAATTTGTGAACAGCTCTAGCAGATTGGAAATTAGTAAATGTAACACTGCATTCCAAGGGAACAGGGAGAGAGGAAAATAAAGGAACTACAGATCAGTTTACTGGACAGCGTTTGACAGCACTGGGCCTGTACTAGAAGGAGTGCGGGGGGACCTCATTCAAACTTACCAAATATGAAAGGTTTGGATAGAGTGGATGTGGAGAGGATAGAGAGGATGTGGAGAGCCGAGGACAAGAGGTCATAGCCTCAGAATTAAAGAATGTTCCTTTGGGAAGGAGATGAGCAGGAATTTCTTTAGTCAGAGTGTGGTGAATCTGTGGAATTCTTTGCCACAGAAGGCTGTGGAGGCTACGTCAATGGATATTTTTACGGCAGAGATGGTTAGATTCTTGAATAGTACAAGTGTCAGGCATTATGGGGAAAAGGCAGGAGAATGGGGTTAGGAGGGGGAGATAGATCAGCCATGATTGAATGGCAGAAAAGACGATAATAATAATAATAATAATAATTTTATTTATAGAGCACTTTAAAAACAAACATAGCTGCAACAAAGTGCTGTACATCACTAATCATTGACAAAAAATTAATACACACCAAAAATAACAATCAAAAGAAATAGTAGGAAAAGACATTTAAAATAAAGAAACATCAAAAACACCACAAACAGAAGCAAAGCCTCAGGCATGGTCAAAAGCCAGGGAGTACAAATGCGTTTTAACACTGGATTTGAAGATGGACAGTGAGGGGGCCTGTCTGATGTGCAGCGGCAGGGTGTTCCAGAGTGCCGGAGCAGCAACAGAGAAGGCTCTATCCCCTCTGAGCCTCCGACTAGACCTCGGTACCTCCAGGAGCAGCTGACCAGCTGACCTGAGGGACCGGGCAGGAGTGTATGGGTGGAGCAGCTCAGAGAGGTAAGGCGGGGCGAGCCCATTCAGAGATTTAAAAACAAATAACAGTAACTTAAAATGAACCCGAAAGTGCACCGGGAGCCAGTGTAGGGAGGCCAGAATTGGCGATATGTGCTCCCTCTTTCGAGTCCCTGTTAAAACGATGGGCCGAATGACCTAATTCTGCTCCTATCACATGATCCTGACTGTTTTTGGAAAAATGGTGTCATTTATCAGTAAGAATGCGAAAATTATAATATAATTAGGCAGAAATATCATGAGTTTATTGGAGGCAAATTGCATTTATGAAACCTGGCAGTATATGCCTATGTAATACACATAATAAATAAAGAACCAATGGATGTAATATTAATATATAGTATGGATATCATGTCAAAAGACATTTGATAAGGTACCACAAAAGTAGTTCTATATAGAATAAGGACTAGTGATGACATGTTAACAAAGATAGTGGCTTAGTTAAATCTCAGCAAGCAGAAAATAGGAATAATGGGTTGTGTCTGGTTTGGCAGGTTATTAGCATCCTTGGCAAGGCCACTAGCTTAATCAAGGACAAGCCTCACCCCAGTTACTCCCTCTTCTGCCCTCTCCCATCAGGCAAGAGGTACAGAAGTGTGAAAATGCACACCTCCAGATTCAGTGACAGTTTCTTCCCAGTTGTTATCAGGCAATTAAACCATCCTAGCACCAACTAGAGAGGTGCTGAGCTCCTGAACTAGTGAGCGGCAATGAACTCTATTACCATTATCATGTATCTGAACACTGCGGACAGCTTTATTGTAGTCATTTATAGTCTTTCCGTTGACTGGATAGCACGCAACAAAAAGGCTTTTCACTGTACCTTGGTGCACGTGATAATAATAAACTAAACTTCTTGGGTTATGAAAATCATTACTGGATCCTCTATTATCCACAGTTTATATTGACAACCAGGTCAAACTCTTAAAGTGTAACATGTGCAGATTTGCTGATGATGAAATAGGTAGGTGGGATTTGAAGCACGTGAGGAGAACACAGAGAGCATTTCTCACATGTTTTTTCTGGGTCATTTGACCGTAGCATAATGGCACAATAATTAACCATATAACAATTACAGCACGGAAACAGGCCATCTCGGCCCTACAAGTCCATGCCGAACAACTTTTTTCCCTTAGTCCCACCTGCCTGCACTCATACCATAACCCTCCATTCTCTTCTCATCCATATGCCTATCCAATTTATTTTTAAATTATACCAATGAACCTGCCGCCACCACTTCCACTGGAAGCTCATTCCACACCGCTACCACTCTCTGAGTAAAGAAGTTCCCCCTCATGTTACCCCTAAACTTCTGTCCCTTAATTCTGAAGTCATGTCCTCTTGTTTGAATCTTCCCTATTCTCAAAGGGAAAAACTTGTCCACATCAACTCTGTCTATCCCTCTCATCATTTTAAAGACCTCTATCAAATCCCCCTTAACCTTCTGCGCTCCAGAGAATTACTTCAGTATCCTGTGTTCCAACAAAGTAAGTTGGCTCTCGTTTCCATTCATGCTCAACCTTTATCAACCTGTGGGAATTGCTTGCATGTGGACATAGGAAGAGTACTGGGTTGCACTTAGTCCCAATCATTTCCTTTGATGGATAGTGCATGTAATAGAAATGTAACAGAGAATTCCATTAATTAAATTGATGGAAACTATTTTATTCATAAGCGTAATATTTGAATTAAAGCAGATTTCGTTGAACAAAAATAGGAATTGAAATCGCTTCCCTTGTGTTAATTTTGATTCTCTTTTCCGTAAGATCCAACACTGAAACCTCCAACTGTGCAGATAGTCCATCAACGAGTTCTTCGCGGCAATCTGCAGCCAATTCTCCGGTATTGAATGGAGAAAGCAATCACTCTCCCTGTCCTGCAGCAGCCAGGCCGCAAAATACAACAGCGCCAAAAGACTCAGCTTCTCCAGCTGCCAGTAGTACTGGTAAGGATTTATAGCAAGTTTGGTACCATGAGAGGAGTGAGAGACTCGGTTTTATACAGTGCTTTTCATCTCCTCACAACCTTAGAGTGCCTTATGGCCTATTGAAGCATCTGTAGTCTCAGCGCTGTTATAATGTAGGAAGCTCAGCAATCATTTTTATAGACAGTAATTATTTCTGTAGAATAAAGAGGCAAAAAAAAAATCAACATTTTAAAAGTATCTCAAAAAGAATCAACAAAATGCACATGCTGGTTTATACCAAGGATAGACACAACATGCTGGAGTAACAGCAGGTCAGGCAGCATCTCTGGAGAAAAAGGATGGGTGACTTTTTGAGTCGGGATCCTTCTTCACTCTGAAAGTAGGGGGTGGCAGGAAGGGTGTGAAGAGCTGGTGGTGAGAAAAAAATCATGGCCTGGCCAACCGCAACAGACCTCAGGCAACAGACTTAACAGTTGCCTGGTAAGCCCATTTTTGGCAAGGGAAGGGGTGACACCTCCAGAGATGCTGCATAACCCAATGAGCAACTCCAGCACTTTACGTAACATAAAATCGGTAGGAAAGAATTGCAGGTGCTGGTTTTAATCAAAGGTAGGGACCCTTCTTCAGTCTCGACCCGAATCCTCATCCATTCCTTCTTTCCAGAGATGCTGCCTGTCTCGCTGAATTACTCCAGCATTTTGTGTCTACTTCTAAAATCTGTTTCATTTATGAATCTTTACAATAGACAAAAGACAATAGGTGCAGGAGTAGGCCATTTGGCCCTTCCAGCCAGCACCGCCATTCAATGTGATCATGGCTGATCATCCCCAAACAGTACCCCGTTCCTGCCTTCTCCCCATAATCCCCTGACTCCGCTATTTTTAAGAGCCCTATCTAGCTCTCTCTTGAAAGCATCCAGAGAACCTGCATCCACTGCCCTCTGAGGCAGAGAATTCCACAGACTCACCACTCTCTGTTAGAAAAAGTGTTTCCTCGTCTCCGTTCTGAATGGCTTACTCCTTAATGTTAAACTGTGGCCCCTGGTTCTGGACTCCCCCGATATCGGGAACATGTTTCCTACCTCTAGCGTGTCCAAGCCCTTAACAATCTTATATGTTTCAATGAGATCTCCTCTCATCCTTCTAAACTCCACAGAGTGTACAAGCCCAGCTGCTCCATTCTTTTATTACTCAATTGTGAATCTCCCCCTAAATTCTTCATTCAACTTCTTGTATGTACCAAAAATTAACAATAGTTTAGTATTTATAGAGGAATCATTATTCCTCCGTAGTCTTGAAATATAATAATTATTAAGTTAAGTCCTATTCCACCCATACATGACCAGATCCAGATAAGGAGTTTGTGGTTGAAATTATCTGAAGGATATCTTCTATGATATATATCCAAATAGAGATAATTATTTAGTTTAATACTTTCCATGTCAATTCAAGGTAATTTTCCTTGAAAACATGATTTTCCATTGGGACCATTAAAATTCATAATTTTCATTCACAAGTTTTTTTTATAAAGTGAAATGTAAATCTGTCTGTGATGCAGGGGTGCTAATGATTTTTTTTCAAATAACACATGGTATAATGAGTTTATATTCTCTTGAGCTTAAGGGGATGAAAGATTATCTCACTGAAATGCATTGTTCTTCAAAGATTTCCCAGGGTAGATGTTGAGAAGTTGTTTTCCCCAGTCGGGGATGTCAAACCACATTGCAGTCTCAGAATAAAAAAAAGGTTTCATCTGCAAATACACTTGCTAGGGGCGAAAGGCAGGGCGTTTGTTTTGGAAATCCAAGTAGAATGTCTTTATGCACAGAACATAAGGGTCAGAAGCTGGGGGTTGACGTTCAGTAAGAAACGGGACTTGTTGCAGAGTTGAATACAATGTTCTAGCTTGTGATTTAGTTAAAGGAAATTATGGCTCAGCTAAGGTTGGGTATCGTCTGACAACATATAAGACGTAGAAAGACCCAAAATGCTGGAGCAACTCGGTGGGACAGGCAGCATCTCTGGAGAGAAGGAATGGGTGACATTTCGGTTTCACCCGAAATGTCACCCACTCCTTCTTTCCAAAGATGCTGCCTGTCCCACCGAGTTACTCCAGCATTTTGTGTCTATCTTTGGTGTAAACCAGCATCTGCAGTTCCTTCTTACACATACTGACAACATATAAGCTCTAAATAGATTTAATTGTGGAAAACCAATGTGTTCTGCGAATACCAGGCCACTATATGCTTCTTCACACATGCTCAGCCACTCAGTTCATCATTGAACATTTTCTTCAAATTCCCACATCTATTTTATCCCCATCCTGTTTTTTTTTTTCTGATTCAGCATCCATTATCTTCTTAGTAAAGACATTTTTACCACTTTATGCTTAAAGAGCTGGCCTTTCATCTTGAGGATATGACGTAATTCTACACTCCCCAGCTATGGGAAGCAGTCTATCGGAATCTATCCCATCGAGACCTTGAAGCTTTTTCTTTATTGCATTTCAATGGGATCACATTTCATACCTTTAAGCACCAGGAAATATTAGCTCATTCTACTGAATAAGAATTCAAGGCTTCTCTTTAAGAAAATATGTATTTAGTTAAGGGAGTTGAATGTGATTTATTTTGATTTGCCTAATTTGATTTAGTGAACGGAGAAGCAGTATCATCACGACCGCTAACACCTCCATCAGCATCATCCTCATCTTCACCAACAGTAACAGCGACTATAACTGCTGGCAGTGGAATTATTCCAGAACCCACGGAGACTTCAACCTCCATCGTTTGCACTACTACAACTGTTACTACTACTATGAGTACAACTTTACCTTCCACGTGTGCAGCAAGTTCAACAGAAACAACTGTGGCTGCTGCAGGCAACAACGCAACTTCATCACCGATTACATGCATTGGGGCATCTGCTGATGTTTCTTCAGCGGACACCGCCACGGACCCTGCTGACGGAAGCAATACCGGAGTAGACAGCGGAAAACCTAGACATTCAACTTCAAATGCATCCACTGGGCCTGTAAGACAACAGCCCAACAGCATCAACATAGAACCACTGCCAGCTGGGTATGTACAAGAGCACTCATTAACTTTGTCTATTAAAATAAAAAGCCCTAAAACGTATAGTTATCAGTATCTGTGGAAAGATTGTTTAGTTTAGAGATACAACGCAGAAACGGGCCCTCTGGCCACAGAGTCTGCACCGACCAGCAATTCTCCGCACATTAACACTATCCTGCACACTCTAAGGACAATTTACAATTTTACCAAAGCCAATTAACCTACAAACGTGTATGTCTGGAGTGTGGGAGGGAACCGGAGCTCCCGGGGAAAAACCCACGCAGGTCATAAACTCCCTACAGACAAATCCTTGCTCGGACTTTGCTGGCTTTACCTTGCACTAAACGTTATTCCCTAATCACGTATCTATACACTGTAAATGGCTCGATTGTAATCATGTATTGTCTTTCTGCTCACTGGATAGCACGCCACAAAAGCTTTTCACTGTACCTCAGTACACGTGACAATAAACTAAACTAAATTAATCAAGCACCTGTAGTCAGGAATGAACCCGTGTGCCTGGCGCTGTAAGGCAGCAGCTCTACCGCTGTGCCACCCTAATTAAGAAAGTGTGGTAACTTATAGGAAGTTTTATTTGATACTTTTGAATTATCCATCACTTTGAAAAATTGTGCACCGTGTCATTATAAATAATGTGTATAATGAACAAAATTATAAAAATATAAATTTGCAGAGTGTGTTCTCAGCAAACATTTTTTTACAATTTTGGTATGGGTACAGATTGTCTGTAATCTTTAAGGGTGATTTTAGTCCTGGGTTTTCATCTACTCTGAATACCACCCCTCCCTGTTCTGATATCTCTTTTAACATGATGATTATGCCTCGATATGATTTGCATCAGAATAGTGGATATTTGCTGTCCATTGTTTAAAGTTAGGCTCATCCTATTAAAGGTATTTAATATTCAGGATCCCTGGCTAAGCATATTCCTTCCATCATATTCTCCTTCCACGTACCTGAGACTTAGTAATACCGCTTGATTGAATTTCGAAAACAAAGCAAAGACCTAGAATTAACAGATGTTTACCTAAAACGAGTTTGTACGTTCTCCCTATGACCACGTGAGTTTTCTCCGGGTGCTCCGGTTTCCTCCATCATCCCAAAGATGTGCAGGTTTGTAGGTTAATTGGCTTCTGTAAAATGTCCCTATTGTGTAGGATAGAACATTGGTCTGCGCCTACTTGGTGGGCCGAAGGGCCTGTTTCTACACTATATCTCTAAATAAACTAAACGATACAATTGGGACAGAATAAAATTGGGAGAAAGGGATTGTGATGGAGGGCAAAGCCGAAGCATTTAAGTATGTAAAGTGCATTTCTAAATAAGCCAGGATGTGTTTTTTCATGAATGGATTCAGAAGTGGAAGGGGATATAGGGTATTTTGCAGTGACCAGCTTTATTCGCAATGAAGGCATCGAGGCCACATGGAATGGAATGGCCAAGAGGTAAGACATGAAATTATTTAAGGAAGAGATTGAGGGAGGGAGGGAAGTGAACTCAGTCAGGAAAGCTTGAACTGAGAATTGAAATTGTAAATGAAAATCATGTTGTACTCTGGTGTTGGAAGGAAAGCGATGAAGTATGAGGAAGATTTAACGGTTCTAGGATGCGTAGATGTGAAATGAGGGAGGTTGGTAACCAGGTAAGCAAAAGGAGGTTCAGATCAAAATGTGATTTTGCCACTATCACTATCGATGGGAACACAGTGAAAGATACAGTTTGTAGTCGAAATTTATTCACGAAACAATGAAAAGTTAAGCAACGTTGATGGGATTTCGAGGGCAGAAAAATAAAAATGACAATAGAGGAGAATTTAGGTAAAGAGAAGGATAAAGATATTAAACTAGTAACTTCATCTGAAAAGATCTACTTATTTTGTTTTTCTGTTAAAAAAAAGTTCTACTGCTCATTTTATCTCCTAACTGTATAATAAATGTATGATGCTGCAATAAACCATTGGAATAAAACTTCTCCTAAACTAATTTCACTCTCTGAAGGTGGGAGCAGAGGAAGGACCCTCATGGTAGAACATATTATGTTGATCACAACACAAGAACTACAACATGGGAGAGACCACAGCCTTTACCTCCAGGGTGAGTGATACTGAGTAAGACATTCATTTGAACCTGTTTGTGAGTGTCTGAGTCTAACCGGGTAGTGTCTTGTCTCCTAGTTGGGAACGGCGGGTGGATGATCGAGGCAGAGTGTACTACGTAGATCATAATACCAGGACAACAACATGGCAGCGGCCTACAATGGAATCAGTCAGGAACTTTGAACAATGGCAGTCCCAACGGAATCAGTTACAAGGAGCTATGCAGCAATTCAACCAACGATACCTCTATTCGGTAGTTAATAACTATTATTGTTTCCTAATTTAACCTGCATCAAAAAGCAATGTTTACTGCCATTGATGTTTACAACCCGAAACATCACCTATCTAAAGATGCTGTCTGACCTGCTGATTTTCTCCAGCACTGTCTTGTAAACCAGCATCTGCAGTATCCTGTGTCTCTATTTTACTGCAAATTACTGCTATTCTATAGTATTGAGTGAGAAACTGTATTTTCATTCGACAGCCAGAATGATTTGCCTTGTTCTTTCAATTCAGCCATAATTGTTTTTTCTTGTTTATTAAATTTAAAATAATAATAATAATGCTAGCATTTTCTTTTTAGCTACTTGAAGTTTAATAAGGGGTGGAGTCAGCAAATAAATATCTCTTCCATTCTGCAGTTATTGGAAGTCAGATTTACAGCTGACAGTGTTCATACAATGAATTGTACAACACAGGTGCCAGGCATTTCAGTGCAGAGGGAAATTGAGTATGTCTCATTGTAGAAACAAGGAACTGCAGGTGCTGATTAATACACAAGAGAACACAATTTGCGGGAGTAACTGAGCAGCTCAGGCAGCATCGCTGAAGAACATGGACAGGTCTGAAGACCGTCTGAAGAAGGGTCTCGAGCCAAAACATCATCTATCCATGTTCTCCAGCGATGCTGCCTGACCAGCTGAGTTTTCTTTGAGAGAAAGATTGTTTAACTCATTGTCTCTTTGTAGAATAAATGTTACAGAGCAAATTAAGGGTGAACATTAAATTAAGATGAAAATTTGAACTGTAGGTTGGTGATGTTGGTGCCTCACTTTACATCATGTAATATATGTTTTGAATCCAGGGCACTAAATTAGGTTGTTTTTTCGCAACAGGCCTCAATGTTATCGGCAGAAAACGATCCACTTGGTCCTCTACCACCAGGCTGGGGTACGTTTGAAATCAATTTTGTAAATATTATATGTGTTTAAGAAGGATGAAGAAGGGTTTCGGCCCGAAACGTTGCCTATTTCCTTCGCTCCATAGATGCTGCTGCACCCGCTGAGTTTCTCCAGCTTTTTTGTGTAACCTTGTAAATATTATACCTCACTGTTTAAGTAAGGAGATGTATTCAGGACTTTTATCTATTCCTAAACTGGAGAAGTTGTGATTCGAATCTTTTCAAATCTGCCATTGTAGTCTAATCACAGAGGGATTAAGCCTGAAAAAGGAAATTGTCGCAATCCATTCCCTCCACGGATGCCGAGTTACTCTTGCACTCTGTGTTTAGCCATGGTCATCTGGCAGGCTGACCTCCACCGTGCTGAGGCAGGTGTCAGCTCTCAGACACCAGCTCATACACACCTCTTGACCATGACCACATTGCCATCCCTCAAACCATCACCAAACATCTCCTCTGGAGATCTCCTCTCCGCTGTCCCTAACCTTATTGTTCCCCAAACCCACACTGCCTGTTTCTATTTCTTTCCCAAAATCCACAAGCGGGACTGCTCTGACGATTCCATTGTCTCTGTCTGCTCGGGTCGCTTCAAACTCATCTCTAAATACCTTGATTGTACCTTGACCCCTCTTGTCCTGTCACTTCCAACTTGCATCCGAGACACCTTGCACGCTCTTCACTACTTGAAGCATCTTCCAGTTCCGGGGCCCACATCACCTCATCTTTACCATGCACGTCCAATTGATAATCTCAAACCCACTGATTTTCACAGCTACCTTGACTACACCTCCTCCCACGCTGCTTCTTCGAAGGATACTCTTCCTCTTAATTTCTCAATCACCACTGCATCTGCTCCCAGGATGATCCTTTCCATTCCAGGACATCTGAGATGTACTCTTTCTATAGTAAACGTTGTTTTGCTCCTCCTTTCTTTCTTCTTCTCCCCCCCCCCCCCCCCCCCCAACCCTGCATCAGTCTGAAGAAGGGTTTCGGCCCAAAACGTGTATTTCCTTCGCTCCATGGATGCTGCTGCACCTGCTGAGTTTCTCCAGCAATTTTGTCTACATCTTTCTCTGAATTTTCTACCACCATTAACGTGATCCCCCCACTAGTTTCATCTACCCATCGTGCTACCCTATTCCATTTTCCGTAGGGCTCATTGGTTTGTTCATCCCATCCCATCCCATCCCATCCAACCTGTCCCCTCCCCAGATACTTTCCCCTGCAGGAGATGTAACACCTGTCCCACACCATGCCTCTCCATTCTATTCACAGACCACAGCCTTTCTGGGTGAGACAGAGGCTCATGTGCACCTCGTCCAATCTTCTCTACACCATTCAGCGCTACCAATGTGACCTCCTTTACATCGGCAAGACCAAGCTTAGACCTGGTGACCATTTCACCAAAACACCTGCTCTCTGTCCACCAAGGCTTGCTGGATCTCAAGGTTGCTAACCATTTGAATTCCCCACCCATTCCCATACCAACCTTTCTGTCCTTGGCCTCCTCCATTGCCAGAGTGAGGCCACATGCAAACTGGAAGAACAGCAGCTCATATTCCGCTTGGGTAGCTTACATAAAGGTCATCTTTCCATTGCTTATTGATTGAAGTATAAAGTGAAATTTATATATTAGATGAGAAAATTATGTTGGACTTTAACTAAATAATTAACAATTAATTAAATAATCAACAAAATTGCCAATGAGGTAGAAATGACCGATGAAATCTGGCATTTACGAAGGAGTTTTTTGTTTTACGCATGCAGAAAGAAAGACATACATTTCCAACACCTGTAGTTCTGTATTATTTCCATTAGGTTTTAGAGTTATTCACTGTACGGAGATAGAAGTCAAACAATATGAAATCCTGAATTGAAGGGTTTAAATGTTCTCACCGCATCATGATTTTTGCAAATTCTGCCTTTTCCTACTTGATTTCGAAAGGGAGAATTAATTGTAATTGCAACAAATCATGCAGAATGCAACACCTGGCCCCACCATACATACACGTCCTTCCTTTTCTTGAATAAAAAGAAAATCCTAAGCAAACTTTGTTTTCTCTCCGCAACAGAGAGGAGGGTGGATGCAAATGATAGAGTTTATTTTGTGAATCATAATACGAAGACCACTCAGTGGGAGGATCCAAGAACACAGGGGTAAGAAGGCATGTAAATATGTGGGTTCCTTAAGCCCAATTAAAGCAATAATATATTAATTAAATTGCTTATAATTTCCCATATGTTCTACTATAATCAATTTGTTCTACTTAATCATCTGACTATTTCAGGATTGTTTTCTTGCTTCAAAGAGCATTTCTAAAAAGTAGTCAATCCATGAATTAATGTATCACACAAAAATTCATGAGTGATTTTAAAAAATGACGTAACGCTGATTTCTCACGGATGATTGTTCTGAGATGATTTGTAAGGACGTGTAATTTCTGTGGATTTGGAAGTGAATTTACTAGATTTAAACTATTGTGCATGAATAACAAAATAATCCCAATAGCACTTAATGTTTTACTGTCAATAATTGAAAATATATATAAATCAATTACTTTCTACAATTTTCAATTATATCTGTGTGAATAGCCAGTGCATAGTAGGAGATAAAGCTCTTGGGATAAAGCTTATTTGTGCATAGTAGCAAGATTGAGATCGGTGAAAGCAAGAATTGAATAATGTGGATATTTTGTGGAGACTCGAGATAATAGATGAAGCAGGAAGAGGTTTGGGGGGTGGGGGGAGGAAATATAGGCTTGAAGAAGGATGAAAATATAGCAAAGCAGTGATTCAAATTATATTTTATCTGTTGGAAAATAGGAAGGCTGTAGAGGCCAAGTCAATGGATATTTATAAGGCAGAGATTGATAGATTCTTGATTCGTACGGGTGTCAGGGGTTACGGGGAGAAGACAAGAGAATGGGGTTGAGAAGGAAAGATAGATCAGCCATGATTGATGATGAAATAGACTTGATGGGCCAAATGGCCTAATTCTGCTCCTATCACTTTTGAACATGAAAATAAATAGGGCCCTACATATTGAAGGAATGATCAGACCTAACAAAATGAGTTGTAAGCATAATAATAATAATAATATCTTTTATTGTCAATGCACATAAGCGCAACGAGATTTGGAATGCAGCTTCCATCCGATGTCATAACATAAATAACTAATAAAATTTGGATTTAAATATTGATGTCCCGAGAATATGGATTGTAATAGAACAGTGAAACAGTCAAAACAGTTCAACTGAAATGCAGATGTGTCTTTGCGACGTGACCATCCGAGGGAGACAGTCCAGGGGGGTAGGGGGCACTCAGCAGGGCCGGTTCAGAGCCGCTATAGCTCTGGGAATGAAGCTGTTCCTGAGTCTGGAGGTTCGGGCGTAGAAGGCCTTGTAACGTCTGCCGGAGGGAAGTAGTTCGAACAGTCCATTACAAGGGTGTGAGGAGTCTTTATGGATGCTGACGGCCTTCCTGGGGCACCGTGTGTGGTAGATGCCCTCCAAGGCTGGTAGCTGTGTCCCAATAATCCTCTGCGCTCTGTGGACGACGCGCTGAAGAGCTCTCCTCTCCGCCTCCATGCAGCTGAGATACCACACAGAGATGCCATATGTTAATATGCTCTCTGTGGTGCAGGGTTGTATACATAGCTCAACTTGACATTGTAAGAAACCTTGGGGCACTTGTCTGTCAAGGTCCGTGTTTATTCAAAATGAGCAATATGCTATTTTTTTTCAATTTATATTGAGAATGACTTGCAGATGTCCATCTTTTCTATTCTATATCTTGCCGGTTATTGATTTAATTCCATATTTCCTTGCTGCTTCATATGTATAGCTTGCAACATGAAGATCCACTTCCAGAAGGCTGGGAAATTCGGTACACAAGAGAAGGTGTCCGATACTTTGTTGATCACAATACACGAACAACCACCTTTCAAGACCCTCGCACGGGAAAATCATCAGTGTAAGTTTAAGTCTTGAACAAATATGAAAGAACAAAACAATGAGCTTGGATAGAATGGATGTGGAGAGGATGTTTCCACTAGTGGGATAGCCTCAGAATTAAAGGACGTTCCTTTAAGAAGGAGATGAGGTGGAATTGCTTTTGTCAGAGGGTAGTGAATCTGTGGAATTCTTTGCCACAGAAGGCTGTGGAGGACAGGTCAATATATATTTTTTAAGGCTTAAGGCTTGTGTCTACCTTTGATTTTACCAGCATCTGCAGTTCTTTCTACACAACAAATTTCTTTAGGCAGAGGGTGGTGAATCTGGAATCCTTTGCAACAGAAGGCTGTGGAGGCCAAGTCAGTGGATATTTGTAAGGCAGAGATAGATAGATTCTTGATTAGGGCAAGTGCCGGGGGTTATGGGGGGGGAAGGCAGGAGAATGGGGTTAGGATGGAGCCATGATTGAATGACAGAGTAGATTTGATGGGACCTTATGTAGTTGATGTACTGCACCTGAATTCCAGTTGTCATTTCCCGAGTTTTCTTTATAATGAAGTCTCAGAATTAAGTTGTCTTTCCGTTGACTGGTCAGCACGCAACAAAAGCCTTTCACTGTGCCTCGGTACACGTGACAATAGACTAAACTAAATTCATGTTTCTGACAATTTTGCACATTGAAAGATAGAAAGCGGATATGTAGTTGTGTATAAAATTAAATACCTGGTTCAAATCCAACCTCATTTTAATTCCACACATTCCAATCCTGAACCTGTGCATTTAGAATTTATCCCAAATTCAACCTAACAATCCCCAACTTCTTGATCAGCTTGAGGATGAAATGCTAAATGAATGTACCCGAGGCTCTCAATTTCCCGCAAGGCAAATCGGCCTGACTTGAATAAAGTACTGAATTGCCAATGAATGGCTCAACCACAGCTAAATGAATGAAAATAAGAATATTTGCAAATGAGAAATCAAAATAGGCCCCTAGGGGACCACTAATGCTGCTGCCGCCGACCCATATCTCTACCCCAGCCCCGCAGGGGCCTCCACCAGCGACTCCGCCGACCCTCATCTCCTCCGCCCACCAAGGGGCCGGAGCCGTCGCCTCACCTGAGCTCTAGGCTCAGCACCGGGCCCACAGCCTCCACAATGCAGACTCCCACACCATGTGCTCTGACTCTGCTGGGTCCTACTGCTTCCCCCTCCGACAGGGAACCTCAGTAATGATGGGCCTTCACCTTCCCCCTTTTTTTAACCAGGTTATCCCGACTACACCCAACCCATACAATAGTCCTCATGCCCCCCTCCTCTCTGAACATCCACCCCCCCCACCAGACCTCGCCTCGACCTCTGTCCACTCCCCGGCCCTCCTCCGACCCCAACCCCCACCCTTGTGTCTTTACCATCCCTCCCCCTGACCTCGCCCTTTCTGATATGGAACGGTCTGTCTTCAGCAGAGGCCTCACCTTCATTCTCCGCCCCCACCTCAACGAGTTCAGGGTCTGCCTATGGGAAGGAGTCTTTATTTCTACCGGCAGGCGTGGCATCAACCGCCTCAACCTTTCCACTCCCCTTACCTACTCTAACCACAACCCCTCCGAACGTACAGCTCTCCGCTCACTCTGCAGCAACCCCAACATTGATACTATCACCCCGAAGGCCCAGCTATGCCTGCCTGCCTCTTTGTAGGGTTGAACAATCGCTGTTCCAGGCGTACACTGGCCCTATCCCTGAACTCTATCTCCGTTACATTGATGACTGCACCAGTGCTACCTCCTGCACACATGCAGAACTCATGGACTTCATCAACTTCACCGACCAATTTTCATCCTGCACTCAAATTTACTTGGACCATCTCCAACACCTCCCTCCCCTTTCTTGATCTCACAGTCTCCATCACAGGAAATAAACTATTGGCTGATGTCTATTACAAACCCACTCACTCCCACAACTATCTCGACTACACTTCTTCCCACCCTGCTTCCTGCAAAGACTTTATCTCCTACTCCCAATTCCTCCGTCTACGCCGCATCTGCGCCCAAGATAAGTTGTTCCATACCAGGACATCCGAGATGTCCTCATTCTTTAGGGAACAGGGGTTCCCCTCTCCCATCATAGATGAGGCCCTCACTCGTGTCTCCTCGGTACCCCACAGCTCCGCCCTGGCTCCCAGTATCATCGTTACTTTTTTGCTTATCTTTTATTCATTGGTCTTTCTCTTCATATCAGTGTCTCTATCTCTCGTTTCCCTTATCCCTAACCAGTCTGAAGAAGGGTCTCGACCCATAATGTCACCCATTCCTTCTCTCAGGATACTGAGTTGGATGATCAGCCATGATCATATTGAATGGCGGTGCAGGCTCGAAGGGCCGAATGGCCTACTCCTGCACCTAATTTCTATGTTTCTCCAGAGATGCTGCCTGTCCTGCTGAGTTTCTCCAGTTTTTTGTGTCTAGCTTCGTTTTGACCCAAACTCAGTTTGTACAGCCAAGTCCCTTTGGGCTTTTGTCAGAGAGCCGGGTTCAACCCAGAAGCAACGATGATATGTCAAAAGGCCACTTTCTGTGCTATTGATGATATGATCCTGTGCGGGTGGCACAGCAGTAGAGTTGATGCTTCATAACGCCAGAGACCGCGTTCGATCCTGACCACGGGTGCTGTCTGTATGGAGTTTGCACATTCTCCCTGTGACTGCGTGGGTTTGTTCCAGGTGCTCCGGTTTCGTTCCACCTTCCAAAGACATGCATGTTTGCATTCAGATTAAATGGCTTTGGTAAATTGTCCCTAGTCTGCAGGATAGAACTAGTGTACGGGGTGATTATTGATCGGTGGGCTGGAGGGCCTGTTTCCTTGCTGTATCTCTAAACTAAACTAAAATAAAATAAACTATGATATTTTAGCAAGATGCAATATCTTTTGATGCATGGAGAATGTTTCTGTATCACGGTATTGTATCTAAAATAATTTACATTTTGTTTGTGTGGGGATACTTCCATATCATGTGTTCTTAAGGTTCATCATTCAAAGCATAAACAATTTTTTTAAGTTATCTCAATGTCACAAAATTCCATAATTACTACTTGCTTTTTCTTAAAAGTAAAATGAGACCTTTCTCCACAGTGCAAAGGGCCCACAGATTGCATACGAACGTAGCTTTCGGTGGAAGTTAGCGCACTTCCGGTACTTGTGTCAGGTAAATTTGTACTCATTTGTTTCATTCTCAGCTAGCTTTCTTCATTTTAAACCGCCTCAAAATATGTAATACTTCAAAGTGTCAAGAAATTGATTTAATGTATATTTTTGCCTTTGAAATATTGAAGAACTGGTTTTCAGTATTCTCTGAGATACTGTAAATTAATACAATTTATTTTGTTTTTGCAGTCGAACGCATTGCCCAGTCATGTAAAGATTACAGTTTCCAGGCAGACCTTGTTTGAAGACTCCTTTCAACAAGTAAGTGTTTTTTTATTGGTACAGGAAATTGAAATAGACTATGTACTGGAAGATGATTAAGATAAAGAACTGCAGATGCTGGAAAAATCGAAGGTAGACAAAAATGCTGGAGGAACTCAGCGGGTGAGGCAGCATCTATGGAGCGAAGGAATAGGCGACGTTTGGGTCGAGATCATTCAGACTATACTATGTACTAGAAGATTATTATTTATAACTAAAATTTCGTGGGATGTAAAAGAAAACAAACCTATAATATACAAAAACTTATTTGAATACAATACAGATTTATCTTTATGTATTTAGGATGATGTTCAGTTCAGTTCTGTTTTATTTATCATATGTAGGTTAACACAGGGTCAACGGGACAATGAAATGTGTTTGACAAGACAAAGGGTCACCTCAGCAAGGCTGTTATACCAGCTGCTGAAGTGACTTGTTTCCTGTACGTCAACACTGTTCCTCCAATGCAAGGAGATATGAAAATCAAGCAAATCAGAACTCTATTTTGTTGTCTCGAATTTCAGCTCCACGATACGTATTTTTCAGTGTTATGCAATTGACAATATTTTTTTTCCTAAGATTAAACATTTAGTTTCCTGTCGGAAATATGATCAGACACGTGTGTGCATGAGTCGCCCTTGCGAGGGTGCCTGGGATGATGCATTATTCCCCATGCAATTATACTTTCAAATTATTACTGGGACACTTGATCCCGTCTGTGTAATACCTGCCCAGTTGTACACAATGCCTTGGGTCTCAGGCACATCTAAAGTTTGCAGCAGGAAGGGTCCCAAACCTAAAAAGGACATTGATAGCACACCCCAGTCCTCTTGCTAATTTCAGCGTTTGAATTCCTTTGTTATCACATCGTCCCCAGCCAACAATGGACCATTATGGGTTCCACCTTTCCTTGGTCAACAAAAGCAGGTTCTGTCCTTTACAAATACCTCAAATTTCCCCCTCCCTGGCTCTCAGCCTGATGATGGGTCTCGACCCGAAACGTCACATATTCCCTTTTCTCCAGAGATGCTACCTGACCCGCTGAGTTTCTCCAGAATTTTGTGTCTATCTTCGGGGTATACCAGCATCTGCAGTTCCTTCTTGCACATTGTTGGGTGCTCCAGCATTTCGAGGCCAATAGAATCATTTGGCAGCGGGATGGGACACAGTGTAGATGTACAGTTAGGGGTGAGGTTCAGTCGAAATTTAGAAAGGAAATGGGTCAGTTCAGTCGGCAGAGGTGACGTGCATGATGAGGCAGCTGGGAGGCTAAGTTGTATCTATATTAATGTGAGGACTCGGAGGGTAAGGCAGGAAGGGCAGAGTGAATGCAAAGCATTGATTAGCTCGTAGGAATATGATATTCCTGCTAGGAATAAGGCTGTGCTTGACCTACTTCTAAGATATGACGCTGTGCAAGTGGATGAAATGTCAGTGGGCAAGCACTTTGGGGATAGTGACCATAACTCAGTAAGCTTCAAAGTAGATATGGAGATGAATAAGGGCAGTCTGGCAATAAAGTGGCTGAATTGGCAGCAGGCCAATTTCAATATCATAAGATAAGATCTAGCAAAAATAGAGCAGTAGCATATACTTGTGGGTAAATCATTCAGGAAGTGGGAGTGTTTTAAAAATGAAATGGTGAGAGTTCAAGGCCAATATTTTCTCACTAGAGTGAAGGGTAAGGACAGCAAGTCCAGGGAATCCTGGATATCAAAGGATATTATAGGTTTGATAAATAGAAAGCATTTGACAGATAAAGAATGGGCTCACCAGGTACCGCCCTGCCTGAGGTCATTTGTGGCTGGCACTGGTCTTTTCTCGCCTGCAGTTCTTCACTCCTCTCCCCCCCACCCTCATCTTTTAGTCTGAAGAAGGGTCCTGACCCAGAACGTTACCCATCTTTTTTTATCCAGAGATGCTGCCTGACCTGTTGAGATACTCCAGCATTTTGGAGTGATTTTGTAACAGATATCTGGAATAAAAACGGAAAGTTCTGAAAATGCTCAGTCAGCCAGGGAGCCATTTTGTTTAAAAAAAAACAGAGTTAATGTTTCAAGACCATGATGGTTTGTCAGTAAATTCATTTTTTTTAAACGGCAGATGCTGGAAAAATGAAATAAAAGCAAAATTAATGGAAATGTTCAACAGTTCAGGAAAAGCTAATAAGCAGGCATGTGTTATGTTGCATAGAAAAGGAAATGGTGGGGAGAATAAAGAAAATGGAAGGATCAATCTGCTGGAAGCATTCGGTAGAAAGGGAAATAAAATGAACATTTCAGGTCAATAATCTTCAACGTAACTGGAAAATTGAGTAAACAACTGCATTTAAATTGCAGAGATATGGAGGCTTGGAAAGAACAAAGGGTATGCCTGGAAGATGCAAAATGCTGGAGGAGCTGAATAGGTCATGCAGCTTTTCTGAAAAAAAGAATAGGTGACGTTTAGGGTTGAGACCATTCTTCAGACTGAGAATCTGTGTTTGTGTGGAGACAAGGGTGTCCAATTGCCACAATTCTTTCAGAATTGGCTTGTTTACAGATGAATGAAGAATTTTATATTCATTTTCTGAAACTGGGCATCACTGATTGGGCCTTCTATCAGAATAGACAATAGGTGCAGGAGTAGGCCATTCAACCCTTCGAACCAGCACGGCCATTCAATGTGATCATGACTGATCATCCCCAATCAGTACCCCATTCCTGCCTTCTCCCCATATCCCCTGAGTCCGCTATCTTTAAGAGCCCTATTTAACTCTCTCTTGAAAGTATCCAGAGAACCGGCCTCCACCGCCCTCTGAGGCAGAGAATTGTTGCGTGCTAACCAGTCAGCGGAAAGACTACATGGTATAGTCATCCACAGCACATGATAAAGGGAATAACATTTAGTGCAAGGTAAAGTCAGTTTACAGATGGTCTGAGGGTCTTCAATGATGTAGATAGTAGCCCAGGACCGCTGTCTAGTTGTTGGTAGGATGGTTTAGTTGCCTGATAACAGCTGGGAAGAAATTGTCTCTGAACCTGGAGTTGTGTGTTTTCACACTTCTGTACCTCTTGCCTGATGGGAGAGGAGAAGAGGGAGTGACATAGAAGAGGGAATGCAACTCATCCTTGATTATGCTGTTGGCCTTGCCTATGGTCTGTGAAGTAGATGGAGTCAAGGGAGCTGGTGTCAATAGTGACTCGATGTGAATATAAGCAACTGCATTGCTGCCTATCCAGGGTAAACTATCACTTACTTGGGTGGAAGTTCCAAAGGTTTTGCACCTCTCTCTGCTCTTCAAAACTGATAGCTATTCCTGCTGTATGGATGGTATCTGAACATCCTTATTACAGTGGGGATTCCAAATTAAGATGATAATTTTAAGGAGAATTAAAAATGGAGAATTAAAAAAATTATTGTAAAGTTATTAATTTATTGAGGATTGTGTTTTAATTTGCACCATCACATTTACCTGTCAGCCTTGTACTCTCTTTATCAGACATGATCAGCGGAGTAGACATAAGGAATTGTAATTGCTGGAATCTTATGTAGAACAGAAAATGCTGGAGCATCTCAGTGTGTCAGGCAGCATCTATGGAGAACATGGATAGGCAACATTGTAGGTTGGTACGGTTTGAAGAAGGGTCGCAACCTGAAGCATCACCTATCCATGTCCTCTAGCGGTGCTGCCTGGCCCACTGAACTACTCCAGCACTTTCTGATCTTCAGGCCTCCTAATGCGGTTCAATATCATATTTGGTTTTGTTGCACTCCTCGGACACATCAAGTACTGTTTTATTACAACATATGCATTGTTTAAATGTGGATTCGTGTTCTTGTTGTCATCATCTTAAAAGGATAACTTCATGAAAAGTATTTTTTTCAAACAGATCATGGCCTTAAAACCATACGACCTTCGAAGGCGGTTATATGTAATATTTCGAGGAGAAGAGGGGTTGGATTACGGTGGTTTGGCCAGGTAACTTTTGGTAACAAATATTTGCAATTAAAGGCTTATTTACAGTTAGAGTTAGCAAAATACAACTATTGATGCTATTATAGTTGTATATTAGTAGTATATACAGTAGTATAGCTAATTACTATAGTTGTATATTGTAGCTAACAACTATAGTTGTATATTAGTTGTATATACAGTAGTATAGCTAACTACTGCGGCCTACACCAGCCTGAAGCCGCGGTCCCGGCGGGGAGGAGCCGATTCTGGACTTACCTTGACTTTTACCTTGTTCTTTTACCATCTGGACGCCCGCAGCAACGGCTGCGGAGGGTTGAGGTCCCGACCACGGGGGAAAATGGAGTCGGACTGGCCATTTTTTGTGCTTTCCACCACAGTGATGAATGCTGTGGTGGATGTTTGCATTAAAGTTTTATCGTGTATTGTGTGTTCTTTCTCATTGTACCGCTGCTGACAAATTCATTTCACTTGCACTTTATGTGCAATGTGACGAATAAAACCATATTGCATTGTATTTGCAAATGATCATTTGCTCAAATGATCCTGAGCAAAATATCCCAAAATATTCTAAATGAACAAATCGAATTGCTTATTGTTTTACCTGAAAATAACACTAAAGTCATCTCATAGGTCTGAGAGTGGGAGTTTAGCCTGTCTTCTTCTGTAAAAGGCTGATTTAGTCCCAAAACTTTGGTTTTCCCATAATCCTGCAAATTAATTATTTTAAATATAGGTTTTCCATTAGTAAAATAATAATTAGGAGTTTGATTCTACATCTTTTTAAATAAACCCACCATGTGAAGAAATTAATCTTTTCATCTGGTTCTTTGGCTAATTATTTTAAATCTGTAACTTCTGGTCCACTCGCCAGAGAAAACTATCTTTCTACCAGGCACGTGCCGCCGTGAGTGATTACTCAGGCTAGGCAGTCAGTCGGCTTTAAAAAACGCGCATGCGCAAATTGTTCTCTCCGTAAAAATAAAAAATAAAAATGAAGACAGTAACAATTCAATTTGCCCAAGGCTTCCAATTCTCCTTCATTCTGAATTACTGAATGGGTGGGGGGGGTGAAGGGTGAAGGCAGGTGGAGAGATGGTGGGGAAAAACGGGAGCAAGTTGAATCAGTTGTCATCTTATTGAACGGCAATACTTGTTCAAGGGACCAATTGGGGGGAGAGTTCCTTTCACAGCGTGTGGAGAGTCTGGCCAGGGGTCAAGTTGCGGGGAGGCAGGAGTGTTGAGAAGGAGGGGGTCGGGGATCGTGCCAGTAACTCGCTCACTCACGCTGCCGCGATGCTCCGGGCGTAGAGCCACCACATTGTGGCAGTGGAAGGAAGCAGCTCGGGTGGCTACGAGCGGCCACCGGGACCCAACAGCAGAACTGGCCGCCACTTCAGCGCCTTCTGCCGGCCCGCTCACCTCTGGCAGTGTTCTCCGTCTGAACACCTCTCACCTGTCGCTCGCCGACTTCGCTCATGTCAGCCGCTTCCCGCAAATCCTTAAATTCCTACAGCCGAGTAACCTCAATCGCTCTGTCAGAATTTCAGGATTTGCGAGAAGCGGCTGACATGAGTGAGGCCGGGAGCGACAAGAGAGAGGTTTTCAGACAAAGAGCACTGCCAGAGTTGAGCGGTGGCCGACAGAAGGAGCTGAGGTGGCGGCCGGTTCCGCTGTCCGGCCCGGTGGCCGCTCACAGCTTCTTCCCCCCCCACCCGGCCTCAATACAGTGCCTCTGCACCAAGAGATTTACCTACCACATTATAGGTACTCGAACTCCATTCTTCTCTCTTTATTTCCTAAGATGCTCTTAAGATAATGGCAATCCATATTTGAAAAACCCACCAAGAAACTTGCGCTGCGCATGCACAGTAAGCTGCTGTGCATGCGCAGTACTGCAAAGGCAGAATTTCAGCTCCGCTTGTCATTGACAGCTTCAAGCAGCGCTGATGGCAAGTGGGCTACACAGACCTTCACGTATTGCAAGTACTGCGGATGAAAGGTACAGAGAATTATGCCTACCGAAGAGATCGATCTCTTAAATAGGCATAATTCTCCCATGCCTTTGCTATTTATATTTATTAATTACCATTTTATAATTTTAGTCAGGGTAGGCAGTGCCCACCTTGCCTACCCTGAGGCACGTGCCTGCTTTCTACTTGATCCCCAACAACTTTGAATACCTTAACAAGAACAAACCAGCAACTTTATTTGTTTCTATTTAATGCTTAAATGACACCATCGTAAACCTTCTCTGGATCTTGTACATTTCCATGATGTTCCCCCAAAATGAGACACTCAAAACTAATTGAGTTGAAGCCTTACCGCGGATATACAAAGGTTTAGTACAATTTTTTTTTTTTTTTTGTACTCGCACCCATAATTACAAAGCCCCATATCCTGAAGTCTGCTGCGTATTATGTTCATTTGTCATTGTTGTTATGTTTATTACTGGACATGTTATGCTCATTTCAAGCCATTTATACGTCGCAAGAAAAGCAATGAAATCAATACCTGGCCCTAAAGGATCCTGTGGCAGACAACAATATCTTTATCACAACCATCTGTTTCCTATCTCCTCGCACACTTGTAGCTAAGTTGTCACCCTTCCATAAGTACCAGCAACCACTGTTGAACTTGTTACCACGGAGAAATTTCCCGTCCACCTAAAACCAGCCTTCAACCACCACCCTTTACACCCCAAGCCATGGCCAATCAATAGTTGTAAGGGGCCCAGTGGAGGACTGGAACGCAGATTCCCAGCACAGCGGTGGGGAGGTCACAGATTTATATCAGGTTCTCAGTATCGAGGGCAGAGATTCACGTTAGGTTACGGAATAACAAGGTGCAGCCAAGTCAATGTATTTTTTAAAGTAAGGTGGGAAGGAGAGGGTACAGGTTATTTACCTGATAGTGGATGGACTGATGGACGAGGAACACTTTCACGAATTAAGCAGGGTGGCAGAATACTTCATCAAATTCCCTTTAAAGATTGATATGCATGACAACAACCTATCAGTTCGCTTCATCACTTAATTTGGTTGAACAGATTATTTGCCTTTTAACAGATTGTCGCTTAAAAAAAATTTTCTCCAAACGAGAATTAATTACGACTCATTCTAATTGACTTTTTTTAAGTTTAAGTGCTGTTAACATTGGACTAATTTTCTTTTAATTGCCATGGATATTTCTCTCTCCTTTTGAACGTTGGTTTAACATAGCCGCTTTGAGTCTTTTCTCTATCAAATGGCGAATGCAGATCATTTACATTTAATTTATGGATTTTACCAAAATATATTAAATACTGTATTTTAAAAGCTGCATGTTTGAACCTGAAATAAGTTAACAATCTTGTAATTTGAGGATTTTTTAAGCTCTCATCCATCCAACCTCATCCTTGTGGAGTAGAATTTGCATTTGAGCAATAAAGAAATGGAATATTGGCAGACTCTATTTTTAAATAAGCAAGCTGTTGGTGACACCAATTAAATGTGATATTTAATTTTCTTATTGCAGGGAATGGTTCTTTCTACTGTCGCACGAAGTGTTAAATCCAATGTATTGTCTTTTTGAATATGCTGGAAAGAGTAACTATTGTTTGCAAATAAATCCAGCATCCACGATTAATCCAGATCACCTGTCCTATTTTTGTTTTATTGGACGATTTATTGCAATGGTGAGTACAGCATTTTTCAATCAGTTGAACTGTTAAGTTGTAAACAAAAGAGTTAATTGTTTATGTACTAAATCCATGTCCCTGGGAGCTGCCATTTTGAAAGGCGGATAAATCAAATCAGTAGATATTTTTAATGCAGAGATTGGCAGATTCTTGATTGGTAAGGGTGTCAGGAGTTATGGGGAAAAGGCAGGAGAATGGCGTTAGGAGGGAGAGATAGATCGGCCATGATTGAATGGCGAAGTAGACTTGATCGGCACGAATGGCCTAATTCTGCTCGTAGAATTTATGAACATAAATCTAAAATTAAAGCTGTTTTGAAATATAATTTGCACTGCACTATTTGATATTCAAATAGATTAAACACCTGACACTGGTAAGGACACTTGTTCTTCTTTCCATGCGCAGCTTGCAATTATAGGTTGCATGAATGCAGAAAATGAGCAAAGGCAAATTATGTGTTGAGAACACTATGAGTACTGGTCCATAAACAATGGTTCTGCCTGCCCTCTACTGGTTAAATAGTGTGATATCAAAGAGGGAAATGACTGTGGAATCTGCAACTTGTTTGGCATTGAAATGCAAGACTTTGAAGCTCAGCATGCAGGAACACTCACTTCATTATTTTCCCAATTGATGATCCCAAGCATATTATCATTGAAGAGGTTTGCAGGATGGCTAGATGACTAATTACAGGTTTAAAGGCATATGGACTAAACGCAAACAGGTGGGGCAACTAGCTGGGACATGTTGGTCGGTGCAAGCATGTTGGGCCGAAGGGCCTGTTTCCACACTGTATCACTCTATGACTCACTGGAAAAGCAACCAATGGTCAGTGGCAGAAAGCATTTAATTTAATGTACTTGTAACTTAAACTTGAACAAGCTATAAATATAATCTGAACTGATTAAATCCATTGGCATTAAATAAGTGTGTTTTGAAAGTGCTGTGGGTTGAATTGTTGTCCAAAGGTGGTTGCACATTTACATGCGTAATAGGATGCAAGTCTATGAGCAACATCAATGACACTTCCCCTGCATCCTTGAACATTACCTATTCCTTTTCTCCAGAGATGCTGTCAGTCCCGCTGAATTACTCTAGCTTTTTTTTTGTCTATCCTCGGCTTTAAACGAGCATCTGCAGTTCCTTCCCACACATAAATACTGTAGAGCGCTGACTTAGGTAAAATCAAGCAGTTATTTTGGAAAAGGTCAGAGAGGTAAAAATGTTCAACCTATTGGCATTTTTCTAAAATTGTGAATCATTAGTAAAAAAATAAATGTATCGAACAGGGTTAATAAAATGGTTGTTTTGCATTCATAGTTTCAGTGATCAAGGTTGACATTAAATATTCCTGCATCCTTTATTTTTAAATGAGCTAGGCAGGAGGGATAAGTTCGATAATAACGATTCAACCAACACTACATAGAGGACCTTGGGTCAGAAAATCAAGATGTAAAATCAGTTTGGGTGAAACTAAGAAATAAGAATGGACTGAGTCAATGGAATGCAGTTAAGATAGTTTTCTAGATCAACAGACTAAGGAACTGCTATTTTAGATCTGGTTATGCGCCATGAAATAAGGTTGGTTAAAAACCTAGGGTTATTGCAAGCACAAGCTGGCCCAGTGGCCCAGCAGGTTATGCTGCTGTCTCACAGCTCCCAGATTTCATTGTGACCAGTCTGCTACAGTCTGTGTGGAGTTTGCACATTCTTCCTATGACAGTGTGGGTTTCCTACAGATGTTCTTTTTTTCGTTCCACGTCCCAACGACATAGAAGTTGCTAAATTAATTGGGAATTAGGTGGTATGGTGGCGCAGCGGTAGAGTTGCTGCCTTACAGTTCCAGAGACTCAGGTTCGATCCTGACTACTGGTGCTGTCTAACGGAGTTAGTACGATCTCCCCATGACATGCGTGGGTGTTCTCTGAGCTCTTTGGTTTCCTCCCACACTCCAAAGCCTACAGGTTTGTTAATTAGCTTGGTATGATTATAAATTGTCCGTAGTGTGTGTAGGGTAGTGTTAATGTGCCGGTTCGCTGGTTAATGTGAACTCGATGGGTCTGTTTCCACGCTGTATCTCCAAACTGAACTAAACTAAATTGTAAATAATCCCGAGTGAAGGCATCCAGTGGGAGAATGCCAGAGGTGTTAACAGGTGTATGAGAGAGAATGGGTCACAAGGAAATTGGTAGATTGGTTTAAACGTGTCACGTACACCAATATACAGTGAAAAACTTTGCTTTGCCTCAAATTAGTATATGTTCTTTATTGAACAATTTACAGCAATATTGTATTTTTTGTAGGCTCTTTTCCATGGAAAATTTATTGACACTGGATTCTCACTGCCATTCTACAAACGTATGTTGAACAAGAAGCTCACGATTAAGGATCTGGAATCAATTGATCCCGAGTTCTACAATTCCCTTATCTGGATTAGGTAGGCATTTCATATTAGGCTTTCTGTAATTTTACCTTGTTAAGTGGATAGGTGCCAATCAATCTAGACTCAATTTCAACTCTCAAATTGATATTGGGTGGAGTTTAACAGATTGGAAATTTGAATTGATTAAAGTGAAAACCCAAATCTGCTAATGAAGTTCTGATCCAGGGACATTCCGGACTTCTAGACTTTGATGGGATGTTTTGCAAAAGAGACGTGTATTTCTTTTTTTTCTGCACCTCTGAATGCAGCCAGAGTCTAGGCTTCTAATCGTACCTGGCATTGTAGACAAAGTCTGGGAAATGGCCACCAGGAGAACAGGAATGGGAATGTGCATTATCCTAGCCTAAATGTAATGGCTTTTTCCTCCCAATATTTAAGATTTTTGTTAATTTGTGGCTAATTTACAAAGTAAAAAGCTGTATATTGCTGGCTTGATTGCTGGCTTTATATAGCCCAAAATGGCATAATCCACATTTGTTCAAGTTTGATTCAAAATGTCCATGATCCTCAACCATGGTTTAAAGTTAAGTCTTATGCTCATCTCACCACGAATGCCTAAATCAATAAGTTGATGTTGACTTTATGTTAATGGTGACCAAAGAGAGTCTACAAATTGGCATGTTTTGAAAGATTTTGCATATTCAAAAGTAATTAATTTTTAACTAACTACCTAATGTGCACCACTGGAAGTAATAAATCGGCTTTTTTAAGCAGAGTGTAGTGTTTTTTTTAATGTTTATATTTGTGATAGCTCTATGTTTTGCTATAATACTAAAACTGCATCAGGATCTCTCGGTCATATTCAATGAATGTAACTAGCTGTGTGGACTTATTGTTGGTGGAAGGAAAATTTCATTCATGTTTTGGGTCCATTACCTTTCATCAGGACCAACATTAATGAAATGTTTTATTCTGAAACATGATTTAAATCAGTATCCATGTCAGAAGCAATTCAGTAAAAAAACACAATTCTAAACTGTGTGCGTATAACTAAATTTCCCCTGAAGTGTATATTTAGAATTACCCATTGGTCTATAGAATTCATTATATTTCACCTTGAACTGCTTGGAGAAGATATTTTAAAAAATACTGATAGGAACTAACAATGATTTCTGGTGAAATTTTACGTTTCTTCTGCAGATGAACTGTAGTAATAAACATTAAATGCTACAAACCGAGTGGAAAACCACACTGGTTTCAACTGGAACAGGCATAAATGAATCACGATTTTGGGTTATAACATTTCAGACAGATGTATAATTTTTTACATTGTTTACATAAGTTTTCTATTCGAACCATGGAAAATAATTTAGGGTGCACTTGCTACTTTTCTTATGAGCCCGTTTAACTATTTGATGGCAGTTATAATTAAAAGTCACGAGTGTTTAATTTGCATATGTTGCAAAACAGAAGAATGAAATTCTTCCATGTAGCCTCATTCAATGGATTACATAATCAACATTTTTTTGTTTAAAGTTCATTGAATTAAAAACCCCAATACTAGTGCCAAACAAAACAAACGCCCGAAGTCCCTAGTGTAAACATAGAAACATAGAAATTAGGTGCAGGAGTAGGCCATTCGGCCCTTCGAGCCTGCACCGCCATTCAATATGACCATGGCTGATCATCCAACTCAGTATCCCGTACCTGCCTTCTCTCCATACCCCCTGATCCCCTTAGCCACAAGGGCCACATCTAACTCCCTCTTAAATATAGCCATTGAACTGGCCTCAACTACCCTCTGTGGCAGAGAGTTCCAGAGATTCACCACTCTCTGTGTGAAAAAGGTTCTTTCATCTCGGTTTTAAAGGATTTCCCCCTTATCCTTAAGCTGTGACCCCTTGTCCTGGACTTCCCTAACATCGGGAACAATCTTCTTGCATCTAGCCTGTCCAACCCCTTAAGAATTTTGTAAGTTTCTATAAGATCCCCTCTCAATCTCCTAAATTCTAGAGAGTATAAACCGAGTCTATCCAGTCTTTCTTCATAAGACAGTCCTGACATCCAAGGAATCAGTCTGGTGAACCGTCTCTGCACTCCCTCTATGGTAACCAAGACAGTTTGTAGTTTAGTGGTATTTGTAGTGTTCAATACCAGGATGGTCGCTGGGAAAAAGCTATTCCTGAACCTGAAGATCATGCAGTACTTTTGTTCCTGAAATCAGTTGACTTTTCATGATCTATATGAGTCAGGACATCACCTAGTAAACAGTTGGAGAAAGACCAACAACAGAATCTTAGAGGGTTGATATTATAATGGCAAATAATATCTCATTCACAGATAAGTGCATCAATGTTTCATACCACTAACAAATCGTTTCTTATAGGGATAACAATATAGAGGAATGTGGCCTGGAAATGTATTTTGCTGTTGATATGGAAATTTTAGGAAAAGTTACCTCTCATGAACTGAAGCCAGGAGGATCAAACATCTTGGTGACAGAGGAAAATAAAGAAGAATACATTGGGTAAGAATATTTTCTTAACCCAAAACTCATCAGTTATAATGTGTTCAAATCATAGTCTGTTCCGTTTCAATTCGTTTATCCATTCTAACTATAATTAGTGTGAAATTGCCTCTGTTTCTATCATATTGCAATTTCATACTTCCACCTGCCTCAGAATAAATGGACATACCTTTAGAATGTAGATGAGGCAAAGTTTTTTTAGCCAGTAGGTGGTGAATCATTGCCACAGACGGCGGTGGAGGCCAAGCCACTGGGTACTTTTAAAGCGGAGATTGCTGGATTCTTGATCAGTGAAGGCATCAAAAATTACAGGGAGAAGACAGGAGAATGGGTTGAGAGGGAAAGATAGTTACGCTGGTATCGGATGGCGGAGCAGGCTCGATGGACCTTTATGGACTCGATAAACATTATTCCCTTATCATGTATCTGTACACTGTGAATGGCTCAACTATAATCATGTATTGTCTTTCCGCTGACTCATTAGCAAACAAAAGTTTTTCACTGTACCTTGGTACATGTGACAATAAACTTAAACTGAGCTGAAATTGGTATGAGTGAATATCGTTGTAAATTATATCAAATGTATATGATATCAAATCTTTGTAAATTATGGTCCATTAAGAATTCAACAATTCCCCTATGGATAAATTATTTAAGACTTATTTATTTGTATAAAGGATAGGGACATTGATGATTAAACCAGAAGGTATTGCTTATTCCTTTCTAATTGCACCTGAATGTAATGACTTACATCGCGATCTGTTTCAAAAGGCATACTCTGTGTCTGGTGTCACCCAGTGGTCAGATATAAAAAGGACAGGCATTTCCTTCTCCAGAGAACATTAGGTTTCTACTTTCCGGCTGCTTTCTAGTCACCATTACAGATCATATATTTTTAATTCCAATTACATGTTAGTTAACCAAATGTAAATTTCCCAGCTGCCAAAGTGGGATTTGAAATTCTGTCTCCTGATTAACAGTGCAGGTACTGACACACTTAGTTGGCTAACCACTATGTATACAGAGTATTTTGAGTACACGGGTAAAGCTGTATTCTGTAACAAACAAAATGTCGGGGAGTGATTTCCCGTGTGAATAAGCTGAATGATATTTCGTGCCAACAGAAAGTGAGTGGAAATTAATGATGGGACCCGACTGTCTGCTTAATCCAGCCATTTTATTTACTATTGTTCTTGAGTTTTCTAGTCGTGCTGGTCTCTTCCAGATATTGTCATTCGCCTACTGCATTTGGTACAGTCAGAATTCACATGCTGCTTCATTTGATCCTGACATATCTCGCAGTGTGCAGTTTACATTGATTCAGTGTTAATCACGGTAGCACAGCAGTAGAGTTGCTACCTTACAGCCAGAGACCCAGGTTCAATCCCGACTACGGGTGCCTTCTGTACGGAGTTTGTACGTTCTCTCCCGTGACCACGTGGTTTTTCTCCCAAGATTTTTCTCCCAAGATCTTTCTCCCACACTCCAAAGACGTACAGGTTTGTAGGTTAATTGGCTTCCTATAAATGTAAATTGTCCTTAGTGTGTGTGGGATAGTGTAAGTGTGCAGGGATCGCTGGTTGGCGCGGACTGAGTTTGGTTCTGGACTCCCCCAACATCGGGAACGTGGCCTGTTTCCAGGCTGTATCTCTAGACTAAACTAAACTTAAAAAAGTGTTATTTACGCAATTACTTGAAATGATGACCTCTGCATTACAGTCTCATGGCAGAATGGCGGTTCACTCGTGGGGTGGAAGAACAGACCCGAGCTTTCTTGGATGGCTTCAATGAGGTTGTACCTCTACAGTGGCTCCAGTATTTTGATGAAAAGGAGCTGGAGGTGAGTTTGTTACTTTTGCTATTTAAAGTTTTATTGTTTGGAGAAAATAAGTTCATTGAAAACTAATGAAACTTTTCAAGTTGATAGAGTATTACTTTATCTTGCACATTGCTCACCTTGTTTTTGAGTAAATAAATTACTGATGTTAATTTATGATGTAAAATATAATTTTAATGCAAATATTTAAAATCTAGGGTCAGTAGAATCATAGAATAATAACATAGAATAATCTTGAATATGACCAAGATGGCGTCAAGTTGGGAAAAAGGGAAGTACATCGGGATCTGGGGGTCCTTGTACATCATGAAAGTAAGCATGCAGGAACAGCAGGCAGTGAAGAAAACAAATGGCATGTTGGCCTTTATAACAAGAGGAATCAAATATAGGAGCAAAGAGGTCCTTCTGCAGTTGTACAGAGCCATAGTGAGACCACACCTGGAGTATTGTGTGCAGTTTTGGTCCCCTAATTTGAGGAAGGATATTCTTGCTATTGAGGGAGTGCAGCGTAGGTTTACAAGGTTAATTCCCGGGATGGCAGGACTGTCATATGCTGAGAGAATGGAGCAACTGGGCTTGTACACTCTGGAGTTTAGAAGGACGGGAGGGGATCTCATTGAAACATATAAGATTGTTAAGGGCTTGGACACGCTAGAGGCAGGAAACATGTTCCCGATGTTGGGGGAGTCCAGAACCAAGGGCCACGGTTTAAGAATAAGGAGTAAGCCATTTAGAACGGAGACGGGGAAGCACGTTTTCTCACAGAGAGTGGTGAGTCTGTGGAATTCTCTGCCTCAGAGGGCGGTGAAGGCAGGTTCTCTGGATGCTTTCAAGAGAGAGCTAGATCGGGCTCTTAAAAATAGTGGAGTCAGGGGATAAGGGGAGAAGGCAGGAAAGGGGTACTGATTGGGGATGATCAGCCATGATCACATTGAATGGCGGTGCTGGCTCAAAGGGCCAAATGGCCTACTCCTGCACCTATCGTCTATTGTCTATTGACCAATGTTTAAACACATTTCTGAAATAATTAATTAACACTGTGGGCTTGCTCGTTGAAACTGATCATTGCAGTCACCTATTAAAGCCTCACTGTCTCTGTCTGTACAGGTTATGCTCTGTGGTATGCAGGAAGTCGATCTTACAGATTGGCAAAGGAACACAGTCTACCGCCATTACACAAGAAACAGTAAACAAATCATTTGGTTCTGGCAGGTATGAATCATTGAATTCCCCCCCCCCCCCCTCAAACAAAGACATCTATTCTAAGCTTGCTAGTTATATTATCATTCAAAACATAGACACAAAAAGCTGGAGTAACTCAGCGGGACAGGCAGCATCTCTGTAGAGAAGGAATGGGTGACGTCACGTCACCCATTCCTTCTCTCCAGAGATGCTGCCTGTCCCGCTGAGTTACTCCAGCTTTTTGTGTCTATCTTCAGTGTAAACCAGCATCTGCAGTTCCTTCTTTCACATGTTGTTATAACTCTAAATGTAGTTAATTACCTGTACATGGTGGTTTAAAGGAGGTGAAATTCTGGAATGAATACTCTTTCATTTTGTCTTTCTTTAATGTCTTTTGAATCATTATTTAAAATCCCCCAATCAAAAACAGTGCTTAGATGTTGGATTAGATTCTGCATTTCAATCTATTCAAGTATCATACATTGTTATGAATGATATATCTGTCTATTTCCCTGGGCCCATGTTGCACAAGAATCATGTTTTGTTGTGACTGCAATTGTGGATTAAACCAGACCAACTATATGCTGGTCATGGTCTGCACAGACATTGTGGGGTGAAGGGCCTGGTCCTGTGCTGAACTATTCCATGTTCAACAGGGTTTTGTAAGGCTAAACCATAGCCAGTACTCATTTTTTCAGTCCTTGTCATATAACACATTCTTTTAGCAGTTTTAATTATATACTGGGTGGGTCCATAACAATTTAATGATCTCACCAAGCCTCTTTCGAGTTCCACTATTGCTAGTATTTAATTCCTCAAAAAATAGTCAACTCTCTCCTTTTCAGAATCAAAGTGGATGATCTGGCTTTTGTCTGGGTAACTCATCTGTTCAGACTTTAACAAAAATGGTGTCATACAAACACTGTTTACGTTGCTGCCTAATTTTATGCCATCAGCATATGTGGATATGCAGCTTTCTAACCCACCATCTCTTTAAGTAGTGACAAGATTAGGTAACATTACTTATATGTCATGTTTTAAATTCTCAATTCAGGAAAAGAAAAATGGACGGTTACTATGTTCTAAAATAAATGCCCTGAAAGATTTTGTGCTAAAATTAATTTGAGAAATCCTAAAGTATACCTCAATTGTGCAAATCAAATTATTTCAAACATTTTTAACATGGTTATGGTTAAGTTGAGAGTAGCTTTGAGATACAACCAGGAGTCAGTCAGGTCCACTGAATGTAAAAAGATCTGCATAAATGACTTTGAGTACAATACTATTTTAACAGCCTGGGGAATAAATGTAATTTGATCTCTTGGGCACTCTTTATTCAAATTGTACATTCAATTTGTATTAAAACAAAACATTTTAGTGTGAACCTAAATCTAATTTACAATTACATGCCCCAACTTATTGATAGAAATAAAGGGAGGCATCATTCTAAAGATAGACACAAGATTCAGCAGGTCAGGCAGCATCTCTGAAAAGGAATAGGTGACGTTACAAATCAATGTATATGGATATAAGGTACTGCAGATCACATATCTCTTGATACGCTTAATAACCAAAAATGACCAGTCTTAAGAGGGATTATATCCTTCATTTTGGAATTGCATTTCATATTTTATATAAATTTGTATCATGTTGCCTTTGATGAATTTGAATTTATTTTTTTCTAGTTTGTGAAGGAGATGGACAATGAGGTGCGTTTACGATTGATGCAGTTTGTCACTGGTACCTGCCGTTTACCATTGGGAGGATTTGCTGAGTTACTAGGTAGACAACAATATTGCAGCTTCTACAGCTGTACTGATTAGATACAAATAATGTGGATGCTTCTTCAAGTTTGAACAGTTTAATGCTTAGAATATGATTGCAGATGCTTCCCATCAGATCATATGGAAACATAAACAATAATGAACAAAGGCTGTGTACATAATGTTATTTTCTAAACTCTGTTATTGTTTTCTTCCCTTTAACATGCAAGTTGCATGATTAAATCGGGTTTCTTTTTTAACGTGGAAGAACTCTGATTATAGAGGCACATTGCTCCATTTCTCTGCTACTCTGAGAATAATTTTTATTTCAATTTGTTACTTTTACAATGTACTTAATCTCCATCTAATTAGTTTGCCTATATCTTTGTTGCTCCATAAACTGTCATTATAGGGTGCATAAGAGCCACCAAAGTTGATTTGTCCAGTTTTAGTTTAGTTTAGATTTATAGTGTGGAAACAGGCTCTTCGGCCCACTGATTCCACTCTGACCAACAATCACCCACCCGTACACCAGTTCTAGTCTGTGCACACTAGTGATAATTTGCGTAAGCCAATTAAACCTAAAGCCTGCATGTCCTTGGCATGTGGGAGAAAAGTGGAGCGCCTGGAGAAAACCTACACAATCACAGGGAAAAGATCCAAACTCTGTACAGATAGCGCCCGTAGTCAGAATTGCACCCTGGACTCTGGCGCTGAATCCAACCATTGCATCCCAAAAGTTTTTGACGTGTTTCTAGCAAAGTACTGAAAATAAGAGCATGGATACGAATATAGTCAATTTGGTACGAAGTGCGATGAACAAATTAATATGAAAATAAAGGACTAGGATAATGAGAGTAAAGAGAATAATAATTAATATGAAAGCTTTCAACACATATTCTGCCATTTTGATGAATGAGCTCAAGAGCTGGGTGGAGAGCTGGGCTGTGGAAAGGGGTTGCACTGGTTGGTTGCACTGAATCAAATACTTGCTAGACAAGTAGAGCATCTAGCAGACAAAGAAGTGAAGGATCTAGAGTCTCATGCAGTCGACGTTAATTATTCACTTCAGCAGCTTAGAAAATCACTCATTTCCCCACCTCTGTCTTCTTGAGGGTAACTAACGATGCACCATTAATATCTGCCTTATGAGCCAGCCCTCAAAATCCCGAGAATGAATGTGATAATTAACAGGGAAACAGTCATTAATAAACAGTCTGCTAAATTATAGACCACTTTCCACAATGACTTGTGGTGTGGTGCTGTGAAATATTCGTACCTTCTAATAAATATATTAAATAAATTAACTGACTTACTCACTTGTACGACCGTTTGTACATATTTAACCTTGCATGACAGTATAACCTGTTTTGAAGAAGCATTGTAGTTGATTAACCTGGGAAAATAATTGATATTTTCCACAGGGAGTAATGGGCCGCAAAAGTTTTGCATTGAAAAGGTTGGTAAAGAAACATGGCTGCCCAGAAGTCACACTTGGTGAGTAAAATATCAATGCATTCGTGTTTATTTGCAGTAGGAATGCTGCGGTTTTATATCTATTACCTATGCAATGTCTTTGGTATTTTATCTCCACATAACCCAGTCTGCCTAGGTGTTCTATTCCGGTTTAGTTTAGAGATACAGTGTGGAAACAGGTCCTTCGGCCCAACAGGTCCACACCCATTAGAAACATAGCAAATAAATGCTGGAGTAGGCTGTTCGGCCCTTCGAGCCAGCACCTCCATTCAATATAATCATGGCTGATCATCCAAAATTAGTACCCAGTTCCTGCTTTCTCCCCATATCCCTTGATTCCGTCATTCCTAACAGCTGCAGTATATCTAAATCTCTCTTGAATATATCCAGTGAATTGGCCTTCACTGCCTTCTGTGGCATAGAATTCCACAGATTCACAACTCTCTGGGTGAAAAAGTTGTTCCTCATCTCAATCCTAAATGGCCCACCCTTTATTCTCAAACTGTGACACCTGGTTCTGGACTCCCCCAATATCGGGAACATTTTTCCTGCATCTAGCCGGTCTACTCCCTTAAAAATGTTATGTACTTCTATAAGATCCTCCCATCCTTCTAAATTCCAGTGAATATAAGCCCTGTCGATCCATTCTTTCATATGTCAGTTCCGCCATCCCGGGAATTAATCTGGTGAACCTACGCTGCACTCCCTCAATAGCAAGAATGTCCTTCCTCAAATTACCAAACCCACTCAATACTCTCTGTGTGGTCTCGCCAGTGCCCTGTACAACTGCAGTAGGACCTCCTTGCTGCTCCTATACTCAAATCCTCTTGCTAAGAAGGCCAACGTGCCATTTGCTTTCTTCACTAACACATCACATTAACACTACCCAACACACTAGGGACAATTTTACATTTATAGCCAGCCAATTAACCTCAAAACCTGTGCATCTTTGGAGTGTCAGAGAAAACCCACGCAGGTCACGGGTGAATGTACAATCTCCGTATAGACTAGCACCAGTGGTCGGGATTGAACCAGGATCCCTGGCACTGTAAGGCAGTAACCCTACCGCTACGTCACTGCGTGGCCGTATTATCCCCCTCAATGTCTCACTATTCCCGGCAGGTCATAGATAGGACTGTTCGGTACTTTTGTAACTTTGTTGGCACCAAAATGTGTACTGTCTAGGTTGTATGCAAAACAAAGCATTTCACTGTACCTAAGTACATGTGACAATAAAGTATATCCATCTAAATTTGCCACTACATTTATAGTGTAGTGTTTCTGAATAGATCTGGCTACTCGGAACTCAATTCATGAGTCACCATGGGGCACTTTAATCTGGAAATACACATCCTTCCACTCTCAAGTCACTTGGGCCACTGATGAACAGTTTCAGACTTGTGCAAAAATAAGGTGCACACCTGGTGAAGTTGCAACAGAGAAATACGTGCATATGAAGCAGAAAAAGCTGCATGCACAAGACACATCTGATCAATCCCAATTTTAACAATTCACATCCGACCTCGATCTTAACACACTGTATTCCACCTGAATAATGCCGGTTGTTTGAATAGCAAGCAAAGGCAGGAGACTTCAAAAACGTCCACATCCTCAGTTATCGTAAAGTTCATCGCATGAATGCCAGAGCAGATTAAGGCATTTGTAACCATCTTTAGCCAAAAAAAGCCAGTGGATAAGAGCCCATCTGAAGAAGGGTCTCTTCGTAACATCACATGTTCCTTTTCTCCAGAGATGCTACTTGACCCTCTGAGTTACTGCAGCTTTATGTGTCTATTGGGCCTGTCCCACTTTGGCGATTTTTTTGGCGACTCTCATAGTCGAATATCCGGCGACTGGACCCCCCCTACGACAACATCTACGACAATGTCTACAACAACCTACCACCTAATCGATATCAAGCTACCGACAACCGGCGACACATTAGGATGTCCACCTACGACCACACCTGCGACAACCTACGTCCACCCACGACAAGCTAGGACTCAGTCGGCGACAACTGAAGACAATTCAGTCGCCAGTACCTGTCGCCGGTTGACGTAGGGTGACATGCGTAGTCACCAATGGAATTCACAGAAGTCAGCACCGGCGACAACCTATGACAGCATCTATGTCAGGAGAAGTCAAGCTACGCTCATTGGCGTCAAGCCAACTGTCGCCTGAAAACGTTTGAACATTTCAAAATCCAGCGGCGACCAAAAACACTACGATTCTTTGGGCAACTGAGGAGACGACGCACGACCATACAGGCGACACCTCAGCGACCATGTGGCGACAGCCTAGTCACCTATTAAATCACCTAAGTGGGACAGACCTTTTTCTTTGAGCCAATGGATAATCCATCTTCACTTTCTTCTGAGGTTCCTGCCACCACCAAACCCGGCGTTCTTATGCTGGGATTCAGCAGAGGCTATGGAACTAGTCATCATGCCATAATCCTGAAGGTTTTAATTGGTCATATCCCGATCCATGCTGTTTCATTTTCATCTACCCATTAGTGCAAAACTGCCTGGGAACGTCACAGAGAACATGAAGAATCCAATCATGTGCATTATCACCTTGTCAGTGTTTTCGTTTATCAAATTACCTACATAAGGTGTTGTGTAATCAGCGATATCGAGCAACTTGGTTTTCACCCACTTTGTCCAGAACTTCATGATTGTCTCGGTCATTCTGCAGCCCTTCTACTACCTGCATGATGCGTCAGGAATGTGATGAAATGCATTCACGCCTGGATAAGAATGACTCCAATGATACAAGGCACAGAGCATCCAACTTGCTTGACACTCCATTCAAATGAGTCATAGTCGTACAGCGTGAAAATATGCCCTTCGGCCCAACTTGCCCACACCGACCAACATATCCCATCCACACTAGCCCTACCTGCCTGAGTTTGGCCCATATCCCTCGAAACTGATCCGATCCATGTACCTGTCTAATTGTCTCTTAAACGTTGCGATAGTCCATGCCTTAACATCCTCCTGTGGCAGCTCGTTCCATACTTCCTCCACCACGTCTGTGTTGTGACTGCAATGTGCACCAGCTACACACTGTAAACCACACTTCTCTTTGCTGGCATAAGGGGCAAAGTTTATTTTCCCCATAGTTTGAGCCAGCACTTGACTCAATAAGGCACCACGGTGAAATAGAAACAGGTGCTAGTTGAGGAATGATGTTCCATTAGTTGGATTCACACCGTGCACGATGGAATATAATGGTAGTTTCTGGGGCTGCGTTGTCTACCATCTGTAAAATGCACCATAATTATGTGCCTATGCCACTCTAAAAGCATCGCCCAAACACCCACGAAAGGCGAGCAGCACACAGGGGTATCACCAGCCACCGATTTCCGAAGTCACAGTCCATCAACCATCACCAAATCCAGGAACTTACTCCACAGCGATACGCCGGGAGTACCTTCACTTGAGAAACTCCACCACTTCAGGAAGACAACTCCCTACCACCTCCAAGGACATTTAGGCTGGACTTGCTCTCAAATACAAATCATTATTTTACATCCAAAGTGAAGACAAAATATTTTACATACAACTGCAGTTAGAAACAAAGAAAATAGGTGCAGGGATATGCCATTCGGATCCTAAGATAGGCCCTAAGAGCTAAATCTAACTCTCTTGAAAACATCCAGTGAACTGGCCTCCACTGCCTTATGTGGCAGGGAATTCCACAGATTCACAACTCTCTGGGTGAAAACGTTTTTTCTCAGTCCTAAATGGCCTATCCCTTATTCTTAAACTGTGACTCCTGGTTCTGGACTCCCCCAACATCGGGAACATTTTTCCTGCATTAGTTAGTTATATCAGTTAATATTAGTTACATTAAAATAAAGCTTCAGAGTCATAATGTTCATCTAATGTTTAGAGAAGGGAACCTGTTGGAGTATCAATGCTCATCCTGGAGTACAAATGATCTGAAATGTATTTAGGACATCTGCAAGTGTTTAAATTGAGCCAAATAATCATTGATGTATGTGTATTCTTCAACAGCTTTAACCGCTTGGATTTGCCACCTTATAAAAGTTATGAACAATTAAAAGAGAAGCTGCTTTTTGCAATCGAAGAGACTGAAGGATTTGGACAAGAATAGTTGCTTCACATAATCTTGATACTAAGAGATGGCATCGCAATGTTCACTTGCTCCGATCTCCAATCATTTACAGTTGCACAGTTGTCTATTTGTATGTAAGCTATTTGCCCAGAGAAATAATTTACTCCTGGAATTCTATAAAGTTGACTTGCTTTTCTTCCAGTCTTTATGCAAATTGTCTCGACCATACATAGTATTTTACATACTTGCATTTTCCTTAGAAAAAATGTCTTGGGAGAAGAGAGTTTGGCTGATTTCTGAAATATAGTGATTTTTTTTTAAAGATATCGGAAACAGCTGAAATATTCATGGCTCTAGTTTTATAGAGCTTATACTAGGTGATCTGGTAGGTGTGTGCTATTAGGCCCCGTTAGTGCAACTTGCATCTTCCAGAAGAAAACATGCCCTGTGGGTCAGTTTCCACTGATCGATCGATTCTGTCAGGGTTACTTCTTGCATGGCTGTCACTGAACTATTTAAGGCTTATGCCAAACACTGTCAAATATCTAGATTTAATGCTGCTGGCTTGTGAGATCATAGAATGTGTAAATGCTGACAAGAGGTTTTTCTTTACTTTCTTGATGTTATTGCTGTTTATGTCTTGTGTATAGTATACTGAAATAAAGAAAAGCAGAGGGACTGGGTAGTACCCCAAAAATACTAATGTTATTTTATATACAAGAAGCTAATGTGGACGATTTTCACAATGTAATTATGCAAAATATTACCTCTGCTGCTTTTACGTTCAGTCTTTTAGAAGAGTTACGTTTATCAATCAGGAATAAAAATAAATCAATTAAGTTTTGCACATTTGTAAGGAATGTTGTGTAATTAGTTTTCCCATGGCAATGGTATACATCCTGTATTTGTGTAAATTACATTATGCATAGGTTTATTTCCTTTTCTGGCTTTGAAATATAATTTCTAATAGGCCTTCAACCTCTGAGAAATATCAAGTGATTTATTTTTTAAATTCAGAAGTTTCAAAAACATGTAATAAAACATTTAAAATAGTTTCATCAGTATTGAGGGCATTTAGTTAATGACATGTAACAAAAATCTATTTAAAAATAATTGTGAATTATTGAACTGCAACTTCTAACACGCTGTGCTTCCTTGCAGTGACTGGGGAGATATAGACATTTGAAATGTAACATTTGTAATGCTTTAAATTTAAACATTGTAAATTCCATTAAAGTTTTTAATTTGTAAAAGTTTTGTAAAACCTCGAGTTTGGTCAGTTTTTGCTACTGTTTTTTTAATGGTGTAATATAAACCCCCCCCCCCCCCCCCCAAACAAAAGCAACTTAGAAACTGACCACTTCTGTACTTCAGATAGTATATACCGTCAGTGCAATATCAAGATTAGCGCCGAACCTTCAATCTTCTGTCAGGGACATGAAAATCTCAAATTTTATCTATAATAATTATGTAAAAAAAAACTTTCAAAAGGTCAAAATAAAATCAGATGACTATTTTATCTTCTCAGTTATTTTAGTTGTAAATGGGAGGCTTGTAGAATACAAGATGTTGTGAATAATTAAAAACAATGTATAAATGTAGAATGGATTAAGTTAATGGGCTTGCAGGCGACTCACATTGTTTTGTCATTTTGGATTTAATAGAATTTTTCTTCTTGGAGACCTGAATATTCAAAGAGTTTCTCTGCACCACAAGAAATAGATAATATGATATTCTTAAGGGTCAAGATTATCATATCATGTTTTAACATGCAACATCAACACCATTCTATCTGAAGTCTGAAAAAGGGTCCCAATCCTAAACGCCACCTATCCTTGTTATCCAGGGATGCTGCCTGGCCCGCTGAGTTACTCCAGCACTTTGTCTTTTTTTGTAAACCAGTTCCTTGTTTTATTCTCTATTCTAGTTTATTTTCTTTTGGCCAGCTGAATTATATATCACGCCAACATTCACAAATCAACACTAAAGATGCACAAATATAAATGTTTATTTGGTTAATGCTGTATCAGGGCTGCACAATTGTGTAAATTCCTTTGTGGTTAAATGAATAAAAATCCTTTTCATTGATGTTTGAAAAATCAATTAACTTCAAAATTGATCGTCTCACACGGTGACTGGCTGAACAGTTGACATCGTTGGCTTCAGCTAGGTCCTCAATAACTTCAGTAATTCAGCAGCTTCTTTTTGAACCTAAAAACAGAAAAGAAAAGTGGATCATCTCCAGATCATCTTACGTATAGATTCATCCTGCATCATGTGGGCTAAAGACATAATATAGCAATGTCTTCAAAGTTTGATTTTTCAAGTCATAAATCCTGTAGATATATTTCAAGTCACTTAAACAGAATGAAAATGTTCAATTATATTCATTTGTGTAATGCACTTCACTAAACTTTCCTCTCCATGCCAAGTTGACTTGTTGCAGGTGTAATTTGACCCAAAACGTCACCCATACCTTCTATCCAGAGATGCTGCCTGTCCCACTGAGTTACTCTAGCATTTTGTGTCATATCTTTGGTGTAACCCAGCATCTACAGTTCCTTCCTACACAATAGATGATTTCCCACTTGTGTTCCATGCATCCACAAATAACAGAAGCTGTGGTTGGAAATGCTGAGATCTCATTTCTAAAAACTGGTTGTTGAAATTATTATTTTTTTAAATGTCAAGACAATGGTTCTTGAAAAATTATGCTTATTTTGTGGAAGCATAGTTTAAAAAAATAGCAATAATGACCATAGAATAACTGGCAGATAGGACCATGGCATTTAAAAGGCTTTTAGGTAGGCACAACAATATGCAAGGAATCATGGATCATTGCAGGCAGAGGAGATTGAGTATGTTCGACATAACCATTGAGGGCATAAGGGCCTGTTCCTGAGTTATACTGGTCTATGTTCCATTCATGTCAAGTAGCTTAGAGTACAGACACAAAACACAATATCTCAGTTGTGCAATTCACAACTTGCTGCACCTTCAGACAAACAACAACACTGGCAAGTACATAAATTGCTTAAGGGTATCCCATTTTCTTTTGATTGAAAGAGCATGGAAAACAGGCCCATTGACTCCAGGTCGACCATCGATCACCCATTTGCAGGAGTTTTATATTATCCCACTTCCGCATCCACTCCCTTCACTCAGGGCAATTTACAGAGGCCAATTAACCTACAAGCCCGCATGTCTTTTGGATGTGGAAGGAAACCTATGCAGTGGCGGAAAATGTAAAAACTACACATTCAGCAAGATCAAGATCAAACCCATGTCTCTGGCCAACCCAGCCCAACCAGCTGCACCATTGCGCTGCTCTTGCACCACAGAGCCACCCTGGTTTGCAAAAGCTTGGGACAAATCCAATTTCAATCATCAATTAAGTTATGGAATATGCTGTTAACCGGCAATACTTAACTACCATTAACATTTTCGCTGATGCCCAGCTTGGATTTTACCAGGATTACTCGACTCCCAGGCTTCATTGCAACCATGGTCTAAGGAGGGACCATAGAAGTGATCTCCCAAGGTGCGATTATCCAGGGAACATTTGACTGAGAGTGGCATCAGGGAATTTTAATAAAAGGAGAGAGCACTCCAGTAGTTGGGAGTCATGCCTCACACAAAGGTGGCTGGTTGTTGTCACTGGTCAATGTGATCCCATATCATTACAGGAGTTCCTCAGGACAGTGTCCTTGATTCAACTGCTTTGTCAGTGATTCTACCACCGAATGTGAAGAGTGACCATGTTTACTGATGATTGCACAGTCTTCATTTTCATTGACAATTCCCCAGTAAATGAAACAGTCCATGCTACATGCAGTAAGACTGAGACAGCATTCAGGGATGGGCTGATAAGAGGCAAGTAACTCATGCTGCAAAAATGCCAGGTAATAACTATGTCCTACTCTTGACATTAAATGGCATTACTATCATTGATTCCACCAATGTAATGAATGACCAAAAACACTTTTTTTCCCCCAATGAGCCAATGAAATTCACCAGTCAGCACCGGCTACAAACCTACGAGAACCTATGAGAACCTTCGATTTCCTGGCGACCCACCTACGGCTCGAGAATTCTCGCTACTCTCCATGGTGGCTTCATTCTAATGGCCGCTAATTTTTCAACAGAATGCGGGAACTCCTCACGGCCATGAAGGTGACTCCCCGGCAACCACCCACAAACATGTGGCAACCACATGTGGCAACCAAATGTGGCGACTGTATAGTTTCCTGCAGTCGCCTAAGTGGGACAGGTCCATTATAGTATACTTGAAGACATCTTAATTCAGGAATGTTCAGTTCAAGCTGAATTATCAAAACCTGTCGTCTTTAACAATAATATTTTAATTTGAACACATCATTGAAAAGAATGTTAGGAAGTTAAGTTTACACTTTAGCCAACAAAAGCTGCAGATTAAGATGGTATAATCTTACCTGCTTGTCTTCTTCATTTCGTGCTGGGTAGTTTGCAGCTTTGCTCAGCCACAATAAAGCCAGTCTCTTGTTTTGTAATTTAATGTAAGTTTTCCCCAACATTAATAAGTTTTTGCTGTAGAAATTTGGTTCAGCTGCAAAATAAAAGGCACATTAAGCTTGCAATCACCGCACAAAGCAATGAAGCATTTGAGAAAGAACAGAAATCAAGACTCTTTTTAATTATTTTGGTCTCCATTTACAATAATGCGAAAGGTTGGATTACTTTACTTTAGTTTTGCTAAAGGAGCTAAATTATAAAATATTAAAAGTAAAACAAGTTTTTAGTTTAAGGTGGCACAGTGGTAGAGTTGCTGTCATACAGCAGCAGGTTCAATCCTGACCACTGGCGCTGTCTGTAAGGAGTTTGTACATTCTCCCCGTGACCACTTGGGTTTTCTCTGGGTGCTCTGGTTTCCTCCCACATTCCAAAGATGCGCAGATTGGTAGGTTAATCGTCTTTTGTAAATTATCCCTGGTGTGCAGGATGGCACTAGTGTATGAGTGATTGCTGGTCGACACGGAGTTGGTGAACCAAAGGGCCTGTTTCCACGCTGCATCTCTAAACTAAAGCAGGGAAACAGGCTGTTTGGCCCACTAAGTCCTTGTTGATCATCGATCACCCATTCACACTAGTTCCATGTTACTGAATCGTCACGTGCAATTTTACAAATGAAATAAATGATATACATTTATGAAACTCATACCTTCTTCTGCTTTGTCAAAATAATTAAGGGCCTGAAACAAAAATGTTTTGAAATGTTATTGGCTACTGTAACATTAAGATATGAAAATAAAGAATCCACACACTATTGCTTATGATGGTGTGAAAACAGATAGCTTCACCATTTATAATCAAAGTCCTGCCTTTATACGGCGCCTTTCATTATCTGAAGACAAAAGGGATAAATATTAACCTGAATGCTGGTGAAAATTCTAATGCTTTTCAAAATAGTCATATAGTCATAAGACATAATCTTAATGAATAGACAGTGGGTTCAAGTCATTATATGGATTGTTCATGCCACTATTTATTTTGCTCATATGCCATAAATGTATAGCAGCTGTCGATGGACCTCCATATCGTTGCAGAGGGAATGGAATTGAAAATACAATAGCTTCATTCAAATAGCTTGAGGGGACTAAGTGATGATTTCAGAATGATGTTTTTCTTTAGAAGTTATAACAAGTTGCATGGAATTGCTGTGAGAAATGGAATACAAGAAACATAACCAAAACATCACCCCATTAATGAAATCATCGTGTTGCAAAATGAAATCAGTAAGTCCCTTTCACATCTCCTAATAGGAGTTAAGTAGCAAATTGTCAGCCTTGGAAATTGGCCCATGAAGACCAAAAGAAAGGTACACAAAAATGCTGGAGGAACTCAGCGGGTGCAGCAGCATCTATGAAGCGAAGGATATAGGCAATGTTTCGGCCGAAACGTTGTCCATTTCCTTCGCTCCATAGATGCTGCTGCACCCGCTGAGTTTCTCCAGCACTTTTTGTGTACTTTCGATTTTCCAGCATCTGCAGTTCCTTCTTGAAGACCAAAAGAAAAACAGGCAAGTAAAAGGTGTTATCATAAGACAGCATGATCACAAATATTTTGTTACCCATTTCTCAGTGGTCCACAACAGGTCTGTTTTTGAGTTATTATGTCCTATTTACCTCTTCATACGTGGAGCTTGGTGGGGTGGCAAACAATGCAGAGGCTATTTTCTGTTGGATCCAGGGCATTTCAGCAAATGTAAAACACCTGAGAGAAATAAAATGAATTATTTGGCCAGCCATCTTAAGCAAAATATGCGATGACTAGGAATTTAACATGAAGGTTGGTAGAAAGCACGGAAGATTGTCTAAGGCTACATGGCAGGAGAAATATTGGGCAGAGCATTGGCAGATAGAATTTAATCCCGACAAATGCAAGGTGACGCATTTTGGAAAGTCAAATAGGGATGGGGCATAAAGTAAGTGTAAGGTTACCAAGAAATGGTGATGAACAAAGAAACATGAATAAAACAAAGCACTCTGAAGTTTGAAGAAGGGTCTTGACCCAAAATGTCACCTATTCCATTTCTCCAGAGATGCTGCCTGACCCTCTGGGTTACTCCAGCAGTTTGTGTCTGTCTTGCGTTTTAAAGGGGATTTGAGGAGAAAGATGGTTGTTATCTGGAACTCACTGCTGGTGAAAGTGGTGGAAATGGATACAATCATTATTCCAATAGTCACAGCGAGTAACTCAGCGAGTCAGACAGCATCTGTGGAGAAAAGGAATATGTGATGTTTCGGGTCGAGACTCTTCTTCAGACTGAGAGTCAGGTGAAAGGGAAATGAGAGATATTGACCGTGATATAGAGAGATGTAGAACAGATGAATGAAAGATATGCAAAATAGTAACGATGATAAAGGCATTGTTAGCTGTGGGCTCGGTGAAACGAGTTACAATGAGATTCAAAAATATCAGTTATGCAGATAGTGAATTGGGCAAGACATTAAAGGATACAGAGTTAGTGTGGGAAAATGGGATGTGTTGATGGACAAAAAGGTCGGCATGGACATAGTAGGCTGAAGGGCATATTTCTGTCCTGTACAACCCTATGGATCTACAACATCATTCATTAAGATGCTGCATCTTGACTTTACAATTTGACAAAAGGCCAAAAAACAGGATCAGCAGTCTTTCCCAACCACAGGCTCACAAATGTAGCTACGATGCACACCCCCAGACATCAAATCCACCCATATGCGCACACCCGTACCCATACACACACCTCTCTATAATCAAAAGTGTTCAGTAGTTTTCTGCACGATTTTGTGTACATTTCAAACTGGAAATGGAAAGAAGACAGATAAAAAATAACGCAGTCTTGGTGAAACCATTTGATTCGCTCAGATTCTTAAATGAAAAAAATTGATTAGCGCAATAAATTGATTTCTTGTAACGATAAAGTAAGATAGACAAAAACAAAGAAGAATGTTACAAACGTTTATCCTTACATAAGCAAATTTAAGGAAAACGTGTAATTCTGCCATTCATCAACAAATTAGTTAGAATGGCAGGTACATACTCTAAATAAGAACCACAGATAATTAGGTTCCTACCATAATCCCATTAAATGAAATGATGTTGCATCTTTGGGATTAAGTTCAATGGCTTTCTAAAAGAGAGAAGACATTTTTTTCCACATAACTAATCACTGTATGAGTTTACTTAATTTCTTAGTTTGCATATGCTAGTTAATACCATTAAAATATAATTTCAGAATGGAATCAAGTTTTTAATTTTGTTAGAATAATGATACAGAGATATTTATCCATGCTGATGAAATGTACACCTGCTCGAGAAACGTAACGCATTTGGACTAACTGCCATTGAAACATAGAAAATGGGTGCAGGAGTAGGCCATTCGGCCCTTCGAGCCTGCACCGCCATTCAATATGATCATTGTTGATCATCCAAAATCAGTAAACCGTTCCTGCTTTCTCCCCATATCACGATTCCGTTAGCCCTAACTCTCTCTTGAATACATCCAGTGAATTGGCCTCCACCGCCTTCTGTGGCATTTATATAAAGTATGAATAGGATATTCCAGTGACCCTTCCATTTAAAGGTGTCCTCTGGACTTCTGGCATTGCAAAAGCATACATACAAAAACAATGATTTTGTGGGCACTTGGAGCTTGTCATTTATCAATTTACATTTTGCAAACTGCTCTCAGTAGGCAGTATATAGACTTGAGGACGACTTTAACTTAAGCAGTTAAATGGTTATACAAGGTTAACTCGCAGGAATGATTGGGTTAACCTATGATGAGCGTTTGACGGCACTGGGCCTGTACTCGCTGGGGTTTAGAAGAATGAGAGGGGACCTCGTTGAAACTTACTGAATAGTGAAAGGCCTGGTTAGAGTGGATAGGGAAAGGATTTTTCCAATCGTGGGAGAGTCTAGGACCAAAGGCCATAGCCTCAGAATAAAAAGACGTGCCTATAGATAGGAGATGAGGAGGAATTTCTTTAGTCAGGGTGTAATGAATCTGTGAAATTCATTACTACAGACGGCTGTGGAGGCCAAGTCAATGGATATTTTTAAGGTGGAGATTGACAGGTTCTTGATTAGTATGGGTGTCAGGGTTTATGGGGAGAAGGCAGGACAATTGAGTTGAGAGTGAAAGATGATTGAATGGCGGAGAAGACTTGACAGGCCGAATCGCCTAATTCTGCTCCTATGCCTTGCAAATCTTCATCAAAGTAATAAATTCTTGCTGAGAAATTGGCACAAGCATGTGACCTAATCATTGCTCACAGTAGCATTTTGGTTGCTGTAAATGCCATTCATAAATTCCTCAGCATTAAAGTGCCATTGCTTAATCAGCATTGCTCAATCAGCTTTGTATTACAAAGGGCCTTCTCTTTGCCAGCGACACTACACAAAGTTCATGAAGAAACCTCTCACACCTATGAGCATGGAGGTGAGAGAGCCTACAATAAAGATTAGGGGTGGGGGTCATAGAGTCATAGTGTGGAAACAGGCCCTTCGGCCCAACTCGCCCACACCGGCAACAAAGTCCCAGCTACACTAGTCACACTGTACACCCCCAACAAGGTGATCACCAATATTGCTCCACCCTTATTGCCTCAATGGACGAACCGTTCGTAATGTCACCTCTAAACACATCCATGACTACCTCCTTAACCAACAATGCAATCCCCCCCCCTCACTTCCCCTTACCCCTGTCTCTCCTGAAGCTCCTGTACCCCGGAACATTGAGCTGCCAGTCCTGCCCCTCCCTTAACCAGGTTACAACGTCCTAGTCGCTCGTACCTATCCATGCCCCAAGCTCATCTGCCTTACCCGTCAGGCCCCTTGCATTAACATACGTGCAGTTTAAACCAATCCTCCTTCCTTGCTCTCTACCTTTCACCTGCCTATTCTGTCCATTAACCTCACGCACACCACCCTCCATACCAATTTCTAGCCTCTGTCCTGCACGTGATCCCAACTCCCTGCCAATCTTGTTTAAACCCTCCTGGGCAGCATCAGCAAACCTTCCCGCTAGGATGTTGCTCCCCCAATTAAGGGTGGGTCTGGTGATTAATAAGCAGCGGATGGGGGGGGGAAGCTAACTGGTCAACTAATCAATGGATTTGGGTGTTTAGGACCTAGGTTGGGTTATTTATAAATGAGCTGGGGTGGGATGAAGGTATCACAGTCCCAGAGCCAGTCATACAGCACGGAGACAGGCCCTTCAGCCCATTTCGTCCATGCTGACCAAGATGCCTCATCTAAACTAATCCCATTTCCCCCGCATTTGGCTAATATCCCTCTGAAGTTTTCCTATCCATGTACTTGTCCAAGTGTCTTTTAATTGCTGTTATAGTTTCTGCCTCAACTATCTCCTCTGGCAGTTTATTCCAAATACCCTGCACCCTGAAGAGATTTGAAAAAGATTTGTCCCTCAGGTTCCTATTAAATCTTTCCCCTCTCACTTTGAACCCATGTCACCTGGTTCTAGATTTCCCTACCACGGAGAAAAGGCTCTGTTCCCCTCATGATTTTATAAATTGCCCTTATGATTTTTTAATAGTAAATGAGTTATGGGTGAACTACCCGAGTCAGGCCTGGGACCTGCTCAGGAAGTCTCTTAACAAGTCCTGCAGAAGTAAAGCTTGCAGGGTTGTGGGAAGATTGTATCCACAGGAATGAGCTGTAGAATGCAAAAGAAAATCCCAGGGAGTGACAGCAAGACATGCAGTAGACATCATTCGGCAAAGCTGCACATGTCCCAGATCCTTCAAGTGTAACAGGGTATGAATGCTCAAAGAAACTCAAAACAAACATCACTGCCTTTGTAAATCCAAGCCCTGATGTCCCCAATTTTTCATTCATAATTTATTTTACACAGAAGCTGCATCGTGCAACAGAGAAACAAAATGTGGCATGATACCAATATTAGAAGAAATCGGAGTGGCAGACCAGATGTCCCCTCAAGAATACTCCACCATTCTGACACATTTTAGATCAATTGACCTCACTTTTAGAATCTATTCTGTCACTAACTATGCTTTCTTCCCTTTGTCAGGATTTAACGTTTAATGAGACTTTCTGAACATTTAACTATTGTTAACTAACACCAGCACACTTGTAGTCCTGCTTCAACGTCCCTCCAAACGTTGATGACCTATTCCTGCACTCTTGATAATTCTTTTTTAACTCTGATACACTTCATGGACACTTATGACTGTCAGAGGTTATGACGAGAAGACAGGAGAATGGGGTTAGGAGGGAGAGATCGATTAGCCATGATTGAATGGCGGAGTAGACTTGATGGGCCGAATGGCCTAATTCTGCTGCTGTCACTTATGAACTTACAATTGTGTGTACACTTTATGTACACTTACTATTTTAAACAACTTTCACTATGCAGCAAGGTGCACTCTTAACTCTGCTTATTCATAACACCTTCTTAATTAATTCTGATTCTTATTTAGTTCATAAAACATACAGAAGATAAAGTTTATTATCTGCCACTTTACCTGAAAATGTTCTTTAATGACATAAGCATTAGCAATTTTTGCCTTGATGCCCTCGTAGTCTCCTACATCACTGCTGCATATCGCATACCACTGTGCAAGAATTTAAGAAAACATGAAGACAATGTAGAATCACAGAGTGATACAGCGTGGAAACAGGCCCAATGGCCAAACTTGCCAACACCAGCTAACATGTCCCATCTACACTAGTCCCACCTGCCTGTGTTTGGCCCATATCCCACTAAACCTGTCCTATCCATGCACCTGTCTAATTGCATCTCAAATGTTGCGCTGGTACCTGCCGCAACTACCTCCTCTGGCAGCTCGTTCCATACACCAACCATCCCTTATGTAAAAACATTATCCCTCAGGCTCCTATTAAATCTTCTCTTCCCCCCCCCCCCTTGGGCAAGAGATTCTGTGTTTACCCAATCTGTTCCTCTCATAATTTTGTACACCTCTATAAGATCACCCCCCATCCTCCTATGCTCCAAGAAATCCTAGTCTGCTCATTCTCTCCCTATAGCTCAGGCCCTCGAGTCCTGGCAATCGTCTTTGCACCCTTTCCAGCTTGACAACATCTTTCCTATAACATGGTGCCCAAAACTGAACACAACACTCTACATGTGGCCTCACCAACGTCTTATATAACTGCAACATCACATCACATCCCAACTTCTATACTCTATACTCCGACTGATGAAGGCCATAATATATGGGGGGGAAAAAACACCGTAAAAGCACATGATAAAATGAGGCATTACCTTATGAGCTGCAAAGCTCGATGCATTTTTTTCCAGTGCCTTTTCAGCAAACTCCAAGGCCTGGTAAGTCAGGTGCTGTTTCCTCTCCGCAGTGGTGCTTTCTAGTTGAGCTAAATCACGGGAAGCTCGAGCTAAACGCCATAGAATCTCGTCATTTGTACTAGACCAAACGTAGAATGCATCTTAGCTACTGTAAACTTGAGCACTGCATTCCAAACAACACTGAAACCATCAGTATTAATTTTATTACATCACACATCTTCACGGTTTCCAAACATCAGTAGTTTAGTTTGGAGCAACAGCATGGAAATAGGTCCTTCGGCCCACCGAGTCCACGCCAAGCGTCGATCACCTGTTCGCACTAGTTTTATGTTATCCCACTTTCTCATGCATTCCTTACTCACCAGGGACAATTTACAGAGGCCAATTATCCTACAAACGCGCACATCCTTGGGATGTAGAAGTACACTGGAGCACCCGGAGAAAACCCATGTGATCCCTACACAGATAACACCTGATGTCAGCATCAAACCCATGTCTCTGGTGCCGTGAAGCAGCAGCTCTACCAATCTTAAACCAGTAAGTTTAATAGGAAAACCCCTAAGATGTTGTCAATGATACAGCACTTCTTCCATGGGCACTTCTGCTCGTAGTCTTTTGTTTTGAATCAGGGAAATCACTTCAATTGTTACAACCAAATATAGTTACAAAGGCAAATATCAGCAAATAAAACTTAATCATGTTTTAACAAAGATTACCAGTCAAGGAATCTAAGGAAGGATGTGCTGGCTCTGGAGAGGATCCTGATGAGTTTACAAGAAATATCCCAGGAATGAGTAGGTTAATATATGATGAGCGTTTGTCGGCACTGGGCCTGTACTCGCTGGAGTGTAGAAGAATGAGGGGGGACCTCATTGAAACATACATAATGGTGAAAGACATGGATAGAGTGGATGTGGATGTGGGAGAGTCTAGGATCAATCAATCAATCAATCAATCAATCAACCTTTAATGTCATCTTGCAAGCAACAGTTGTACAGTGCAAAATGAAAAGACGTTTCCCAGGGAATACCGGAGCATCGCACATGAAATTTAAAACATTTCACACATAATAACACTAAAAACAATCCAGTCCCTGATGAAACAGTATAAATAGTTAAAAGCAGGTAAAACAACAACGTTAAAATACAGTAAAACCAATCATAAAAATGTCCAGGGCAGCTGATTTGAGTGGCCAGTGCCAGTTATTAAAGTGTCCGTGCCAAGCCGCAGAATCAAGTGACTGTGAGTACAGAGTGACTGTTTAGCAGCCTCACAGCCTGTGGCAGGAAGCTGTTTAGCAGTCTTGTAGTCCGGGCATTGATGCTGCAATATCTCTTGCCTGATTGCAGGAGATCCAGGTGTATGTGGAGGGGGTGCAGTTTGTCCTTAGCAATTCTCTGAGCTTTTTTCAGACAGCGGCTCTGGAACAGTTCTTGTACCGAGATCTGTATTAGAGGTCATAGCCTCAGAATTAAAGGACATTCTTTTAGGAAGGAGATGAGGAGAATTTTATTTAGTCAGAGGGTGGTGAATCTGTGGAAGGCTGTGGATGCTGTCAGTGGATACCTTTAGTGCAGAGATAGATAGATTCTTAAATAGTACAGATGTTGTACAGGTTATGGGGAGAAGGCAGGAGAATGGGGCCAGGAGGAAGAGATAGATTAGCCATGATTAAATGGCGGAGTAGACTTGAATGGCCCAATTCTACTCCTATTCCTTATGACCTGAAGGGTGTTTTTATCTGTAATTGCGCAATATATTATATTTTCTTATGTAATGATAAAGCACAGATAGGCACCAGTGGCATGTGAAAACTATAGTTAATGCACAATTAATGAAAATGACTGAATTTGAACCAAAATTTGCTTGGTTCAAATTCAGTCCTTTTTACTGTTTATTCTTTTTTTCCCCTTACTTAAGTGTAGGTAGGTTTATTATTGTCACGTGTACCGAGGAACCCGAGGGTTTGTTTTGCATGATACCCAATCAATTCAGATAATACCATGCATAAGTACAATCAAGCTAAACTCAAGTACAATATATATAGTGAAGGGAAAGATAACGTGCAGAATATAGTTCTCAGCAATGTAGCACATCTAGCTGTCCCTGCGACTGGTGGTGCGCACTTCCAAGCTTCTGTATCTTCTGCCCAACAGGAGCACGGAGCAAATGCAATGAATGGGAATGGTCTTTATTTGTGTTGACTGCTTTCCCGAGGCAGCGCAAAATGTAGGTGGAATCAATGGCAGGGAGTTTTATCCATATGATATACATCCACAACCCTCTGCAATTTTTCAAACTAAGCTATGATGCAGCCCTGCAGAATGCATTGACAAAATCAGGTATTAATCACATTCATGGGAGCTTTAACCTTACTCTCCTCTGTTATAGATTTTACTTGGTACTGCCAACACTCACTAGAATGGAAATATATCCTCAGCTGTATATGCTAGGCACATAAATATATTGTGAATGCATTCCTAAACCCAGCCACAGTGCCTTTTACAGAGCACTCATTTGAAGAAGGGTCTCGACCAGAAACATCACCCCTTCCTTCTCTCCAGAGATGCTGAATTACTCCAGCAATTCCCGCTGAATTACTCCAGCAATTTGTGTCCACCTTGAGTTCAAACCAGCATCTGCGGTTCCTTCCTACACACTTCACTATATTGCCTGTTTAGGACATGACCAAAGATGAATATCTATTCTTTGGAAAAGTAACTCATGCTTCAAAAGCATTCACACTGCTGTGTCAACAACATCAAAATATTCCTTCCCCCAACAACTCACTGTCCAGGACTCAAAGTGCTGGAGTAAGTCAGCAGGTCAAGCAGCATCTGTGGACAACAAAGACAGGTGACGATTTGGTTCACGACCCTTTATCGGACTCTTGAGTCTGAAGAAGAGTCCCAACCCGAAACGTTACCTGTCCATGTTTTCGTGAGATCCTGCCTGACCCACTGACTTACTCCAGCACTTTGTGTATTTTTGTGTAAACCAGCATCCGCAGTTCCTTGTTTCTCCAACTCACTGACCAAGCTATTTATAATCAGCTTGGTTTGAGATCAATGCTTGCCTAAAGTACTAACATTTCAGTGAAGCTACACATTACTGGTGCAAAGAGCGCACCACTGCTCGTGTATAGAGCAAGCACTTTCCATTTATGCTTTAGGATAATCCAAACTAATTATGAGACTCCAAGGGGTTCAAGTACGCACCAAAGCAAAACATTGCAAATTTCAATACCAAGTGCCGATAGATCCTTGGGATTTCACTGCACTTTATGTGCAAGTGACGAATAAAACTTGACTTGACGAGATAATCTACAATATTCATACATATTTTGAATATAATTTGGGTATTATAATACCTGTCCTTGTGTTTAATAAGAAGGAGATAAAGCGTCTCAATTTCTCCAGTGCCATAAAGATAGTCTGCTTGGTCTATGATTTCTTCCACTAGAAATACAAAAAACAAGTTGAAATAATAAAGTAAAATCATAAAATAAATGCCATTTATCTATTTATAAGAATTTTAAAATGCAGATTTCTTCTTGGATGAATTGTTGCTCAACATCCAGTTTCCATATAACTGCAGGTACGAATGAAAAGAGGTATTTTACAAGAAATTAATAAACCAAATTGGCTTCTCAAGACCAGCTATATTCGACAACTGAACTATTCAGGTATTATGGAAATAGCATTACAAAACGCATCAATCTTTCATTATCTTGCATGAGACCAGCTTAATTTCTACTGTCCTAAATAAATCCAATAATCCAATTATTGCAAGATCAGCCTAACCTCAACGTCAAAAAAACCTCAACAAAACATGTAGTCAAAATTGCCATCAGGCAACATTTTCACCAATACACCAATAGCATCCCCAGCCATGCTAGTTTGCTGGAACTACCCAGCTCCTGACTTCAGTAGAACCATGGTCCAAACTAAACCAAGCTGACTTCCAGAATAGGGGAAGGAGTAACTTCAAGATGGCATCTTAGTGAATATTACACCAAGAAGTACAGAAATTCACAAATCATTAAGGCAGCACAGTGGTGCAGCAGTAGAGTTGCTGCCTAACAGCGCTAAAGACATGGGTTCGATCCTGAATATCTAATCTGTCTGTGCGGAGTTTATACATTCTCCCGGTTTCAATAGATAATTGGTGTAGGAGTAGGCCATTCGACCCTTTGAACTAGCACCGTCATTCAATGTGATCATGGCTGATCATTCACAATCAGTACCCCGTTCCTGCCCTCTCCCCATATCCCTTGACTCCTCTATCTGTAAGAGCTCTATCTAACTCTCTCTTGAAAGCATCCAGAGAACTAGCCTTTGAGGCAGAGAATTCCAGACTTACAACTCTCTGTGTGAAAAAGTTTTTCCCCATCTCCATACTAAATAGCTTACCCCTTACTCTTAAACTGTGGCCCCTTTTTCTGGACTCCCCCAATTCCTGGGAACATTCTAAAGACATGCTGGTTTGTAGGTAAATTGGCCTGTGTAAATTGCCCCTGATGCGTTGGAAATAGAACCAGTGTATGGGCGATCGATGGTTGGCATGGGCTCGGTGGACCGAAAGGATTATTTCCACACTACATCTCTAATTATTACTCATAAATCCATGATACAGAATAAAATTCATTCTTATAGAATTTATGTGGGGGGGGAATTTCAATAAATAAACCCAAAATGCAAAAGAAACAATAAATTGAGTTCGTTTTTTAATTTTTCAACAAGTATTTGACACTTGCACAGATAATATTGAAGCATGGTATTTTGCTGTCGAGCAATTTTGTTTCCCCCAAATGTTTTCCATATTATTTCCTTCAAGATGCCTGAAACAGGACCAAGTGCAAATTGCCTAAACACCCACTGTTAATTATTGTGAGTTATATCATTAAACTGTCTTGCATTCTGAATTTCCCTGAGGGGATCAATAAAGTATTTATGAATTAATTAATTAATGTGTTTAAGATTGCATGTCTCCATTCAAGCCGAATGCTGGAAAGTGGTAAGCATTTGCAGTTGCTTGTGTCCCTAAACAAGATTTGCTTTGGAAACGGCCAAGGTAGTCTCTGTGAACCAATAGCTGTGGACACTCATTACTGTAGGGAGAAAAACATTCCTGTACGAACGCAACTCCACTTATATCATGGTTCAATGAGAACAGCTTCTTCCTCTCTGTCATTAAGCTTCTAAACAGTTTTTCCATAAGCTAAGGTACTGTTCGATTCACCTGTAACCCATTGCAGACATTGGACTTTGTCTATGGAACTGATGCGTTACAATGCTGAGAACAATATTCTGCATCATAGTCATCGACTCATACGAGCGTAGAAACAAGTCCAGCGACCCAACTTGCCCATACCAACCAACAGGCCCCATCTATACCAGTCCCACTAGCCTGCATTTGGCCCATATACCTCTAAACTTATCCTATCCATGTACCCGTTTCTAAAACGTTGTGATAGTAGGTGTATTTTCCCCTTTGCTCTTGTACTGGAGCTTAACTCTTTTGTACTCGAGTTTAAATGGATTGCATTTATGAATAGTAATATCCGATCTGATTGGAAACATGTAAAACAAAGCTTTTCACTGTATATTGGCACAATAAACCTCAACTTTAAAAAATGGTGTTTCGTGTTACTGCAAATCACAATACATTTCCATTTACTTGTCTAGCTCAGCTTCGTAACTTGATTAACTACACTGTTTTGAGATGGAGCATAGAACCTCACGTTTTATGTGTGTTTGATTTATGCATTTTGGAAATAACGTCCTTGTTCCTTTGATACCAATGCTTGATTCAGAGACTTGTCTGTTCAACAGACACAATCTGTTGTAAAAATATAACTGGTTTCATGAGAATGATTGCTTATGTTACCATTTTGTTCCAAATTGTTAACTGAACACAGAACTACCACTGTTGAGCCTGAATCATGCCTCCACGTTATAGATCCAGTACACAACCATTATGCTACTACAGGTGCACAACCTTTTATCCGAAAGCCTTGAGACCAGACACTTGTCGGATTTCGGACATTTTCGGATTTCCGAATGGAAGATTTTTAGCGTAGATTAGGTAGGTAGCGCGGGCGGCTTGAAAAGTCTGGAGCGGCTGCCTCCTCCCCGGAGACCGGGGAATCATTGTAAATCATTGCATAAATGTTAGTCAGTTAGTTTGGAGGGATTTTATGTGGTGGTGGTGGTGGTGGTGGGGTGGGTGGGTGAAGGGGGAAACTTTAATTCTTAGTCCCCTACCTGGTCGGCGACTCCCAACATCGCGGAGCTGGGGGCTCTGTCCGGCCGCGGGCGGCGCCGGTTGTAGCTCCGACCCCGGCAACTCGACCCCTGGCTGCGAGGCGCTCCAAATCCAGCGCCGCCCGCGGTCGGACGCTCCAGCTCCGCGAATGTTGGGAGAAGGCGGCCTCCGCGCCCTGGAGCTTACCGCACAGCGACCCGGTAAGGCATTGCCCGCTTCCCGCTGGTATCCCAGCGCTGCTAAGCCGCCGACTCTCAACATTTGCGGAGCTGAGGTGGGGGGCGTCCGGCCGTGGGCGGCGCTGGATTTGGAGCGCCTCGCAGCCAGGGGTAGAGTTGCCGGGGTCGGAGCTACAACCGGCGCCGCCCGCAGCCCCACCGGCCACAGCGCTGCGGAGCTTACTGCACGGCGACCCGGTAAGGCATTGACCGCTCCCCGTCTCTCCGACCAGGTAGGGGACTAAGAATTAAAGTTTACCCCTTCAACCCCCCCTTCACATAAAAGCCCTCCAAACTAACTGACTAACATTTAAGCAATGATTTACAGATGTTTAAGTGTCTCCCCGGTCTCCGGGGAGGAGGCATCCGCTACAGTAGTACAGACCTGGGTTGACCGTGGGTCGTTTCGGGTCAAGTTTGGCGCCAAACGCGAGCTTTGGTGTGCAGACGACATCCTGGAAAAAATGGCCGGTTTTCGGAGTTTTTCGGTTTCCGGAACACCGGATAAAAGGTTGTGCACCTGTATACTGCCATTATCCCTACCATGCCCATAGAATTTGTCAACTTACAAATCTTCACACATTTGTAGAAAATTGTAGTGTTATCCTCCAATAAGGTTTACCTGTTTGATTAGCATAAATTAATAACGATCCTGGAATGTTTCTGTAAGTCTTATAACCCAGAAAGGTAAATAAAGTCAGAGTAAGTCCTCTTCCTAAATTTTTAGCACCTTCCAGAACCTAGGCAGAAGAGAAAAAGTTATGGATATATTAAAAAAGAGTCTCAAATATTTTACAATATTTTCTTTTCCAATGCCTCAATAGGACACATTGTTTAGAGACCAGTGCTGTGGTGGATGACCAAGCGGAGCACCAAGGCAAATTCCTTGTATGTATACATACTTGGCCAATAAACGTATTCATTCATTCATTCATCCTTTCAAGAGGAAAGCTGCAGTGGCAGCTGAGTTTGTGGTACCATGGTTAGCTCTGGTGCACAACAGGAGAGGGAGAAGCCTAGGCAAGCACTAGTAATAGGCATTAATGAGATGATGGGAATAGTCAGCTGCTCCGCTGGCCATATATGTCTGTTGTCCCCTGGTACAAGGGTCCAGTATATCTTGGATTGAGTATAAAAGATTCTGAATGGGGAGGGAGAATTGCACTTACATTGGAACATAGAATATAAAACAGTAAAGCACAGGAACAAGCCTTTGGGCCCAAAATGTCTCTGCCAAACATGATGCCAAGTTAAACAAATCACCCTTGCCTGCACTGGATCCATATCCCTGCATATTCATGTGCCTATCCAAAAGCCTCTTAATGCCACTGTCGTTTCTGCCTCCACCACCACCCCTGGCAGCACGCACCATTCTCTGAGTTAAAAAAAAAACTTGCCCCGCATTTCTCTTTTAAACTTTGTCTCTCTCACCTTAAAGCTCTGCCCTCTAGTCTTTGATATTTCCACCCTGGAATAAAGTTTCTGACTGTCTACCCCATCTATGCCTTTCATGATTTTACACACTTCTATCAGGTCTCCCCTTGGCCTCCAATTATCCAGAGAAAACAATCCAAGTTTGTCTAACCATTTCTTATAGCTAATATCCTCTAATCCAGGCAGCATCCTGGTAAACCTCTTCTGCCCCCTCTCCAAAGCCTCCACATTCTTCCTGATGATCGGCTACCAGCATTATATGAACATGTTAGTTGTTGCAGACACATTTCATGGGAAGTGTAAGAGTGAACGAAAAGTAAAAATGGAACACACAAGGCCAGTCTCACAAGGCAGATATAACAAGGCAAGACAATGAAAGAAATGGCATGATCATGATCATCTACATTATAGGTTGCAGAGAGGTCAAGAGAAACATCTAACCAATGTGATAGGAACAGAAGAAGGACACAAAATGCTGGAGTAACTCAGCGGGTCAGGCTGCAACTCTGGAGAAAAAGAATAGGTGATATTTTGGGTCAGAAACCTTCTTCAGACTGAAACAAAGTAGTAATTAATACATTAATTTCAAGCATTGCAGAGTGATCACATGTGTTAGTGTTTTATATACCATCTCCCAAATTGAAATCTACATATTTATGAAAACCTGGAAAAAATGTTTTTTATGCATGTGTTTTACATTAATATATTAATCATAATCTTAGAGCAAAGAGGAAAGACTGTTTGGTCGAAATCATGTGCTGAAATGAGCAAGAACTAGAGCCTGTAATCACATAGACTAATAAACAAAGCAATCCAAAGGAAATGCACCAAGCTAATTCTAATGTAGAAAGAAACTGCAAATGCTGGTTCAACAGTCAGACAGACACAAAAAGCTGGAGTAACCTAACGGGTCAGACAGCAACTCTGGAGAAAAGGAATGGGTGACGTTTCAGGTAGAGACCTTTCTTCAGACTGAGAGTCAGGGGGAAGGCAAACATGAGATATAGACAGTGATATAGAGAAATATGGAACAAATGAAGGAAACCATTCATTTGTCCTATAAGGTAATTCTTGTGATGGGGGTGTTGTCCTATCTGGAGCAGCTGGACAGTTTAAGTGTATATTCCTTGGAGTTTGGAAGAATGAGGGAAGGCCTTATTTAAACAAATAAAGATCTGAAAGAGGGCTGACGAGGTAGAAGTTGCGATGCTTTCACATGTGGGAGAAGCATGACCATGGGGAAGGAGTCACAAAGGCAGGGGCTAGTCATTTAAAACCGAGCTGCGTATAATTCTTTTTTTCACTCAGAGCGAAGTGAATCTCTGGAATTATTTTCCCCTTGAGAGTCATGGAGGCCAGATTATTGGGTATATTTAAGGTGGAGATAGATAAGTATTTGAAAGATTAAGGTATTGAGGGTTGTGGGGAACTGGCATTGAAGGTGTTGAAGACCAGCACAGATCTGCTGTGATCATTGTAGAGGTGTACAAAATCATGAGGGGAATAGCAAATGCGCAGTCTTTTTGCCATGGTAAGGCAACCAAGAACTAGAGAGCACAGGTTTAAGGTGTGAGGAGAAAGAGTTAATTAGAACCTGAGGGGCAATTTTTTTTTTCACACAGAAGTTAGTGGGTATATAAAACGAGCTGCCACAGGAAGTAGGTTTAGTTTCAGTTTATTATTGTCACGTTTGCCAAGGTACTGTCACATGCCTTTGTTTTGCATGCTATCTAATCAGGTCAAAAAATACTATACATAAATACAATCAAGTGAAACTCCTGTACAGTAGGTAGAGCTAAGGGGAAGGTACAGAGTGCAGAATATTGTTCTCAGCATTGTAGCTCACCAGTTCCACAGACAAAGTCCAACATCTAAAGTAGTTGACGCAGGTACAATAGCAACACTTAAAAATGGTTAGAAAAGAAACACGGATAGAAAAGATTTATTGGGATATAGACAGAGTCTTTTAAACAGGCTATGGGAATCGAGAACTATGTTTCTAGGGATATGGGCCTGGGGCGAACACATGGGACCAGCTTGGATGGGGCATCTTGGTCAACCTGGACAAATTGGACCAAAGGGCCTGTATCTATGTTGCATGTATGGGTAGATCACTGGGTACATGAGCTGCACATACATGGAGCATTGAAACAACGTGTCAAAGGCCACGGGAGGAAGGCAGAGGTCCTGGCATGCCGAGGCCTTGCTAATCCGCTGCAGAACTGGGGGAAGGAAGCTGACAACCCCAGGCCCAAGACCGGGAACCGGCGAGGAGGTGGAGGGAGTCGGCGACTGCAATGGATGCTGGATAAAGGTCTGGGAGGAAATACCGGGGAGTGGGGAGGGGGGGGCATGAAGGTTGAAAGTGGCAAGGAGAGGGATGGCAGTTCGCTGGACGACCGGATAGAGGCGTAACGGGCCTCGATGCCAGTTGGGACTGTGAATTGGCACTAAAACCTGGCGACTATTGCATATAGACTCAGTGGGCTGTTTCTGTTTTTAGTTTAGTAGTTTAGACAAACAGGCCTTTCAGCCCACCGAGTCCGTGTCGATCAGCGATCCCTGTACACTAGCACTATCGTACACACTAGGGCTAATTTACATTTATACCAAATCAATTAACCCACAAACCTCAACATCTTTGGGATGTGGGAGGAAACTGGAGCACCAGAGGAAAAGCCACACAGGTCACGGGAAGACGTACAAACCCCCTACAAAGAAGCACCCGTAGTCTGGATCCAACCCATGTCTCTGGCGCTGTAAAGCAGCAACTCTACTCATGTGTGTGACCATGCCACCCGGCCTGTTTCTATGTATTATGTACTTGTTGTACTTCGGGTGTGGCAATAATCTTACGATATGTATGCAAAAAAAATTCACTGTACCTTAGTACATATGACAATAAAGGAACTATTGAATGGGGTTGAGATCAGCAAATTAGATCAGCCACAATCAAATGTCAGAGTAGACTCGAAGGGACAAATGGCCAAAATTCTGCTCCTATGTCTTATGGTCCTATAGTTGTGGGGCAGATCCATTCACCCTGTATATTCCTCACGGGTTTTACAGCTCTATAATGATCATGCGGGTCCATGTGTCGGAAGGAACTGCAGATGCTGGTTTACACCGAAGATGGAGTAACTCAACGAGTCAGCCAGCATCTCTAGAGAGAAGGAATGGGTGACTTTTCAGGGTCAAGACCCTTCTTCAGTCTGAGAGTCAGGGGAGATGGGAAACTAGAGATATGGAAGGGCAAGGTGTGAAAACAGCTGATCAAAGCAGACAATGATCTCACGGAAATGTTGAATGGTTCATGGTTGGCTGAGGGAAAGGTAACAACAAGGCGTGCAATCAGTCGTGTGTCGGAAGGAACTGCAGATGCTGGTTTACACCGTAGACACAAAATGCTGGAGTAACTCAGCGGGTAAGGCAGTTTCTCTGGAGAAGGAATGGGTTCCTAAACTGAGATACTGCCTGACCCGCTGAGTTAATCCAGCATTTTGTGTCTATATAGAAACAGTCATTGTTGACTGAGAGGAAGGCAGAGTAGACTCGATGGGTTGAATGGTCCAAATTCTGCTCCCACGGCCCTATCGCTGTGGGGCAGATTAGTTCACCTCGTCTGTTCCTCACATGAGCTGAAACAGTTCTCTAATGATCAAGGTAGGTCCATGCTGGCCTCAGCTCCTCTTCTGTGCCAATTCCTTGTAGCCCCCAGATCACTACCTTCCAAAAGCATTTCTACGCAGCTCGGTTTTATTGCTCCTGCTTTTCTGTGCCTGCGTTGAGGCCCCAGACCCCAAACCCAGACGACAGACACAGACATAGACCCCAAACGACAGACCCAGACGACAGACACAAGATGACAGACACAGACCCCAAACGACAGACACAGACACACACAAGATGACAGACTCCAGACGACAGACACAGACACAGACCCCTAACGACAAACACAAGATGACAGACACAGACCCCAAACGACAGACACAGCCGACAGACTCAAGATGACAGACTCCAGACCCCAAACCCAGACGACAGACATAGACACAGACACAAGATGACAGACCCAGATGACAGACACAAGATGACAGACACAGACCCCAAACGACAGACACAGCCGACAGACACAAGATGACAGACTCCAGACGACAGACACAGACCCCTAACGACAAACACCAGATGACAGACTCCAGACGACAGACACAAGATGACAGACACAGACCCCAAACGACAGACACAGACGACAGACACAAGAGGACAAACACAGACCCCAAACGACAGACACAAGACGACAGACACAGACCCCTAACGACAAACACAAGATGACAGACTCCAGACGACAGACACAAGATGACAGACACAGACCCCAAACGACAGACACAAGACGACAGACACAGACCCCTAACGACAAACACAAGATGACAGACCCCAGACCCCAAACCCAAACGACAGACACAGACAGACCCCAAATGAGAGACACAGACGACAGACACAAGATGACAGACTCAGACGACAGACTCTCACGCCCAGACGACAGACCCCAAACTCAGACTGCGGACCCCAAACGACAAAGACACAGACCCCAGACGTAGACCCCAAACCCAGACCAGACCAGACACAGGCCCCAGACCACAGACCCCGCCCCCGCCATGTCCCTTTAAGCAGGCGGCATCAATCCCCGGCCTTCCTGCCTCCATTGAAGCGCCGCAGGACCCGCACTCACCCGCGCTGTGACCCTGGGCCCGAGGCCGCGGGGATCCCTCGCCCTCCGGCCGTTGCCCGCGGCCGTGAGCAGGAAGCGCGTGATGAGAGCGGCCCTTCCCCCCGCCGCCGCCGCCGCCGCCGCCATCTTCCCCGTCCCCGACCCCCGTCCCCGTCACCGCGCTCAGCAGCGCCGCCCCCGGCCGCCCGCGCACCTACAGGGGACAGACACCTGGCGCCCCATCGACCGGCCAAGTGCTGGAGGGACAAGGGAACTAACTGCAGGTAGACTGCACTTTAGAAGGATGAGAGGAGACGGATCTTATAGAAACATATAAAATTCTTAAAGGATTGGACAGGCTAGATGCAGGAAAAAATGTTCCTGATGTTGGGGGAGTCCAGAACCAGTGGTCACAGTTTATAAACAAGGGGTAGGCCATTTAGGACTGGGATGAGGAAAAACCTTTTCACCCAGAGAGTTGTGAATCTGTGGGATTTTCCGCCACAGAAGGCAGTAAAGGCCCAATTCACTGGATGATAGAGTTAGATTTAGCTCTTAGGGCTAAAGGAATCAAGGGATATGGGGAGAAGGCAGGAACGGGGTACTGATTTTAGATGATCAGCCATGATCATATTGAATGGCGGTACTGACTCGAAGGGCTAACTCCTGCACCTATTTTTCTATTTTTCTATCTCCCCAAGGTATGTGTAGGAAGGAACTGCAGATGCTGGTTTACACCGAAGATAGACACAAAAGCGCTGGAGTAACTCAGCGGGACAGGCAGCATCTCTGAAAAACATTGGATAGGTGATGTTTCAGGTTGAGACCCTTCTTCAGACTGAGAGTCAGGGGAGAGGGGTCACAGAGGTTAGGAAGGTAATGTGTGAAAAGGAGACATCAAAGGGGGTGAAAATCAAGGAAAATGTAGAACAGATCATTGTGAGCTGGGAAGAGGTGACAAGAAGCCTACAGAGAACAGTATCAGATGTTTCACTTGGGCAGCTTACACCGCAGGGGTATGAATATTGACTTCCTTAACCAAGTAACCCTTGCTTGCCCTCTCTCGCCATTCCTCCCACTTCCTGGTTCTCTGACCAGTCTGACTGTCCCCATGATTAAATTATATCTCTGTTTGCGTTGATGTCACCTTCTCCTAGCTACAATGACATATTCTACAGTCCTTGAACCTCATCTCCTTTTATATCTCGTTTTCACACCTTACCCTTTGCTATCTCTGTCATTCCCTCTCGCCTCACTCACATTCTGAAGGAGGGTTTTGACCCAAGACGTCACCCATTCCTTCTATCCAGACAGGATTTTAACAATTGTAAGTAGGATTCATTTGAATCCATCCGGTGCCACGTTTACTAGCTCAGATGTCACACTGTCCAGTCAAGACTGTTTATTTGATATATGCACCTGGAATCGAACAATTCTCACTTGCTGCAGCTCTACAGGCACATTAACACAATAACGTAACAAATCAATATACATCAATATATAGAGTCATACTAAGTAACCAGACTATAAAATGCAAATTGAAGTACTTAGTATAACTTATACATAGTCCATTGTGATTCAGTGCTGTGAGAGGGTTGTGGTTAGGGCTGTGCTGTGGGGTTCAAAAGTGTGATGGCTGATGGAAAGAAAAGCTGTTCTTGAACTTAGAGGTGACGACTCTCAGGCTCCTTTTCCCTTTTCCTGATTGTAGCAGTTAGATGAGAGCGTTGCCAGGGCAGTATAGATTTAAGATGAAGGGGGAAAGATTTTACAGGAATCTGAGGGGTAACTTTTTCACATGGCAAGTGGGACTCGTGTTGATGGGACATGTTGGTTGGTTCGGGCAAGTTGGGATGAAGGACCTGTTTTGACATTGTATCACTTAATTTAAAGATCTAAATGAAACTATAAACTTCCAGGAGGTGATCAAAATCTTATGACGAGAATTTGATTAGTAGTTTAGGTTGATCAGTTGTAACTAATGCAGGCCCTCCACAGATGCGCTGACCCGCTAACCTACCCCTGTACTTTTTTTAAGAAAGAACTGCAAATGCTGGAAAAATCGAAGGTAGACAAAAAAGCTGGAGAAACTCAGTGGTGAGGCAGCATCTATGGAGCGAAGGAATACGCAACGTTTCGGGTCGAGACCCTTGTTTCGGAGAGAGGAGGAGAACGTCTTCAAAGTAGACATACCTTGAGGAGATTTCGCAGTGGACTAGACAAAATGTTTAAGAAAGAACTGCAGATGCAGGAAAAATCGAAAGTAGAGAAAAAAGCTGGAGAAACTCAGCGGGTGAGGCGGCGTCTATGGAGCGAAGGAATAGGCGGCGTTTCGGGTCTCGACCCGAAATGTCGCCTATTCCTTTACTCCAGTACTTGGTGTTTTACAATTGTAAGTAATGTTCAGTTGAAATTGAAAATATTATATGGTGGGAATAAACAATAACCAGATATACTTTAAAATTGTTTACTGAGGGGAAATGAAAATGTCACTAATTTCACACGATATATGTAACACAAGGTGGCAAAAAGCAAAGTGAACCGATTGCTGGATTTTATTACCAAATAAATGACATTTAAATTCCCACAAATTATGTTGAAGTTACAGAACAGGATGTCGTTATTTTATGCGAAGCATTTGTACACTTTTGGTTGGCACTTTACATGAGAACATTAAGACTTTGAGGCAGCACAGTGAAGAGCAATATGTTACACCACTGCTATTAAAAGAGAGTGCAACCTCGTTTTCTGCTTAGGGGATAATATGTCTTTTGGTTCAGTATGTTTCTCTTTCCACAGATGCTGCCCACTCTGCTGAGTGTTTCCAGCATTTTTTCTGTTTTTATTTCAACGGTCACATATACACTGACCCCCAATATCAGCACCTTAATGGCCCATTGTAGGGGAGGGGTAACAGAGCCTCGTAGTCTGCCTTCTCACCCACTGAGTCATAGCGTCACATTCAGCCCATTGCTCACAGTCATACAACACAGAAACTGGCCCTAGGCCCATTTCGTCTATGCCGAGCAGATCGCACGGCATGGTGGTGCAGTGTTAGTTGCTGCCTTGTAGCGCCAGGGACTTGGGTTCGATCCTGACTACAGATGCTGTCTGTATGGAGTTTGTACATTTTCCCTATGACTGAGTTGGTTTTCTCCTGGTTCTCTGGTTTCCTCCCGCACTCCATAAGACATACAGGTTTGTAGGATAATTGGTTTTGGTAAAATTGTATGTTGTCCCTACTCTGTAGGATAGTGTTGGTTTACAAGGTTATCGCTGGTCAGCGTGGTCTTGGTGTGTCGAAGGGCCTGTTTTCACGCGGTATCTGGAATGTAAAGATGTCTCAAATATGCTAGTCCCATTTGCCAACATGTAGGTATGTTGCAAAACTTACCTTCAGCGGCGCTGCAGTTCTGTCACTGCCCGTGTGCACGACTTTGGCGTCTTTGAGAGGAGGGCGGGTTTAAAATGCCGTTTTCTCCAGGCTGTTTAAATCGATGTTGGTCAGCCTGTTTAGTTGCTCAAGAAAAATTGCTCCGACTGCCGTTCTCTGCACTTATTTTTAAACTAAGTTGGATAATTTAATTGTTAGAGTAAATTAAAAATCATCTTCTAAAGCCGTGAACGCCAACAACGGGATGGATCTCACGTAGGGGACAAGGCAAGGTAGGCTGTTTATTTTTACATAAAAAAGTGCTTCTTAAGATGCCTTTAATCAAAATTTTAAGTTGCGAGAAGGTGACTTGGAGCCCATCCGAACCGGCAGTATTTTTCCTGCCGACATGGGGTTCAAATTCACTGCAACCGCAACGTTCCAAACCATCACGTTCCACAAAATCCCACTCGCAAGATGATTTAAATGGCCATTAATTTACAGCAATTAAACACTAAATTCCTTCCATTTGGCCTATAAATTCATGACAATGAGATTTAAAAATCATGTTATATTGTGAATTCTTGTGTGAATGTTATTTGGACATTTAGGCTATTTAAAAATGTAAATCTTTTCTTAAGAAATGGATAGATGTTTAGATCTAGTAATTGAATTTTGTAATTAGCTACAATTGGGTAACTAACTAATTATATGCTTTAATTTCAGGTCATCCAAGTAAGATTGTTTAATATTGGTTTCAGAATGCTTCAATCAATAATAACTGAAATTTTTTTTCAGTTCTCTTAATTTTTCAGACAGTTATGGGCATTTGATTGTCCTTGATCACAGCTTTTGGGTTAAGTCAATGGAAAAGCAATTGGGAACAAGATGCTAATTTCCGAGTATGAAAATGGCCATAACTTCTCTAATACTGAAGATAAGAAAGTGAATTAGGTGTCAAATTAAATTTCTTTTTATGCTTTATCTGATGGGATAAATTGCAGACTTGATTTTTTAAATCTCAAAATTTTGTAACATTGCTACAGTATGTGGCCCATATCCCTCTGAACCTTTCCTATCCATGCACCAAATGTCTTTTAAGTGCTGTTATAGTACCTGTCTCAACTACCTCCTCTGGCAGCTCGTTCCGTTTACCCATCACTCTCTGAGTGAAGAAACTGCCCCTCTGGGTTCCTGTCAAATCTTGCCCCACTCAACTTAAAACTATCTCCTCTCATTCTTGATTCCCCTATTCTGGGTAAAAGACTTGTGCTTTCACCCTATTTATTTCCCTCGTGATTTTATACACCTCCATCAGATCACCTCTTGGCCTCCTGTGCTCCAATGAATAAAATCCTAGCCTGCCCAACCTTTTCCTGTAGCTCAGAACAAGTCTGGGCAACTTTCCAGCTTAATGAAATCCTTCTTATAGCAGGCCAATCAAAACTGAACACAGTACTCCAAATGTGGCCCCACCATCGTCATGCACTTGTTTGTGACAATTGGTTTTGCACTTTAAATAAAAAGAGCTATTAAAGGTGCTAATGTAAGGTCTAACTAGTGTTAACCACTAAAACTGGTCTTTTCCATTGGCTTTCTTGTGGTTTGCTTCTGCAGAAGCCTGCTGAACTTAGTGTAGTAATTGTGTGATGAATGTATGTATAGCCTCCGAGAATGCCGGATGGAGTTATGTAAGGATCATGTATTGTTTCTATTTATTTCTCGAATAAAGTCTATTTTGAAATATTTTTTTAAAAAGCACTCATTCTTTTTTATTGTGTTAAATGCAATTTGGTGCAGGCCACTTTAACTGCAAACAAAAAGCGCGTTGAAATGTAGCTTTTCAGTCAGTGCCCTTCCTCAGCATAAAAGTTTGATAACCCTCAATTGCGGTCCACACACACACACACAACCACAGCTGTCCAAGCGTTGACGGGTTAGGAAGAAGCCGGGATAAGGCTGGGAGTTTATCTTCTGCGTATTGGAACCGCCCCTGGATAGATTTGACAGCGAGCCAGGGCGGAGACTGGGAAAGGGTGCATGCACGCAGCAAACTCGGATTAAACCATCCCCCGTGAAAACTTGCTGGGGGAGTTTTTCTTTTTGAAAACGCATTTGGAAACATCTATGTTTGAAATATTTTAATCTCAGTTGAACGCCGTGGGGTTGAAAGGTGAAGAGAGAGGGAGGGAGGCAGGAGACGGGACACCCAGCCCAACCCTACTTTACACTGCTCTGCAGGAAGTCAGTAACTGACCCCAACAGCTCAGCCAATTGCACCTTTAATTAAACCTGAGTAAGTAGGCATTTTCGCTGCTTTTGCTTTGTTTTTCAGGGCGAGTGTTTGTCGGTGTTCACTTCACTCCTTCGCTGCCGTATCTTTTAACGTGATACTTTGTTTTGCGTTTTGTTGTGTTAGTTTCCATGGGTGTTGTCATCGTGGAAGGAATGTAGTCTCGCTAGTAATGATCAATGATCGTATAGCAGAGCTCTGCTACAGGATCTTTGGTAATGATTAAACCGCACAGGAGGCTAATCCTGCAGAGAATGATTAGTCTGCAATGCCAGTGAGCCCCGCCATGTATAAATTCCTTTAACCCTTGCATTCCCTCTCTCTCTCTCTCACTGTCTGTCCCTCCTCCACCCTATAAGAACCCTTACTTTCCCTTTCTCTCTCTGTGCCTCCCCACCTTACCATTGTTTCCGCTCTCTCCCCGCCCTCCCCCACCCTAGTTCTCCCCCTAATTTCAGTCCTGATTAATTTTACTGATTATATGCCTCCTTGTCACCTTCCCCTCAGCTAACAATGAACCATTCCACATTTCCTTGATCGACGTCTCCCTTGATCTATTGTTTTCACACCTTGCCCTTCCATATCTCTGGCCTCCTTCTCCTCAAACTCTCAGTCTGAAGGAAGGCCTTGACCGGAAACATCACCCATTCCTTCTCTCCAGACATGCTGCCTGCCCCGCTGAGTTACTCCAGCTTTTTGTGTACTGGTTTCACTGCCACCCTGCTTGGTTTCATTGCTTGTATCCACTTCTCCACAGCCAACAATGGATCATTGTGGGCTCCACTTCTCCTTTATAATCTTTGCTGGGTTTGATTTGTTCTTTTCATACCTTTCATTCATTAGTTCTTTGTACCGTTTCATATGTTTAGTTTCCTTCTCCCCTGACTCTCAATCTAAAGAAGGGTCTCGACCCGAAACGTCACCCATTCCTTCTCTCCACCGAATAACTCCCTGACCGGTTGAGTTATTCCCCCATTTTGCGTCTATTTTCAGTGTAATCCAGCATTTCCAGTTCCTTCCTACATGTGTATAAATGCATTAATGCCCTGTGGATTGAGTGGGCGTGTTCTCCAAGGCATTGTGTAATCTTTCTACTTTGTAAAGGGTCCAGGGAATTTATGAGGATGTTTTCAGGACTCGAGGGTCTAAGCTATCAGGAGAGGTTGAACAGGCTCGGACCTTATTCCTCAAGGATGAGGGGTGATCTTGTGAGGAAGGTGTATATGATCATGAAAAAAATCGCCAGGATAAATGCAGTCACAGGGAATCAAGAAACAGAAATAATTGGTTCAAGGTGAGTGTGAGAAAAATTTAATAAGAACCCGAGGAACAACTTTTTCACACAGGGTGGTGGACATATGGAACAAGCTGCCAGAGGTAGTTGAGACAGGTACTATCACAATGTTTAAAACATGTTTGGACACGTGGATGGATTGGATTGGTTTAGAGGGATATGGGCCAAGCACAGGCAGGTGGAACTGGTGCAGAACAGATCAGATCAGTTCTGTTTAGTTTATCGTCACGCGTACTGAGGTACAGTGAAAAGCAATTTTTGCGTGCTAACCGGTCAGAGGAAAGACAATACACAATTCCATTTGAGCCATTTGCAGTGTATAGATAGATTTAAGAGTGTGGAGCGATTGTAATATGTGATTGTAGATCTGCTTCTGTGGCTAGTTTGCAAACAGTCACCTGGGTTGAGTGCTGTCTTGGAAGCAAACTTCCAACAACAAATATGGAACATGTTAGTCGGTGTGGGCAAGTTGGGCCGAGAGGCTGTTTCCAAGCTGTATGACTTGTTGGGAAAACTACCTCCTCTGTCAGCTCATTCCATACACCCACCAACCTCTGTGTGGAAAAAGTTGCCCCTCGGGTTCCTATTAAATCTTTTCTCTCTCGCCTCGAACCGTTCTTGATTCCCCTACTCTGAATAAATGACTCCTGAAATAAATGTAAGAAATGGAGAAGAAAGTGGAAGTTAGCGGATAATGTATTTGTTTACGGTAGGTTGAGGCAGACATAAAACCATCAATCAAACGGAAATGATTATAGCACATTTGGGGGAAATGAGTGAAGTCAAAGGAGAAGCTGCTCAATGCGATGTTACTACAGATAGCTTGAAACATAGAAAATATGTGCAGGAGTAGGCCCTTTGAGCCAGCACCGCCATTCAATGTGATCATGGCTGATCATCCAAAATCAGTAGCCCGTTCCTGCCTTCTCCTCATATCCCTTGATTCCTTTAGCCCTAAAAGCTAAATCTAACTCTCCCTTGAAGGGGAGTGGAGGCTGTGGTTGAAGGGCTTCAGATCAAGGAGGAAGTGGTCAACTCTGGAAAGAAATGGAGATGTAAGGGGATGGGAAAAGGTCATGTAATAGGAGCAGCATTAGCCCATTCGGCCCATCAAGTCTACTCCACCATTCATAGAAACATAGAAAATAGGTGCAGGAGTAGGCCATTCGGCCCTTCGAGCCTGCACCGCGATTCAATATGATCATGGCTGATCATCCAACTCAGTATCCCATCCCTGCCTTCTCTCCATAATCCCTGATCCCTTTAGCCACAAGGGCCACATCTAACTCCCTCTTAAATATAGCCAATGAACTGGCCTCAACAACCTTCTGTGGGAGAGAATTCCAGAGGTTCACCACTCTCTGTGTGAAAAATGTTTTTCTCATCTCAGTCCTAAAAGATTTCCCCCTTATCCTTAAACTGTGACCCCTTGTTCTGGACTTCCCCAACATCGGGAACAATCTTCCTGCATCTAGCCTGTCCAACCCCTTAAGAATTTTGTACGTTTCTATAAGATCCCCCCTCAATCTTCTAAATTCTAGCGAGTACAAGCCGAGTCTATCCAGTCTTTCTTCATATGAAAGTCCTGACATCCCAGGAATCAGTCTGGTGAACCTTCTCTGCACTCCCTCTATGGCAAGAATGTCTTTTCTCAGATTTGGAGACCAAAACTGTACGCAATACTCCAGGTGTGGTCTCACCAAGACCCTGTACAACTGCAGTAGAACCTGTTCAAGAAGGAACTGCAGATGCTGGAAGATCGAAGGTACACAAACATTGCTGGAGAAACTCAGCGGGTGCAGCAGCATCTATGGAGCGAAGGAAATAGGCGACGTTTCGGGCCAAAACCCTTCTTCAGACTGATGGGGGGTGGGGGGGGGAGAAGGAAGGAAAAGGGGAGGAGGAGGAGCCCGAGGGCGGGCGGATAGGAGGGTGGGGAGGAGACAGCTAGAGGGTTAAGGAAGGGGAGGAGACAGCAAGGGCTAGCAAAATTGGGAGAATTCAATCTTAATGCCATCCGGACGCAAGGTCCCCAGGCGGAATATGAGGTGCTGTTCCTCCAATTTCAGCTGTTGCTCACTCTGGCAATGGAGGAGACCCAGGACAGAGAGGTCGGATTGGGAATGTGAGGGGGAGTTGAAGTGCTGAGCCACCGGGAGGTCAGGTTGGTTATTGTGGACTGAGCGGAGGTGTTCGGCGAAACGATCGCCCAACCTACGCTTAGTCTCCCCGATGTAAATCAGCTGACACCTAGAGCAGCGGATGCAGTAGATGAGGTTGGAGGAGATGCAGGTGAACCTTTGTCGCACCTGGAACGATTGCTTGGGACCTTGAATGGAGTCGAGGGGGGAGGTGAAGGGACAGGTGTTGCATTTCTTGCGGTTGCAACGGAAAGTGCCCGGAGAGGGGGTGGTGCGGGAGGGAAGGGAAGAATTGACAAGGGAGTTGCGGAGGGAGCGGTCTTTGCGGAAGGCAGACATGGGGGGAGATGGGAAGATGTGGCGAGTGGTGGGGTCACGTTGGAGGTGGCGGAAATGGCGGAGGATTATGTGTTGTATTTGCCGGCTGGTGGGGTGAAAGGTGAGGACCAGGGGGACTCTGCCCTTGTTGCGAGTGCGGGGATGGGGAGAGAGAGCAGTGTTACGGGGTATGGATGAGACCCTGTTGTGAGCTTCATCTATGGTGGCGGAAGGGAATACCCGTTCCCTGAAGAATGAGGACATTTCTGATGCCCTGGTATATACAGTAGAACCTCCCTGCTCCTATACTCAAATCCTTTTGCTATTGAATGCTAACATACCATTCGCCTTCTTCACTGCCTGCTGCACCTGCATGCCTACCTTTAATGACTGGTGTACCATGACACCCAGGTCTCGTTGCATCTCCCCCTTTCCTAATCGGCCATCATTCAGATAATAGTCTACTTTCCTGTTTTTGCCACCAAAGTGGATAACCTCACATTTATCCACATTCAATCATGGCTGATCTATCTCTCCCTCCTAACCCCCATTTTTCTGCCTTCTCCCCATAACCCCTGACACCCGTATTAATCAAGAATCTATCTCTGCTTTAAAAATATCCATTGACTTGGCCTCCGCAGCCTTCTGTGGCAGATGATGAAAAAATGATGTGTACAATTAACAACATTTAAGACATTGAGACAGGTAATTGGATGATAGTAAAGGATTTGAGGGATATGGGCCAAACGCAGGTAGGTCAGAGTAGCGTAGATGAGGCATCTTGTTTGGCACGGGCAAAGTGGGCCGAGGGGTCAGTTTCTTTTCTCTGACTGTCTCGGAAATTGGAAATATCGGAGGTATTGTTGGGAAGAGATTGAAAGAAGGAAAATAAATTAGATGGAAAAAAATAACTTGTATGGTCAAAAACTGATTGAAGCAATAGGCCTGGCAGGTCTTTGGGAAGGAGAAGCAGCCTTCACCCGGAGAAAACCCGTGCGGTCACGGGGATAACATACAAACTCCGTACGGACAAAAACAGCAACTCTACCGTACTGCACCTGGATAATTATTGTCTTCAAGTGGGAAGCATTGATTGACATAGGCAAAGGTTAAAGATGTCTGCAAATGGGCGGCAGGTTGGTACAGCGGTAGTGTTGCTGCCTTACAGCGGCAGAGACCCGGGTTCAATCCTGACTGCGGGTGCTGTCTGTACAGAGTTTGTACGTTCTCCCCGTGACCTGTGTGAGTTTTCGCCTTTGGTTTCTTACCACATTCCAAAGACGTACAGGTCTGTAGGTTAACTGGCTCGGTATAAATGTAGAAATTGTCCACAGTATCGGATGGTGTTAATGTGCAGGGCTCGTTGTCAGTGTGGACTCGGTCGGCTGAAGGGCCTGTTTCCGTGCTGTATCTTAAGAAACTAAATGCTCTTGGTAGTTGGCTCACTCGGGTTTGGAGGACACGGCAGGGGACTTCATCTGGGACTATTGCTTTAATAGGAACCTGAGGGGCAACATTTTTATACAAAGGGTGGCAGAAATATGGAATGAGCAACCGGAGGAGGTAGTTGAGGCAGGTACTAACATAATGTTTTAAAAAAAACATTTGGACAGTTACTTGGATAATTCATGTTTATATGTTCCAAGTGCATAATAAGGCCATTCAGCCCATCAAGTTTACCCCTGACGTCTTTACTAATCAAAAATAGGATAGGCTTAGAGGAATATGGGCCAAACGCAGGCTGGTGGGACTAGTATAGATGGGGCAAGTTGATCTGCGTGGGCAAGTGGGCCGATGGGCTTGTTTCCACTCTAAGACTCTATGAATAGTTACTCCAGATTGCGGGATCACATGGTGTTCTTTTATACTACAATTTTGGCCATGCCTTGCCTGTGTTAGTTCTGCAATTCTTTCTTAAAACTCCTTGTACTCACCTAGCTGTCTTTTAAGATATTTATCCCAATCTTTTGACTATGCTTTTTGATCATCTATCTGAAATTTCTCAGATCTAAGTTACTCTGATAATTTTGTGAAGCATCCCAGGAGTTTTCAACATTAAGGGCACTCCACAAAGGCAAATGTCTCACATACACCCATCACTGAATTGGGCTCTACGGAACAAGTTTTTCATGCCGGCCAACATGCTCATCTAAACCAGTCCCATTTGCTCCCATTTGACTCATGTCCTTCTGAACCTTTCCTGTACAGGTACCTGTCCGCATGTCAATCTTTCCTCTCTCACCTTAAATATTTCCCCTCTCACTGCTTTATCTGGCAACTTATTCCAGGTATGCGCTACTCTCTATGCAGAAAACGTTGTCCCTCGGGTTCCCTACTAAATCTATCCCTTTTCATCTTCATCAAGAGTGTTTAATTGCCATATGTACCAACAATGGAACTATACGTTCTTGTACTTATGTATTATGTATTCTCTGTGGATTGTCACCTTGTCGTGGTGGAGAAGCTTGTGTGTCAGATTCAGATTCAACTTTAATTGTCATTGTCAGTGTACAGTACAGAGACAACGAAATGCAGTTGTCCATGTGTGTACCTGTTATCCTGAGAGCGATGCCGTCTGGAGCTATGCTCCTGGTAGGGCCACCCATGGCAGTCACGGTGGCGCAGCGGTAGAGTTGCTGCCTTGCAGCAAAATGCAGCGCCAGACACCCGGGTTTGATCCCAACTACGAGTGCTGTCTATATGGAGTTTGTACGTTCTCCCCATGATATGCGTGGGTTTTCTCCTAGATCTTCGGTTTCCTCCCACACTCCAAAGACGTACAGGTTTGTAGATTAATTGGCTTGGTTAATTGGTTTGATAAATGTAAAAAAATGTCCATATCAAATTGTCCAGTGTTGAATGATGCTCTACCTCGAGCTTTTCAGCGTACTACATCCAGATCCAGGTAAGGTCGAGGGGGAGGTCTCTGACAAAGAGCAACCCAACCAAGGCCTCAAATGTGGAACAGGCGGAGGATGATGGCTGACCTTAGTGGAGCGTCACAGCGTCTGGGAAGGCGGATGAAGGCTGCAGCAGAAAAAGGGTCTCTGGTCGTCTTGGACTACATGCCACTGGATCCTGACCCAGATCTGTCATGGACTGTGGGGTGGCTGTCTGTGCACCAGTCTCCCCACGTTAAACAAAGTCACGTGCAGGCGTCCTCCATATAGGGAATAGCACCCTGGAGACACCCAAGGTCAGCCATGACCGAAGGGGGCCAAACAATTATGTATTGATACATTCTTGCTTCCTACAGCTTCACATCTGTGTACATGGAATACACAGAGAAATACATAATAATCAATAATATAGGCGTATAATAACCGTAATACAAGCTCACAAAGTAGTTTTACCAAAGACACACCCATGCCCTCCAGTTAATGTTTTCCCCTTCCCTGAAAAAAGATTGAATTCACCCTATCCATGCCCTTCATAATGTTACTAGATCACCGGGCAGTCATCTGCATTCTGAGAATTAAAGTCCCAGCCTGCCCACCCTCTCCCTATAACTCAGTCCCTGAAGTCCTGACAACATCCTTGTAAATCTTCTCCATACTCTTCCCAGCTTAATGGCATTGCTATTCCTAAAACTGTCCCATGTTCCCAGACTAGAATATGTACCAACAATCACCAGACACAGTGGCGCAGTGGTAGAATTGCTACCTTGCAGCACCATAGACCCAGGTGTGATCCTAATCTAACTGTTTACAGGGAACTTTCTGGTAACCTAAATAATTGATAAAGCAGCCTTGTCTTCATAGATGTAATTAAATGGAGATAAGGTACAGGTGTTGAAAGTAATACCTGCCTATCAGGTGAGAGTTGTAAATCATTCCAACTGGGAACATAAAAGGCCAACACAGGCTTCTAGGATTAAAAATGTTCATCTTTCTCTTCTTTCACATGAGTTTCCAAATTAGGTCCTAAAGTCATAAGGAATAGGAGTAGAATTAAGCCATTTGGCCCATCAAGTCTACTCCACCATTGGATCATGGCTGGTCTATCTCTCCCTCCTAACCACATTCTTCTGCCTTCTCCCCATAACCTCTGAGGGGGAGGATGGGCAGATGGACTCTATTCTTTGGTGCGCAGGAGACTGAGGGGTGATCATCTAGACATATATCATGACTGAAATAGATAGGGTAGATGCATAGAGTCTTTTACCCAGGGTTGGGGAATTAAGAACCATAGGTATAAGGGGAGTATTTCAGTATAGGAGTAAAGAGGTTCTTCTGCAGTTGTATAGGGCTCTGATGAGACCACATGTGGAGTATTGTGTACAGTTTTGGTCTCCTAATTTGTGGAAGGACATCCTTGTGATTGAGGCAGTGCAGCGTAGGTTCACGAGATTGATCCCTGGGATGGCGGGACTGTCTTATGAGGAAAGATTGAAAAGACTAGGCTTGTATTTACTGGAGTTTAGAAGGATGAGGAGGGATCTTATAGAAATATATAAAATTATAAAAGGACTAGACAAGCTAGATGCAGGAAAAATGTTCCCAATGTTGGGCGAGTCCAGAACCAGGGGCCTCAGTCTTAGAATAAAGGGGAAGCCATTCAAGACTGGGGTGAGAAAAACGTTTCCACCCAGAGAGTTGTGAATTTGTGGAATTCCCTGCCACAGAGGGCAGTGGAGGCCAACTCGCTGGATGGATTTAAGAGAGAGTTAGATAGAGCTCTAGGGGCCTGTGGAATCAAGGGATATGGGGAGAAGGCAGGCACGGGTTATTGATTAGGGACGATCAGCCAAGTGTTCGGCACAGACTAGAAGGGCCAAGATGGCCTGTTTCCGTGCTGTAATTGTTATATGATCACAATGAATGGCGGTGCTGGCTCGAAGGGCCGAATGTCCCCCTCCTGCACCTATTTTCTATGTTTCTATGGGAGAGGGGGAAGATTTATTAGGAACCTGAAGGATGACTTTTTCACACAGAGTGGGTATATGGAATGAGTTGCCAGATGATGTAGTTGAGGCAGGTATAAAAGCATTTACAAGACACGGGCAGGTACATGGATAGAAAAGGGGATATGGGCAACAGTATGATACTAACTTGGATGGGGCATCTTGGACAGCATGGATGAATTGGGCCGAAGGGCCCATTTCCTTGCTGCATGGCTTAGTAGCAAGCTGCATCTGTTCAGAAAAAATCTAGTAAATCTCTTGCGCCTAAACTGTGTCACATTATTATTGAACCATTAACTGTGTAGCTGTCCACAGATGGTGCCTAATCTGCTGAATATTGGAAGCAGCTGTTTACATTTCGGTTGCAACATCTGCAGTATTTGGCTTTTGCGTGCAACATTTTAAGAGCAAATGAATTGCCTGCATGCTAGTCTTGGTAATAATTTTGAAGGTGGACCAAAAGGGGCAGAGCCAATTGCAAAAGCAACAGTTACTGTACAAGAATGGGACAAAACTTTTCTATTTTCATTGCATTTCATTTAAAAGTCGGCAATTGAGTTTTTCTATTTATTTATTTTTTTTCCCCTCTCTCTCTCTCTGCATTTAGCAGATTAACAGATGGCCCAGTGTGTGACTAAAGTTGAACTGAGCATTTCTTGTGAGAATCTCTTGAATAAAGATGTCGGATCTAAATCTGATCCGCTGTGTGTGTTCTTCATAAGCACTGGCGAAAATCAGTGGGCTGAGGTAAGCTGTTAATTTTCATAAATATTTCCTCGAGTTTATCGTGTTCTTATTCAAGATTTCAAACATTGGACACATTTTATTTCTAAGTGGTTTAATTAACCAGAGGTGGGACTTGGTGAATCTTCTTCAGTCTTGTCAAAAACATGGATGGCACAAATTGGTAGAGCTACTGCTTCACTGCGCCAGTGACCCGGGTTCGATCCTGACCTCGGGTGCTGTCTGTGTCTGGAGTTTGCATGTTCTCCCTGTGATCGTGTGGGTTTGTTCCGGGTGCTCTGGTTTCCTCCCATATTCCTAAGACGTGCGGGTTTTTTTGGGTTAATTGGCCTCCGTAAATTGCCCCTTGTGTGTCAGGAGTGGATGTGAAAGTGGGATAACTTTGAACTAGTGTAGACATAGACAATGGGTGCAGGAGTAGACCATTCGGCCCTTCGAGCCAGCACCGCCATTCACTGTGATCATGGCTGATCATCTACAATCAGTACCCTGCTCCTGCCTTCTCCCCACATCCCCTGACTCTGCTATCTTTAAGAGCCCTATCTAGCTCTCTTGAAAACAGGTATGAACAAGTGATTGATGGTTGGTGTGAACTTGGTGGGCCTGTTTTCATGCTATATCTTTCAATCAATTCAATCGAACTTGACATTGGCCTGGATGACTTTTCGATCTTTCTGCCAACAAATGTTAACTCTGCTTTCAAATGAGACTTTTTATGCTATTTAAAATATCAAGGTCTTTGACATACCCGAGCTCCATATCCTGAATGGGTCCATTCCAGGTGATTTATGGCATATGTTTGTAATAGTTTAACTCTCCAACTAATCAGATTGAAGGATCCTCACTGTGCCTCGAGCAGTAAGAAGAATGCAACAAAAACACATAAAATGAGATAAAGATTAGTTTCTGCCTAGTAGAAAAAAAACTAAAAACATGGAAGCAAGCTTTTCTTCATGACGAGAGAAATTTGGTATTCATTATAAAAATTTACTTATGTTCATAAGACACTGGAGCAGAATTTTGCCATTCGGCCCATAGAATTTCCTCCGCTATTCGATCATGGCTGATCCATCTTTCCCTCTTGACCCAATTCTCCTGCCTTCTCCATGTAAGCTTTGACACCCTAACTAATTCATTATCTGCTTTAAAAATACCCTATGACTCAGTCTCCCCCGCCATCTGTGGCAATAAATTCTCCATATTTGCCACCCTCTGGCTAAAGAAAATCCCCCTCATCACCATTCTGTTTGTACCAGCGTTGATTTTGCGGCTGTTTTCATTGGGTATGCAGTGGAATCGCATGGTCTTACACTGATCTCCTAACTGTGTCTCCAGGCTAGATGGCAGCTGAGCAAGAACTGTGGACCCCTAACCCTACTGGAGCTGGTCTACCTGCATGTGTTCATACTCTGGAAGTTATTCTTCAATTTGTATCTGAGCCCATTTTCCAATTTGCTGAGGAAGTGTTTTGCTGACGCCTGTTGTCCTTTTTCCAGGAAGCCTTGAGTACATTTCCTTTTTTAGCAATGTAGCGTTAAATTGATGGTCAGTTCTTTGGCTGGAAATATTGTTGATTTTTTTCCATCATCATCTTGTTACTTTTATTAACCAAAGGCATATTTATTTTGTAGATTGATCGCACGGAACAAGTTAAGAATTGCCTTGCCCCAAAGTTCTCGAAAAAGTTCCTGGTTGATTTCTACTTTGAGCAGATTCAGAAATTAAAGTTTGGAGTTTATGATATTGATAACAAAACGATTGACTTGAAAGATGATGACTTCTTGGGACAGTTTGAATGCACTCTTGGACAGGTAATGAAAGGAATTTTAGTCCCTTATTTGACCAGACCTTTCATTTAAGTTGCTTTGTTTATTTAAGATGCATGAACTTGAGATGATGAACATGTAGTGTTCTCAGCGGGAGTAAAATGTGATTAATTTAACAATATTTAAGAGTGAGCAATAAATAGAGTTGCATTTTCTTAAATATACCCATGCAGAGATAGTGTGGTTAATGTGTAGGAAAGAACTGCAGATGCTGGTTTAAATGAAGGTAAACACAAAATGCTGGAGTAACTCAGCAGGACAGGCAGCATCTCTGGAGAGAAGGAATAGGTGACGTTTCAGGTCGAGACCCTTCTTCAGACTGATGTCGGGAATGGGCTGTACAGAGATAAATGTAGTCGGAGACAGTAAGACTGGTGAGAGAACTGGGAAGGGGGAGGGAATGGAGAGAGAGGCAAAGCAATTAAAGCAAGTAAAATGGTAAATAATTCTACTTGGATTTTAGCAAAACATTAGCGGGTGCTGTTGAATCCAAGTATAATAGCCAACATTTAGGATTACAGATTCAGTGATTTAACCAAATGCAGTTTAGTTTGGAGGCTGGTGCAGTGGTAGAGTTGCTGCCTTACAGCTCCAGAGACCCAGGTTTGATCCTGACTTTTGGTGCTGTCTGTACGGAGTTTGTACATTCTCCCTGTGACCATGTGGGTTTTCGCCGGGTGGTCCGGTTTCCTCCTGCACCCCAAAGATGTACAGATTTGTAGGTTAATTGGCTTTGATAAAGATTGTAAATGATCCCCAGTGTGTGTAGGATAGTGCTAATGTATGAGGATCACTGGTCAGCATGGACTCAGTGGGCCGAAGGGCCTGTTTCCGCACTGCACCTCTAAGCTTAAAAGGAATACAGCACAGAAACGGGCCCTTTGGCCACCGTGTCTACACTGACTGTCGACACACATTTATACATTCTCGTGTACCACTTCAATCTCCACTCTCTACACATGAGGGTGTACAATGAAGGCATTGCAGAGGGTGGTGAAAATTGCCCAACGCATCACCAGTTCCTCGCTCCCCTCCATTGAGTCTGTCCAAAGCAAGCGCTGTCTGCGGAGGGCGCTCAGCATCGCCAAGGACTGCTCTCACCCCAACCATGGACTGTTTACCCTCCTACCATCCGGGAGGCGCTACAGGTCTCTCCGTTGCTGAACCAGCAGGTCGAGGAACAGCTTCTTTTCCGGCGGCTGTCACTCTACTCAAAAACGTACCTCGGTGACTGCTTTGATAAAGATTGTAAATGATCCCTAGACACTTATTATTACTTATTCAAATCGTTTGCTGGATGTCGCTCTTCAAGGGAGATGCTAAAAATGCATTTCGTTGTCTCCTGTACTGTACACTGACAATGACAATTAAACATTGAATCTGAATCTGAATCTGAATGAGGTACAGAGGGGAATTAACCGTAAAATCTCATGTCTGGGGTGTGGGAGGAAACTGGAGTACCCCATGTAAATCCAAATGGCCACAGAAAGAATGTACAAAAATGCCACGCAAACAACACCCAAGGTCAGGATCGAACCTAGGTCTCCGTGGAGTGCTGAGGCATCAGCTCTACCACCCTAATTGGGCAGTCACAGTGCATTACATAGAACATAGGTGAAGGCGTAGGCCATTCGGCCCTTCGAGCCATCGCCGCCATTCAATATGATCATGGCTGATCATCCAGAATCAGTATCACGTTCCTGCCTTCTCCCCGTTCCATTGATTCCATTAGCCCTAAGAGCTATATTTGCAACTCTCTCCTTAATACATCCAGTGAATTGGCCTCCACAGCCTTCTGTGGCAGAGAATTCCACAGATTCACGACTCTCTAGGTGACATTTTTTTGGCCTACTACTTAATCTTAAACTTTGACCTCTGATTCTGGACTCCCCCGTCATCGGGAACATGTTTCCTGCATCTAGCCTGTCCAATCCTTTAATAACTTTCTTACTATAAGATAACCTCTCAACCTTCTAAATTCCAGCGATATAAGCCCAGTTTACCCATTCTTTTATCATATGTCAATCCACCATCCCAAGAATTAACTTGGTGAACCAACATTGCACTCCCTCAATAGCAAGAATGTCCTAGGAGACCAAAACAGCACACAATACTCCAGGTGCGGTCTCACCAGGGCCCTGTATGACTGCAGTAGGACCTCTTTGCTCCTATACTGGACAGGCTAGATACAGGAAAAATGTCCCCGATGACGGGGGAGTCCAGAATCAGAGGTCAAAGTTTGAGAATAAAGGGTAGGTCACTTAGGAGTGAGATGAGGAAAGACTTCTTCGCCCAGAGAAGCTGTGAATCTGTGGAATTTGCTGCCGCAGTGGAGGCCAATTCACTGGGTGTTTTCAAGAGGGAGTTAGATTTAGCTCTTTGGGCTAATGGAATTAATGGATATGTGGAAAACGCAGGAATGGGGTACTGATTTTAGATGATCAGCCATGATCATATTGAATGGCGGTGCTGGTTCGAAGGGCCGAATGGCCTAGTCCTGCACCTAGTTATCTCTGTTTCTCTGTTTGTACGTCAAGCATGATACCCCCTTCATAAATCCATGCTGACTTTGACCGATCATAAATCCATGCTGACTTTGACTGTGGTGATGATGACACATAACCTGGCTGTCGATGTGTATTGGAAAGAGTTGGATGAGTGCAGTCTTTAGACATAATTTACACAAGTACAATTTTTCACTTTTTGTCAGAAATGTAGCTGAAGTAAAACAATGAACTCAGCCGTTCCTGCAGCAGCTGTGAAGGTAAAGGGAGCGCCAACACCCTGCATGAGGATCCTTGGTGCAGAGCCTTGACCTGAAACGTCGACCATCCCTTTCCCTCCAAAGATGCTGCCTGACTCTTAAGTTCTTTCAACAGTTTGATTTTGCTCCGGATTCTATCATCTTATCTCTTGACCTTGCCTGCTGCCTTTCCAATCTGAACTATGATGGAGTAACATTATAGATTTGGTCAGAGAGTGCTGGAGTAACTCAGCAGGTCAAACCGCATCTCTGGAGGACACAGATAGGTGACGTTTTGGATCGAGACCCTTCTTCAGATGTAGACGTGGTCACATTTGGTTAGCTGGTTTAATATTTTAAACTTTGGATGCTATTATGAGATTTCTGCATAATTTAAAACTGATCGTACTTCAATTGTTTATGTAGATTGTTTCCAGCAAGAAGCTGATGCGCCCACTCATGCTGGAAAATAAGAAGCTTGCAGGCAAAGGAGTCATCTCGGTAAAGAACAAAACTATTTTTGAAATTATTTATCATGTTTTATCGTCATTTATTGTGGATTGACTGAAGTTTTATGATCCTTCATTATCCTTCAGATAATTTTTGAAATTTTGTTTTGGAAGTAACTTTGGTGCTTCAAGTGTGTCCAGTGTATTTGCCTAAAGTAGGGGGATCCGAACTTCCATTTCTAGAGCAGAGGACTAAAGCCCCTGTCCCACTTTCCCGAGTTAAACTCACGAACTCTCCCGAGTTTTCCCCTTGATTCAAACTCGGAGAATGTCCGTAGGAGTCCGTAGATATTTCGTAGCGGCTCGTAATGCCAGCTGTAGGTACTCGGGGCATCAGGTAAGTCGGGACGTTTTTTCAGCATGTTGAAAAATGTCCACGAGTAAAAAAAAAGCCCCGAGTACCTATGGCTGGCTATTACTGTAATTCTGAATTGAGGGGAAAACTCGGGAGAATTAGTGGGACGGGCTTAAATGTCAGAATGTCTGCAGGTACAACAATAGGAATGATACACTGACCACCTTCCACAACACCTTGGGTGATCTCTCTTGGTAGACGGTGACTTGCTGCTTTAGTTCTATGGATTCTGAAATGACTGACGGGACACTGTTAGACCCCATAGACTTTGTCACATATACCTGATGCGTAGTCTGGCTAATATGGAACAGTAAAGCACGGGAACAGGCTCTTCGGCCCACAATGCCCATGCTGAACAAGATGGCAAGTTAAACTGAAGATAGACACAAAATGGTGGAGTAACTCAGCATCTCAGGAGAGAAAGAATGGGTGATGTTTTGGATCGATACACTTCTTCAGACTGATGTATATCATGTTCAGTGGGAGGTACATCGATAAGGAAGTGTAAGGTGTGAAAACATGACAAAGGGAATGGATATCAAGGAGCATATAGAATAGATCATTGTTAGTTGGGAGAAGATAAACAAGAAAGCAAACAGATAAAATGTAGTCGTAGACAGTGAAACTGGTCGGAGAACTGGGAAGGGGGACGGACGGGATGGAGAGGGAAAACAAGGGTGACTTGATTTTAGAGAAGTCAATGTTATATCTATAAACCATTCATTCATTCATGTCGCTGGGGTGTAAGCTGCCCTAGCGAAATATGAGGTGCTGTTCCAAGTTAAACTAATCTCTTCTGCCTCCATATAATCCATATGTCTCCATTCCCTGCATATCCGTGTGCCTGTGTGTGCGTGCGTGTGAAGATGTGTGTGTGATGTGTGTGTGATGTGTGTGTGTGTGTGTAATATATATATATGTGTGTATATGTGTGTGTGTATGTGTGTGTATATATGTATATATATATATATATGTATATGTATACACACTGAACTTTTTTTTCTCTCTCCTTTATTATATTGTTTACAGTGTATTATGTTTACATATTCTGTTGTGCTGCTGCATGTAAAAAAAATCATTTTTCTATCTGGGACATATGACAATAAAACACTCTTGACTCTTGGATTATGTTTTAATAAGTGAGTGGGTATATTACACATTCTGAAAGCATGAGAAGATCCGTGAATCATTTGTTCTGATTAGCAGGTAACCTGTGCGATGATGGTACTCAGAAATGGTCTCATTCTTGCATCTGCTCTTGCAAACACAATATTCTGCCCAGCAAAGCTAACTTTGCATAAGTTACAGCCTCATTGCTGGGGATGTTAACCTGAGGGGGTGTTGATATTAGTTCACTTATCCCAGGGGTTCACAACCTTTTTTGTCCCATTTACCCCAGGCAACTTTAATAGCACATAACAATGTTATTTCACTTATTTATGAACAACTAATGATGAACAGAGACCGGTGTACCAGAACCAAACACCGTCAGTCAATGAGAAAAAATATGTACAAATCCAGAATCAACAAATTTAAGTAACAAAGGAGGTAAATTTACCCCAGTTTGGGAACCCTTGACTTAACCTGTCAGTGGACTTTGGGTTTTGTTAGCACAATGTTGTAAGGTGCCTGGTGTAGATTTGTGTCAGATATGAGATGTTGTTTGCTTTGGACACTTGTTTATCTGGATTATCGAACATTTTATTGTTGCACTTAACATAATGTTGAATTTCGTCATCAATTTCAGCCGAGAATTGACTCCCGAGACATGGAGTGTTTTCTGTTTTCCAAGATCATATAATGAAGAAATACGCTCTTTGTCCATGGCTATGGCAACCATCCAGTACCAATCGAAGCTAATCTCATTTTCTAGCACTTGGACCATAGTCATCTACGTACTTGTCCATAGCCTTCTGTATCCATGGCTATTCTAATAATCTTCTATGTCATACAGTAATACAGCACGGAAAAAGGCCAAAGATAGACACAAAAAGCTGGAGCAACTCAGTGGGACAGGCAGCATCTCTAGAGAGAAGGAATGGGGGAAATAGGCCCTTTGGCCCAACCTGTCCATGCTGACCCAGATGCCCCTTCTATGCTAGTCCCATTTACCTGTGTAGGAAGGAACTGCAGATGCTGATTTATACTGAAGATAGACAGAAAATGCTGGAGTAACTCAGCGGGACAGGCAGCATCTCTGGAGAAAAGAAATAGGTGAGGTTTTGTGTCGGAACCCTTCTCCAGGCTAAAAATCTTGAATGTTTCCTGAACTCTAGAATTTTGTGTTCCATTTACCTGTGTTTGGCCGATGCACCTCTAAACGTATCCTATCCATGGAGTGTAAAAATGTATTTTAAATATTGTTGTTGAACTTTCCTTGACTACATCCTCTGGCTAAATCCTGTAAATTCGCTGTCCAAAACCAGTTCATTATTTTCAAAAATTGTTTGCAAGAGCAATTTCAATGAAGAATATGCATCATCCATCTGAAATTTGAATGCCTGGAGAAACTTGTCTTCATCACGTGAGGTCATGCGAGCTATGATCTTAAACCAAACAGCACATAATGGACCCAATCTCAGTCCAAATGTTGTTAAGCAAGGGTGCGTCGTCACTTCTAATATTTAAAATATATACATTTATTTCCTCTTGACTCTTAGATTTTGGCAGAAGAAATCAAAGATAACAGAGCAGTAAATTTGCAGCTTCAAGCACAAAATCTGGATAAGAAGGTATTGTTAAACTTTTCCAAAACTCTTCTTGTTTTTAATATGTATTTCTTCTTGTCTCACGTCACATGCAGCTATAATGAGGACAGCAGTCACCCATCTAATGTGTATAGTCCAAACTGTTAGGGTTATTCACATCCAGTGGAGAGCAACTTGATGTTGACATGTCCCTCATACTCATCTTTGTGGGCGCATCTTAGTACACATTTTTAAATGTCCACAATTTTAACAATTGTTTCTCAAGGCTGGATTTCCTTGGCCTACTGGTGATTTTACTTCCATAGAACATGGAATAGTACAGCGCAGTAATGGGCTCTTCGGCCCAAAATGTTTGTGCCTAACATGACACCAACTTCAACTGGTCTCATTCGCCTGTACGTGATCAATATAACCATACAACAATTACATCACGGAAAGAGGCCATCTCGGTCCTTCTAGTCCGTGCCGAACACGTATTCTCCCCTAGTCCCATCTACCTACACTCAGACCATAACCCTCCATTCCTTTCCCGTCCATATAACTATCCAATTTATTATTAAATGATAAAATCGAACCTGCCTTCACTGGAAGCTCATTCCACACAGCTACCACTCTCTGAGTAAAGAAGTTCCCCCTCATGTTGCCCCTAAACTTCTGTCCCTTAATTCTCAAGTCATGTCTTCTTGTTTGAATCTTCCCTACTCTCAGTGGGAAAAGCTTATCCACGTCAACTCTGTCTATCCCTCTCATCATTTTAAAGACCTCTATCAAGTCCCCCCTTAACCTTCTGCGCGCCAAAGAAGAAAGACCTAACTTGTTCAACCTTTCTCTGTAACTTAGTTGCTGAAACCCAGGCAACATTCTAATAAATCTCCTCTGTACTCTCTCTATTTTGTTGACATCCTTCCTATAATTAGGCGACCAAAATTGTACACCATATTCCAGAATTGGCCTCACCAATGCCTTGTACAATTTTAACATTACACCCCAACTTCTATACTCAATGCTCTGATTTATAAAGGCCAGCACACCAAAAGCTTTCTTTATCACCCTATCTACACGAGATTCCACCTTCAGGGAACTGTGCACAGTTAATCCTAGATCCCTCTGTTCAACTGCATTCCTCAATTCCTACCATTTACCATGCACGTCCTATTTTGATTTGTCCTGCCAAGATGTAGCACCTCACACTTATCAGCATTAAACTCCATTTGCCATCTTTCAGCCCACTGATATTCCTGTATTCCCTGCACTTCGATGTGTCTGTCTAAAAGCCTCCACCACCACCCCTGACTATGCATTTCAGGTCCCCACTATTGTGTTTTAAAATATAAATACATGCCTTGCACATCTCCATTAAACTTTGCCCCTCTCACCTTTTAGCTAAGCCCTCCAGACCCCAAGAAAGGGAGTTTGTGGAGTGCCTCCGAGATGGATTCTTAGAACAGTTTGTACTGGAGCCTACCAGGGAGAAGGAAATTCTGGATTTAGTGTTGTGTTATGAACCAGATTTGATCAGGGAACACAAGGTAAAGGAACCATTAGGAGGTAGTGACCATAATATGATAAGTTTTAATCTGCAATTTGAGAGGGAGATGGTAAAATCGGAAGTGCCAGTATTGCAGTTGAAGAAAGGGGATTATGGAGGCATGAGGGGGGAGCTGGCCAAAGTTGACTGGAAAAGGATCCTAGCAGGAATGACGGTGGAACAGCAATGGCAGGTGTTTCTAGGAATTATCCAGAAGATGCAGGATCATTTCATTCCAAAGAGGAAGAAAGATTCTAAGGGGAGTAAGAGGTGACTGTGGCTGACAAGGGAAGACAAGGACAGTATAAAAAAATAAAAGAGAAGTATAAAATAGCAAAGATGAGCAGGAAGCCAGAGGATTGGGAACTTTTAAAGATCAACTGAAGGTAACTAAAAAGGCTATATGGGGAGAAAAGATGAAGTACGAAGGTAAGCTAGCCAACAATATAAAGGAGGATAGTAAAAGCTTATTTTGGTATGTGAAGAGGAAAAAATTAGACAAAATCAGGTGAATTTATTATGGGGAACAAGGAAATGGTAGATGAGTTAAACAGGTACTTTGGTTCTGTCTTCACGAAGGAAGACATAAACAATCTCCCAGATGTACTAGGGGAAAGAGGAGGAACTGAAGAAAATTCACATTAGTCAGGAAATGGTGTTGGGTAGGCTGAAGGCTGATAAATCCCCAAGGCCTGATGGTCTGCATACCAGGGTACTTAAGGAGTTGGCTCTAGAAATCGTGGATGCATTGGTGATAATTTTCCAATGTTCTATGGATACTGGAGCAGTTCCTGTGGATTGGATGGTAGCTAATGTTATCCCACTTTTCAAGGAAGGAGGGAGAGAGAAAGCAGGGAATTATAGACCAGTTAGCCTGACATCAGTGGAGGGGAAGATGATGAAGTCGATTATCAAAGATGTAAAGATTTGGATACTAGTAACAGCATGGATTTACAAAGGGGAAATCATGCTTGACTAATCTTCTGGAATTTTTTGAGGATGTAACAAGTAAAATGGACAAGAGAGAGCCAGTGGATGTGGTGTACCTGGGCTTTCAGAGAGCGCTTGATAAGGTCCCACACAGGAGATTAGTGGGCAAAATTAGAGTACATGGTATTGGGGGTACGGTATTGACATGGATGGAAAATTGGTTGGCAGATAGGAAACCAAGAGTAGGGATTACGGGTCCCTTTCAGAATGGCAGGCAGTGACTAGTGGGGTGTCACAAGTCTCATGGTGGTACCGCAGGAATTAAAAGTAACATTAGCAAATTTGCAGATGACACAAAGCTGGGTGGCCGTGTGAACTGTGAAGAGGATGCTATGAGGATGCAAAGTGACTTGGACAGGTTTGGTGTGTGGGAAGATGCATGGCAGGTGCAGTATGTGGATAAATGTGAGGTTATCCACTTTGGAAGCAAGAACGGCAAGGCTGATTATTAACTGAATAGTGTAAAGTTAGGAAAAGGGGAAGTACAACGAGACCTGGGTGTCCTTGTTCATCAGTCACTGAAAGTAAGCATGCAGGTACAACAGTCAGTGAAGATAGCTAAGGTTCTGAATGTCTACTCTATCTATGCCATCTTGTATCCATCCATCTATTGGCCATATCTATTTGCCCTGTGAAGGCATTAACCTAGAAGCATTGTTAAAGTTGTGACCATTGACACAATTGTGAGAATGGCTCGGTATTTCAAGCAACAATTTAAAAAGTCAACTATGTTGATATGCTCAGGAAGGACCTGCAGATGCTGGTTTAAACTGAAGGTAGACACACAAAAAGCTGGAGTAACTCAGCGGGACAGGCAGCATCTCTGGAGGGAAGGAATGGGTGACGATTCGGGTCGAGACCCTTCTTCAGACTGAAAAAACGTCATTCATTCTTTCCAGAAATGCTGCCTGTCCCGCTGAGTTACTCCTGCTTTTTGTGTCTATCTATGTTGATATGCTGCTGGATTTACACCTACATTTGATTGGGTAACGATGCAGATTTATGTTGCAGTCCAATAGCTTCAGGGACACTGTTATTGATGCCAGTATATCATTTCCAGATGCATTTAATATAAAAATCAATCCTTAAACTGAAGGGATTTTTAATTTGCCTCTGAATCATGAGCCTAGACCTCTCGTTCAGTACATTTTACTATTACTTAGTATTACCTTTACTAAGATCTGTGCTGCTTCTCACTATAACAGGGTTTTACACTTTATTACATTGTGTACTGGATCAATAACATTTTCTGCTTGCCCCGCATCGTATTCCAACCTAATCAATGACTTTTTTTAATCATTACTTGTGGTGGGCAGGATCTCTTTGGGAAATCTGATCCATATTTGGAGATCTCCAAACAGACTCAGGATGGAAAATGGCAAATCGCACACAGGACAGAGGTAGGTTATCCCAAGAGGTGAATCCTAGCTGTTCACTTGTATTAAATACTGCTCTTTATCTTTTTGCTTTAGTTTTGTTAATATACATTTTTGAGTACAGTGATTCTTTTAGTGGTGGGAGATTCGAGGGCCAGAGGGCACAGCCTCAGAATGAAAGGACGTACCTTTAGAATGGAGATGAGGAGGGATTTCGTTAGCTAGGGGGTGAATCTGCGGAATTCATCGCCACAGATGGCCAAGTCATTGTGTATTTTTGAAGCGGAGATTGATGGGTTCTTGAATTTGTAAGGGGTGTCGGAGGATATGGGGAGAAAGCATGAGAATGGGGTTGAGGGAAAAAATAGATCAGTGATTGAATGGCGGAGTAGATCCGATGGGCTGAATGGCCTAATCTTACTCCTATACCCTGTGGTCTTTTATTGATTAAGTGATGAAGTTGTCGGCAATAACCTGCTTTGAATAGTACCTTTTTAATGGAGATAAAGATATACAAGGAAAATCAGACCCCCTGCCAAAAGTTTGGAATGAATGGAGCTGAGCAAACATGGTGGGTGATGGTGGGTTTTGAAGGGAGTCCAAATGAAGGAAAGTGAGCTAAATAGGCAGAACTGTAGATGCTGGCTGACCAAAGAAAGTCACAGAATGCTGGAGTAACTGGACGGGTCACTTAGCATGCCTGGAGAACATGGATGGAACGGTCCCGATTCTCTGATTAGTATGGGTGCCAGAGGTTATGGGGAGAAGGCAGGAGAATGGGGTTAGGAGGGAAAGATAGATCAGCCATGATTGAATGGCAGAGTAGACTTGATGGGCCGAAAAGCCTAATACTCTCCTATCAGTCATGAACCAGAAATGTCACCAAACCATGTTATCCCGGGAGGCTGCCTGACCTGCCGTGTTACTCCAGCACTTTGTGCTTTTCTCTGGATACACAGTGAAGGTCAGAGCCGGTCTTGACAAAGGATTTAAGTGCATACTGTCCAGGATGTCCGAAGTACACCAAGAGTTGTACTTGTACCCAGCCAAATGTTGTCTGATGCAGTAAATGCATAAAGTAATCCATATCAGTGTGTTGCAGTGTAAAGCCTGGATCACTGCCAGTCTGATTTAGACATTGATGATGCAGCAGTCCAGCAATCTACTCACTGGCAGCTCGCGCTACTGAGGTGTTCCCAGCTGAGCTGACTCCCCATGAAGTGCTAATCCAGCATGCTGTGAAGAGAGAAGGAATTAACTGCAGGTGCTGGTTTAAACTGAAGATGGACACAAAATGTTGGAGTAACTCAGCGGGACAGGCAGCATCTCTGGAGAGAAGGAATGGGTGACATTTCAGTCGGGTCTGAAGAAGGGTCTCGGCCTGAAACGTCGCCCATTCCTTCTCTTCAGAGATGCTGCCTGTCCCGCTGAGTTGCTCCAGCATTTTGAGTCTATAGGGCCTGTCCCACTTGGGCGTAATTTGCGCGTTACGCAGGTGGCGGGCGAAGATTTTGTGTATCCCAAAATCCTGGGGTGCCGCACGAGGCCGCACGTCACTGCCTAGGCCACCACGTGCCATGCGCGCATAATGCTGACGCGCAAATGACGCCCAAGTGGGACAGGCCCTTATGGTGCGAAGTGATGCTGTTTGTTATCTAGCCACTGCCACACTGTAGGACTCTTGCTGTCTCTCTCTCTGTCAGACTAGTGCTGCTATTCACATGGTGGTGTAACCTCAGCCCTGGTTATCTACACTCGGAGCTATTTTGAGATTTATCCGGCAAGGGCTTCTCCAGTTTCCTTTGCTGCGTGAGAAGCCTTCCAGCACCTATTGTACAAGCTCCAAACATAGAGCTATAGCGAAACACTAAGCAACGTCTTCAGGTTGAGACCCTATTTTATGTTTGCCTTTTTAAAATCATTTTCTAAGTAGAGACCCCCTCCCCCCACTCACCATCAACAGCACCACAGTCACATCTGTGGAATCATTTATGTTCCTTGGAACCATCATCTCCAGGAACCTTAAATGGGGGGCCACCATCAACTCCACAGTCAAAAAGGCCTAACAGGGATGTACTTCATGCGGCAGCTGAGGAAGCACAATCTGCCACAGGCAATGATGGTCCAGTTTTATACGGCCATCATAGAGTCTGTCCTCACCTCCTCCATCATGGTCTGGTTTGGCTCAGCCACCAAGCACGACATCCGGAGGCTGCAGCGAATCATTCCATCAGCCGAGAAGGTTGTTGGCTGAAACCGTCCCTCCATTGACGAACTGTACACTGCAAGGGCCAGGAAGCGAGCGGGTAAGATCATCTCTGACCCCTCTCACCCTGGCCACAAACTCTTTGAATCACTTCCCTCTGGAAGGCAACTCCGGACTGTCAAAGCTGCCGCAGCCATAGACACAGTTTTTTTCCTTGAGCAGTAGCTCTACTCAATAACCAAAAATCTGTAGCCTCCTTGTGCCCTGGTATTTTATTTAATTCTTCACATGTTTAATTTATAATGTTTTACTTTTAATTGTCTACTGTAGATCGTGTTGTTACTTGCGTGCAAAGCACCAAGGCAAATTCCTTGTATGTGCACATACTTGGCTAATAACATTTATTCAATTCAATAATCAGCAGAATAACACAAACAGTGTGGTGATGATGATAGGAGATTTGATATCCAGTACACACCCAGACTGGTGATGATCAGCATGCCTAAAAGGATTCTGTCAATATGTTCTCTTAATGTATAGAAAGGAACTGCAGATGCTGGTTTACGCTAAAGATAGACACAAAATGCTGGAGTATCTCAGCGGGTCAGGCAGCATCTCTGAAGAAAAGGAATAGGTAATATTTCGGGTCGGAACCGTTTTTCACATAGTCTGTGTTCACCTATTACCTGACATGCTTTGTCCTGCCTCTCCCCTCCCCTCTTCTAGCTCTTCCCTGTCCCCAAATAATCAGTCCGAAGAAGGGTCCCGATAGGAAACGCCGTCTGTCCATGTTCCGACATTCCAGTGGCAGCGGCACGACTCGGGGCTGAGACGGCACTCGGTGAGAGCGGCCTGGCGCGGGGCTGAGACGGTGCTCTGGTGAGGGCGGCCCGACTCGGGGCTGAGACGGTGCTCCGGTGGCTGGGGCGGCGTTCCGGCGGCGGCGACCTGAGTCCGGGGCTCGGCCGCGGGCCAGTGGACGACATCGTCGGGAGCTCGCGGGTTACAGCCTGGTGCCTGTTTTCCGGAGCTCCCGCGGCAACAGCTGCGTCCGCTGGACTTGGAGGGCGGCAGCTTCGACCACCCCGGGCCGCGGAGCTTGAACCGGCCGTTCGCGGAGCTCGGTGAGCCGCGGGACTGACTTACCATCGCCCGGTGGGGTAACAACATATCGCCTCAGCGCAGAGGGAGAATGAGGAGTGACGAGACTGTGACTTTAAGACTTTTGCCTCCATCAGAGTGAGGAGGTGCCTTGTGAACTCACTGTGGTGGATGTTAGTTTGTGTTTATTGTGTGTTTTGTTGTTTATTATTATATGTATGGCTGCAGGCAACGACATTTCGTTCAGACCAAAAGGTCTGAATGACAAATAAAGGATCTAATCTAATCTCCAGGGATGCTACCCGATCCACTGAACTGCTCCAGCCCTCTGCGTCTTTTTAAACATTAAAAAGGATTTTAATTGTCACCTTTCTCCACTGCGAAGAGAGAAAGATTTGGAAAATGTTGCACACTCCATGTATTGTCAGAGAATGCTTTGCTTCGCACTTTGTTCATTCACCTCCCTCTGTTCTCTTTATCAGGTCATCAAAAACAACTTGAATCCCAGCTGGAAAGCATTCAAAGTCGCTTTGCACTCCCTCTGTGACGGGGACTTACAGAGGCCCGTCAAGGTATCCACACTTTAGTTTTAAAACAAACAATAGGTCTCGTTTCCAGCGAAAGATGAGAACCAATGTTGCTGTGCATGATAATTGTTTAGTTACAGATCACACCTTTATTGGTTTCAGCTGGAGGTGAAATTTGATCTTTGAGGGAAAAAGTACAACGTGTGTCTCTCTACCCATGGAGTGATGTGCCAATACTTAACTTTGGGCCAGCACTGTAGATGCGTCTTTATTTTGTAACTCTAGCACAGTGGGACAGTGTTCAAATGCTTTAAAAAAAAATAATAATTAAATTTCATACTGGTTTCAGAATTGTTGGACATAGTTTTCCCTATTAAAATATGCATCTCATCAATGGGCTAGATTTTTATTCCTAATTAACAGCATCTGAATGAAGTATTTAATCTGTAAATCAACTAAACTTGTGGTAAAGGTTCCTGGCTGATTTACCGATTAACACAAATATTGCCGCAATAATAGCATTACTTAGTCATATTAGCACAGAAACGGACCCTTCGGCCCATCTCGCCCATGCCATCCAAGATGCCCCACCTAAACTGGTCCCATTCGCCTGCATTTGATCCATAACCCTCGAAACCTTTCCTACCCCTGTATCTGTCCAAGTGTCTTTTAAATAGCTGACCTTCTCAAAAAGCTGATTGTTGTGGCAATATACACAATTCCGTCGCTAACATGGAAGCATCATTTTCCTTTTATTCTCTCTGTGTTGCTGCTGCGTTGGCATATTTGATTTTACATTAGATTTGTTATCCGCAGCCTAATTAAATAAAGATGGAGCAGGATTTATTCACATGTCTTTTCGATCGTTTCTTAATATAATTTTTCTCTTCCTGTTCCCAATTCTACATAGATTTGTCAGCTCTAATTGAAAATTTAAAAACAACTGCAGACTGGGAAAAACAGAAAGTACTACAAACACTCAGCATATATGGAAGGGTCTCATTTGCAGATTGTTTCTCTTCCCAATGATTTTTGCCTGAACTTTTACCCGCACTTTGTTTTTTTGTTTCGCCAAATCAAATGATTGCTGCGTTTCAGTGCTGACCCTATTTTAGTTCTCCAGTGAGTTATTGTATTATTTACCAGAGACACAGATGTCAGTTTTCGTGTCCAATATCAATATGTGCAAAGCATTACCTTGCCCAGGCTAGTCTGAAAGATCAGGCACGACTTGGGACTGGGACGGCAGGGTAGAGTTGCTGCCTCACAGCGCCAGAGTCCCGGGTTCGATCCTGACTATGGTTGCTGCCTGCACAGAGTTTGTACGTTTCCCCCATGACCACGTGGGTTTTCTGTGGAGGGCCAGGTTTCGTCACAAAGAGATGTGATCGTTCAGGGTCGGTGGGTGCGTGGAAAGAAGAATGCTAAAGTTCTTTACTCTTTCTTGCTGACGACCCCTTCTGTTGTTTCACCAGGTGGAATGCTATGACTACGATAATGATGGATCTCATGATTTAATCGGCTCCTTCGAGACCACTGTTGCAAAATTCCAAGAAGCTTCGCAGAGTGGAGTAAGATTTTAATCTTGAATTTAATCCAATTATCTCATTGTTAGTATGTGCACTTGTAATTTAATAATCACCTATTAATATATGGTATAGAAACATAAAAAATAGGCGCACGAGTAGAATCAATATGATTCAATATGATCATGGCTGATCATCCAAAATCAGTACCCTGTTCCTGCTTTTTGCCCATATCCCTTGATTCCGTTAGCCCTAAGAGCTAAATCTTAAGGCCCTGTCCCACTTTCCAGAGTTACTCACGAACTCTCCCGAGTTTCCCCCTTGATTCGAAATCGGGGAATGTCAGATAATGTCAGTAGCAAACTCGTAGGAGTCCGTAGATGTTTTGTAGCGGCTCGTAATGCCAGCCGAGGGGATCACGGGGCAAGAGGTAAGTCGGGATGTTTTTTCAACATGTTGAAAAATGTCCACCAGTTTTTTTTTGTTTTTTTTAAATAGCCCCGAGAACCTACGAACGACTATTACCGTAATTCTACGAGTTCGAATCAAGGGAAAAACTCGTGAGAGTTCGTGAGTAACTCGGGAAAGTGGGACAGGAACTTAACTCTCTCAAAACATCCAGTGGATTTGCCTCCACTGCCTTCTGTGGCAGAGAATTCCATAAAGTATACAAAAAATATTTTTGTATTTTATATTATATATTGTATTTGTATTATACAAAAGTATAAATGCTTTTCTATCAAATCATTGCGTTTATATAATGTTTGAAGAATTAGCACCACAATGATGGGTCATTAAAACCTGCCTGGGTTTTGTTCCTGATTTGCATTCTTGCCAGAAATGTACTTTATTCATATTATGTAATATGGTAAATTTCCTAATTTATTCCTATTGACTTTATTTCATATAGCAAACAAAAGATGACATTCATCTGTAATATTTCAAATGTGTTGGTGTGTCACTAATGTTTCATTCCTCAGTATTTATTTTTCATATTTTTATGTTTAACTATATTGCTGGTGTAATGTCAAATGGATGGAATGTCAAATGGATGGAATTGATATTTAGAATCTGACATTTGTGTTTCTATTGCAGGCTGCGTTTGATTGTATTAATCCAAAGAAAAAGCAGAAAAAGAAAAGTTACAAAAATTCTGGGACTGTTTTAATTAAAACATGTGAGGTAAGGTATGAAGAAATGCATTTTAAGTTCAGTTGTCCACAATATTGAAACTGTCGGTGTACAATTTGTTCTTTAACTCTCATTTTAATGAATGGGAAAGGAAAATAAGTGTGTTTACATTTTTTGTATGGCTAGTTTATTGTGTGCAGAAATGAATGACTCCAGGAAAGAGCGGAACTCGCTATCAAAACATGGAGGGGACGGGGGACAATTTTTTGGAGGCCAAGCGCGCACAATCTCTTATACGCCCGCTGCTTCGGAGGCTCAATCCAGCGCTAAAAGCGGAGATTTTAAAGTCGGGATGACAAACTTGGGGGACATGTCCCCCACCTCTCAAAACATGGGGGGGGGAGACATGTGGCCCCTCTGGCCCCCCCGGGTTTTCCGTCCCTGACTCCAGGTCGTTTATTGAATACCACATACAGACATATTTAGGAGATGGAACCATAGAGTAATAACTGGAATACTAGAGGATGGCAGGCAGGTATTTCTCTCAATCAAGTGAAGTACATAATGGGAAGACAGAGTGCTGGAGTAGCTCGGTGGGTCAGGCGGCTTCGGTGGCACAGCGGTAGAGTTGTTGCCTGACAGCGCTTGCAGCTCCGCAGACCCGGGTTCGAACCCGACTACGGGTGCTGTCTGTACGGAGTTTGTATGTTCTCCCCGTGACCTGCGTGGGTTTTCTATGCGATCTTTCGCTTTCCTCCCCCACGCCAAAGACATACAGGTATGTGGGTTAATTGGCTTGATATATGTGTAAATTGTCCCTAGTTTGTGTAGGATAGTGTTAATGTGCGGGGATCGCTGGTCGGCGCAGACTCAGTAGGCTGAAGGGCCTGTTTCCACACTGTATCTCCAGATTGAATTAATCTCGGGTTAATATGGATCCATGTTCTCCTGAGAGGCTGCCTGACACTCTCAGCTACACAGCACTCTGTGTCGCCTTTTGTAAACCAGCATCTGCAGTTCCTTGTTAGGACAAGTACACGGTGGGGTTCCCATGTGACTGCATTGACACTTACTTTTCTTAATGACATTGGGGTCGGCTACAGTCAACAGAGACTACTTTGCAGTGTCATCAATAGTGAGTGGGGAAATGGGCAGACATGACAGATGCAATCTATTGATGATAAATGTGAAGTGATGCCATTTAGGTGAAGCAATGTTTATATGGAGTATAATCTAATTCGAAGAGAGATGGATTGTAGATGTAGCAGGACCTGGAAGTACATATTCGCTGGAGAGTACAAAGATGAATTCAGGACATGAATATGGAGAAGTAAAATATTGAAGTCAATGCCATGTTGATTTTGTTTTGTTACAAACATGAGTATTACCGTATTGCTAATCCAACTAAATATTCAATCAATAGATTGTGAAGGATTATTCTTTCCTCGACTACGTTATGGGTGGCTGCCAGATGAACTTTACTGTAAGTATCTAATTTATTTTTGATTTAAACATGAATGTAACAAAAACAACATTTAAGAGACACCTGGACAGGTATATGGATAGGAAAGGTTTAGAGGGATATGGGCCAAACATGGGCAGGTGGGACATTTGCAGATGGGGCATCTTGGTCAGCATGGAAAAGTTGGGCCAAAGGGTCTGTTTCCGTGCCGTGGGACTCTATAATTCGGAGCGTAGAAACGTAGAAAAAAGGTGCAGGAGTAGGCCATTCGCCCCATCGAGCCATCACTGCCATTCAAAATGATTATGGCCGATCATCCTAAATCAGTACCCAGTTCCTGATTTTCCCCAAATTCGTTGATTCCCTGAGAGCTATATCTATCTCTTGAAAACATCCAGTGAATTGGCCTCGACTGCCTTCTGTTGCAGAGAATTTCACAGATTCACAACTCTCAGGGTGAAAATGTTTTTCCTCATCTCAGTCCTAAATGGTCTACCCCTTATTCTGAAACTGTGACCCCTGGTTCTGGACTCCCCCAACATCAGGAACATTTTTCTTGCATCTAGCCTGTCCAATCCTTTAAGAATTGTATATGTTTCTATAAGATCCAGCAAGAGTACTTCATTCAACCTCTTGAGATGCTTCACTATTCAACAAGTTGAGTGATGACCTGTCTACCTAAGAAAATCTCGTTCACCCTTTAGTTTTTTATTATTTATCCACCTATATCTTAAAAATATTTGCTCTAATGTCCTTTGAAAGAGAGTTCCAAAGACTCCCAGCCATCTGATGGGGAGAAAATTAATCTGGTCTGTCTTAAGTTGGCAACCTTGTAATGAACAATATAATCGGATTCCAGATTCTCCCACAAAAGGGAATATCTTATCCTTATCTATTGACCTAAATTCTCTATATTCCTCAGTAGTATGCAACACTGATTACAATTCTGTGAAGTATCAAGTGATTCTGATAATTGTCATAAATCAAATTCTGACATTAACCATGTTTGTACATTTCTAAAAGGTATTAATTTTCATTTGTGAAATCTTCATAAATATAAAATGATGGAACCAAGAATTGACAAACGTAGAGACGTTGATCAGCATAGTTTTATCGGCCTCATCAACTGTACTGGTGATGTATAAATGGGAATTTAGAAGAAGATTTGACAAGAATAACTCGACAATCACGGCAATCTTTAATCTACATGGTGACTGGGGAAACAAAATTAGCAGTAATAGCATGGAGATCAAATTCATGGGGCATGAAATGGTTTCCTTGATCAACGTAATGAAGGCACAAACCAGGGAACAAGATAATTTACATGTAGTGCATGCGAAGGACTAATTAAGAACCTTGTAGTTAATGGGCCTTTCAGGAGGACTGATCATAAAATGGTAGAATATTGTATGATGATTGAAGGTAATATAGCACAATATGAAAAAAAGTATTCAATTAAAAGGTATAACAGTAAATGAGCAACACCCAAAGTGTAAAAATTAACAGTTTACAACACATATAAATATTTCCCAATTGTAGAGCACACATTTCCCACTGAAAATGATGGCCGTCAAGGGCAGTGTAAGATCATATTAGAAGAAAGGAAGATAGCTTTTAAATTTGCCAAACAAACTTGAGGGTTGAGAGAGTTTCCAATGTCTGAACATGGGAGGACCCTACAATGCTGCTGAGGAGCTGCTGTGGAGCTGCTGAGGAGCTGCTGTGGAGCTGCTGAGGAGCCTGCCGTGGAGCTGCTGAGGAGCTGCTGCAGACTTACCTACGTGGAGCTGACCGGCTTCGGGGCGTGGAGAGCGGCGGTGGCGCGTTGATGCGGCCCGGCTCCGGTGGATGGTGACACTGGGAGCTCGCGGATCCCCGGTGGGAGGCTGCTTTGCGGGGCACCGGCAGCGGCGACTTCTCCCGCCCGAATTGCGGGGTTGAGAGTGACCTGGAGGGGGGCCCTACAACGCCCGGCGCGGCCTTAATTTGCGCCCGCCGGGGGCTTTGACCTCGACTTCGGGAGGGAAATGGAGTGCAGGGGAGAGACAAGAACTTTGCCTTCCATCACAGTGAGGAGGAGAGCCACTGTGATGGATGTTTATGTGAATAGTGTTGGTGTGTGTTTTGGTTCTTTTATTGTATTGTATGACTGCAGAAACTATATTTCGTTTGAACCTCATGTGAGGTTCAAATGACAAATAAAGGTATTGTATTGTATTGTATGATAATGTAGAACGTGAGGGTAAGCCAATGAGAACTGTAAAACTCCTATCGACATGGAAAACGAGATTAGGAGCAGTAAAAGTGGATCCCTTGCAGATGAACTTCTACAGGTGCACAGTAGAGAGCATTAACTGGTTTCACCATGGCCTGGTTTGGCAACCTGAACGTCCGATAGGCTGCAAAAAGTTGTGAAAACTGCCCAGTCCATCACCGGCCCTGACCCCCCCCTCTCCCCACCATCGAAGGGATTTATCGCAGTCGCTGCCTCGAAAAGACATCCAACATCATCAGAAACTCACACCATCCTGGCCACACACTCATTTCACCACTGTCATCGGGAAGAAGGTACAGGTTCAGGAACAGCTTCTTCCCTATAGCCGTCAAGCTATTAAACACTACAACCACATATAGGCTCTGAACTACAATAGACTATTATTATTATTGTTGCACTGTTCTGTTTTTTTTGAGTATGTGTGTTATATATTCACACTGAGCTTTTCTTTTTTTCTCTCGTGTTTGATTGATAAAAATACATCTACTGATGCTCCTGAACACATCATCAGTGATGTAACCCGAGGTCGGTCATTGGGTGTTTCGGGTCTTTCAACATCAGACACCCTCACCCAGGCGACCCAGCCGTGGTTGATCAGACCACGACTTGTTTTCAGCATTCACTCCTCCCCATGGACCTTCTCTCCTGATCCAGAGCCATCTCGTGGCCTTCTCCGCTGCCTCTGTGGTGTTCTTGATGGCTCTTCTCCTTGCCATTCCATTGATGCCCAGTGTACTCAATGCTTTGTAGAGCGATTGCCCTGCAAAACCTCTGCAACCAACCTCGATGGGCATACACCTTGCCTTCCAGCCCTGCTTACGGCAATCTATGACCAGCTCTTCGTACTTGGTCATCTTCCTCTCGTGGACCTCCTCCAGACGATCCTAAGGTCATACTATGTTTACATATCCTGTTGTGCTGCAGCAAGTAAGAATTTAATTGTTCCATCTGGGACCTATGACAGTAAAACGCTCTTGACTCTTTACTCTTGAAGACCTGAAGCTTTCTATTGAGGAGCAAGGAATTTTTTTTTTGTGTGTCCGTGTGTGTGGCCGTGTGTGTGTCCGTGTCCGTGTGTGTGTGTCCGTGTCCGTGTGTGTGTGTCCGTGTGTGTGTGTGTCCGTGTGTGTGTGTGTCCGTGTCCGTGTGTGTGTGTGTGTGTGGGTGTGTGTCCGTGTCTGTGTGTGTGTGTGTGTGTGTGTGTGTGTGTGTGTGTGTGTGTGTGTGTGTGTGTGTCCGTGTGTGTGTCCGTGTGTGTGTCCGTGTGTGTCCGTGTGTGTGTGTCCGTGTGTGTGTGTATGTGTGTGTGTGTGTGTGTCCGTGTCCGTGTGTGTGTCCATGTGTGTGTGTGTGTCCGTGTCCGTGTCCGTGTGTGTGTCCGTGTCCGTGTGTTTGTGTGTGTGTGTGTGTGTCCGTGTCCGTGTGTGTGTGTGTGTGTGTGTGTTTCCACTAACCAGGCCGCCTCTCTCTCTCTCTCTCTCTGTGTGTGTCCACTATATACTAGACTACACTGTGTGTGACTACACTACACTGTGTGTGTCCCCGTGTCCGTGTGTGTGTGTGTCCGTGTGTGTGTGTCCGTGTGTGTGTGTGTCCGTGTGTGTGTGTTCGTGTCCGTGTGTGTGCGTGTCGTGTGTGTGTCTACGTGTGTGTTGGTAGTATGTGTTTCCGCGTGTGTGTCCCCGTGTGTCCGTGTCCGTGTGTGTGTGTGTGTGTGTGTGTGTGTGTGTGTGTGTGTGTGTGTGTCCGTGTCCGTGTGTGTGTGTGTCCGTGTGTGTGTGTCCGTGTGTGTGTGTTCGTGTCCGTGTGTGTGTGTGTCCGTGTCCGTGTGTGTGTGTCCGTGTCCGTGTGTGTGTGTCCGTGTCCGTGTGTGTGTGTCCGTGTCCGTGTGTGTGTGTTCGTGTGTGTGTCCGTGTCCATCTTCATAGAAGAAGAACCATAGTCCCCTGTAAATCATGGAGGACAATGAGCCTGAATGAGGAGCTGAGAACTAATATTATATTGAGTGTAGTAATATTGAAGAAATTATTGGAATGTCGATACATTTTTTATGTTTACATTTCTTTATTATCGTTATAGAAACATAGAAACATAGAAATTAGGTGCAGGATGTTGTATTCTTTATAATGTGCTGCAATGGCAATCCGCATTTCACTACACCAATTGGTGTATGTGACAAATATAGAACCTTCGAACCTTTGACGTGATGATCTGCATCCAAAGGTTTTGAATGAGTTTGTTACAGAGTGGTGACTTGTCACCATCCAAGATCCCATAGATTCTGACATGGTTCCCACAGTGGGCCACAGGGCCTGTTTCTGTATTTGGACTCAAAAGGCCTTTGATAAGATGTCACGTCAAGGATTCAGCAAAATGTTTAACAAAGTTTTCATGACCCGAATTACGCGAGAGGTCGGTGCATTAACCTGTTTGTTATTTTAATTCAACAGAAAGCGTTGTTCACATCAGTGGTTCATTACTTTTTTTCTAGGTTGGCATAGATTTTACAGGCTCCAATGGTGATCCCCGCTCTCCTAATTCCCTTCATTATATCAATCCTAATGGATTTAATGAGTATTTGATGGCAATCTGGTCTGTTGGAATGGTTGTTCAAGATTACGACACGTGAGTATTCCTTTTTTTAACCCAATTATATTTGTTTAGTTGAGACCCTTCTTCAGACTGAGAGACGGGGGAAAGGGAAACAAAAGAAATAGACGGTTATATTGAGAGAGATATAGAACAAATGAATGAATGATGTGCAAGATTTGCATATCTTTAATTCATTTGTTCTCTCTATATATATATATATATATATATACGTGTTCGGCACGGACTAGAAGGGTCGAGATGGCCTGTTTCCGTGCTGTAATTGTTATATGGTTATATATAGTTATATGGTTATAAATTAACCAAGTTAAAATGTAAATGTCTTTATAGGTGGCAATTTAACTCGACCAATATTTGCATTGATAACTTTAATAAAAATCTTGCTTTTCTTTCTACAGCTGGCAAAGCTAGATTGAAATGATCTTGTGCTGGATCTTGCTTTGTTAGTAAGAGCTGATGTCGAACTAGTTCAGTGGGCATTCTTGGGAGTGTGGCAGTGGGCACACTGAAAGTGAAATGCTCATCTACACTACTCTGGAGTGAAGTGTGTTTAATTAATTGTTTCGGTCCAAGCGATCACATTCTTACTAAAGATCAGCAGTACTGGCATTTTATTTTCAGTTAGTCAATGATTTCTGCGATTCTTTGAAGTATACAAACTCATGAGAGGAATAGATCGGGTAGATGCACTGTCTTTTTTTCTAGGTTGGCATAGATTTTACAGGCTCCAATGGTGATCCCCGCTCTCCTAATTCCCTTCATTATATCAATCCTAATGGATTTAATGGGTATTTGATGGTAATCTGGTCTGTTGCCATCAGAGTAGGTGCCCAGAGTAGGTGAACCGAGGACCAGAGGTCATAGGTTCAAAGTGAAGGGGAAAAGATTTAATAGGAATCAGAGGGGTCAATTTTTCACACAGTGGGTGGGTGTATGGGACAAGCTGCCAGAGGAGATAGTTGAGGCTGGGATTATCCCAATGTTTAAGAAACAGTTGGACAGGTACCTGGATAGGACAGGTTTGGAGGGATATGGACCAAACGCAGGCAAGGGTAGCTGGGACTTTGTTGGCTGGTGTGGGCGATTTTGGCCGACGGGCCTGTTTCCACACTGTATCACTCTGACTCTAGATCGTTTGTGCCGTTTACAGAATGATGATGACGAAGCTCACGTGCGAACAAATCTGAATTAGAATATGATATATTTTCTGTGGATCTTGATGAATGTACGTTTGATTCAAATGATGCCAAATATTTAATTACAGAGACAAGATGTTTCCAGTGTTAGGATTTGGTGCACAAATACCGCCAAACTGGCAGGTAAATGCAGATAATTTTGTGATTCATTATTTTACTTTATTGATATTCAAACAGCATTATATGATATTTATTTTCCTTTTTCAGGTATCGCATGAATTTCCAATTAATTTCAATTCTGCCAACCCATTCTGTTCAGGTATGGAATTCTATAAAATGTATGATATTGGGTTGGAAATAATAAATTTTGGGGAATGCATAATAAACTTGTTCATCATTTAACATAATTAGACATTTTTGTCCTGTCGGTTTTTATTCTAATTATTATTTCTTCTGAATCTCCGTTCAGGTAGTGATAATTTTGCCCTGGCAAAATTAGTAAATAACTACCAAAAAAAATTTGAGCTACGGAATAAAAGTGTGATCATATGGGATTTGTGAAAGGGTGTTGAGCTTCTGCTGTTGGAATAACTTGAGTCACACACAGTAGTTAAGATCCAAATACTTTATTAACGTTATAGCATAGGTAACCTCATCTTAGCACGTAACTCCAAAAGTGAGGGAGAAACAGCTGAGATGCTTTCGGTCAAACTAGTGGGCTTAACTACAAAGTATGACTCGTAACATGAGCCACACTGATCTGCACAGGGTTTAAAAAATACTCTGTTATACAGAGTATTGAACTAGATAACTGAGAATAATGGCTGCAGGTTCATTGCAGCAGGACATAAAAAGGTTTACTTTCGAAACTGACAAGGCAGCCCCTTCCTTTCATACTTGTGTAATGGTAATAAAGAAACAATGCAACATCTACTTCTCGTTCATGTTAAACAAAACTTCCTCATCTGCCTACAATACAATCAGTATTCCCTTGCCTGCTGACAGCACACTGATGGCAACAGAGCTGTTGAGAGGAAAGCTTCCTGTATGATACTTGTAACAGAGATTAAATGGAGGGAAAAGGGGTTGTATTACAGACAATCATGATACTGACAGTTTTCTAGGAACACAACTGTTGTACCATAGCTTTCTGTAACACTAACCCTTGATTCACCATTCAATCCCATGTTATAAGTTGAGATGCATTCCTATGGGATTTTTCTCTCTCAACAGCATTTTAAGGTGGGAAGGGTAGGAAAAACTATCTAACAGAATCATATGCCACAAGTAATATGCAGAGATTTTATGACTGCAGAACTAATTTGGAAATGACTCCTTTTAACCTCCAACCTCTAAATTAAAAAAAAAAAGAACCATTAATTAAAAAAAACTAATTTTTGTTAGTTTGTTTCTTTTGTTTTTAAGTTTTGTATATATTTATGGCTGCAAAATAGATCTCTGGGTATGACCATCCAGACTTTTGGATTATTAAATGGTATTAATTAAAATTCAAATGCAATAATTCAGAAAAATAAATAATAAGTAAAAGGGCCAGCGGTAGAGTTGCTGCCTTACAGTGCTTGCAGCGCCAGAGACCCGGGTTCGATCCCGACTACGGGTGCCATCTGTGCGGAGTTTGTATGTTCTCCCCGTGACCTGTGTGGGGTTTCTCTGAGATCTTCGGTTTCCTCCCACACTCCAAAGACTTTCAGGTATTGAAGTGATTGGCTTGGTAAATGTAAAAATTGGCCTTGGTGTGTGTAGGATAGTATTAAAATGTGGGGATCACTGATTGGCATGGACCTGGTGGGCCGATGGGCCTGTTTCCGTGCTGTATCACTAAATTAAACTAAAGTACCCACACTTGGGTGTAAAGCAGAGGCCCATGCAATGAATCTCCTTATTGCTTAAATGTAAGTTTACATTTGAAGGAGAATTTGTCCAAGATGTGTGGTATGGATCCTATGTGCTATGTAGATAAGAAAGTCTGCAAATTTGGACGTTTCATGTTTGTATCTTAAAGTCATTTTAATTGGCGAGAAACAAACCTCATTCATTTAGTGAGCTCCAGGGCACTGTGTTGTAAACATAATGTCCCCAGTAAAAAACAGGAGTAGAAAATAAGCATTTTTGAAGAGAAATTGCTTTCAGAGCTTTTCCTCTTCAGTTTTCTATCTGTTTTTTTTTTGTGAATATCCTGAAAGGGGATTATCCTATGCTATTCTAGAAATTCCCTTCCATGTCTGAAAACATGTACACTTTAACCTCCATCTTGGGCATGAATTAGATTGCATTATAAGTTCATATGTTCTAGGAGCAGAATTAGGCAATTCAGCACTTCTTGCCTACTGCACCGTTCAATCATGGCTGATCTATTTTTCCCTCTTAACCCCATTCTCCAGCCTTCACCCCATAACCCCTGACACCCGTACTAATCAAAAATCTATCAATCTCCACCTTTAAAAATATCCATTGACGTGGCCTCCACAGCTGTTTGCTGCAATGAATTCCACAGATTCACCACCCTCTGTCTAAAGGAATTCCTCCTCATCTCTTTTCTAAAGGTATGTCCTTTTATTCTGAGGCTGTGCCCTTTAGTTCTAGACTCTCATACTAGTGGAAACATCCATTCCATATTCACTCCCGCCAGGTCTTTATATTTTAATACATTCGATTTACAAGTGCATACAAACTGCTCAATGCAACCAACTGTGTTTTTGTGCACCATTAACCACCTAAACAGCCTATTTGTAGGCTTTTTGTAATTTATTTTAATCTCTAATTTTGGCTCTGAGCTTCATGGTCCTCTTTCTAATGAGCACAACCTGTCCTGTACCACGTTCACTGCACAGGTGAAGTATATGCTGAGATTGTGCGTACAAGTTCTTGGGTTGGGCCATGAAGTCACACCTCCTGGCTCATATTCTATCATTAATCCTAGGTTGGTGCCTGATATCCAATTTCTCTCTGATCTTTTCATGAATAAACCCACAGCCAATGCTCAAGAGCAAAATATTATAATATTTTAATTTATGTATTAAAAAAATATAATTATTTGTATTTTTATTAGAAGCAGTGTACAGTAGTATAGACCGCGGCATATGACAAAATGCATTTAATGTACATCTTCTATTTTTAATTTAACAAGAGAAAAATAGAACAAGAGAGAAAGAGCGAAAAAGAGATGTGTAAACCCCTAGGCTAGCAGATAGTGCAGTCCAGGAGTGAACGAGTAAAAGCCTATAGAAGAGAAAGAAGACAAAAACAAAAAATAATAAAGAAAAATAAAAAAAGAGACCCTTATGTGTTGATATACCTGTAAAGAAGTCTCACCAACACATCGTGTCTTTACTAATAGTTTATTGATAGTTCACAAGCATTGCTGTTCTAGCTGTACATGGTCTGTCACCGGAGCTAGAGAGAGAGAACTATGGGTGGGGAGGTTGCAATTATACATCTAATAAGGGGAGTGGTTAGTAGTGGTGAGGTCACTATGTTAAAGGTACATGCACTAGTCATCTACAATACCTGCTTCGTTTCTCACCACACCCATCACCCTGTTCGTGAATTGGTTTAATTCCAGAGTTGTGTCGCACTATACTATACTTGTAATGAATCAATAAAAGGAGACCATATCTTTAAAAATTGCTCTGATTTTCCTGCCAAGACGAGTCTCATATCTTCAAAAATGTTATAATAATTTGATCCCCAGAAGGTATTAATTTATAATTTATGATTCAGCATTTGTTGTATAAATTATATTATGATTCTCAGAAACCACCTGATGCATAATACAATACTTTAGCTTTGTGTGTGCACTTTGCACGTACTACAATGTTCAGGTCTCCTCTATTATTTCAAAGTAAAAGATCCCCTAAGAGCTTATCTTTTTGGATTAAACATTATAATTTAAGACTATTTAAGAATATAATATAACCCAAAAGACTCAAAGCATTACAGATAATTGCCTTATTGTTAAATATGTAAAATATTTTTTAGCAATGTCTTTTCGGAAAGCATTGTAACATGGTAGACTATTGACCGTAAGATATAGAAGCAGAATTGGGCCTTTCAGCCCATCGAGTCTGCTCCGCCATTCGATCATGGCTGATCTATTATTTGTATCTCAATCCCATTGTCCTGCCTTCTCTCTATCATCTTTGAGTCCTTACTAATCTTGAACTCTGCTTTAAATATACCCAATGTCTTGGCCTCCGCCACCATCTGTGGCGATGAATTCCACAAATTCACCACACTCTGGCTAAAGAAATTCCTCCTCATCTCCATTCTAAAGGTACGTATTTTTATTCTGAGGTTGTGCCCTCTGGTCCTAGACTCCTCCACTACTGGAAACATCCTATCCACGACCACTTTATATCGGCCTTTCATTATTTGGAAGGTTTCAATGAGATCTCCACTTATTCTTCTAAACACCAGCGTTACAGATCCAGAGCCATCAAACACTCCGTAAATATTTTGTTTGTTAATATTACTGATCAAAATTTGTCTTGCACATCAGTAATAGAAATTTTGCAGATAAAGTCGCATTTCAAATTTATGGAGAATATTGTGTAGGAAGGAACTGCAGATGCTGGTTTAAACCGAAGATAGATACAAAGAGCTGGAGTAAGTCTGCGGGACAGGCAGCATCGCTGGAGAGAAGGAATGGATGACGTTTTGAGTCGACCTCGAACCAAAATCCATTCCTTCTCTTTAGAGATGCTGCTTGTCCCGCTGACTAACTCCAGCTTTTTGTATCTATCTTATGGAGAATATTGACTTGGCCGCAGAAACAGCTTTTACGTAGTGAATATAAGTAAAATGTCTTGCGCTTAAAAATGTAACCATGGTAGATTGTCATCCAGTAACTAACTTTCTCCAATTTCCATGTTAGGAGTACAAGGGATTGTGGACACCTATCGTAAGTGTCTTCCTCAAATTCGACTTTATGGACCAACAAATTTTTCCCCCATTATAAACCACGTTGCAAAATTTGCAGCTACAGCAGCACAACAGCCAACTGCATCGGTGAGTTCAGCAAAAACATTGCAGGTATCGGAGATGTGCAGTAAAACTGCAATGCTGGAAAACGTCTGTGCATGGCGTGGGGGACAGGGCGAGTTAACGTTTTGTTCTGTCAATTTTGCACATGCAGGATTATTTAGCTACAAGAAGAGGCCTTTGTGTATCTGCAGATATTTTTTAATTTTATAATACGCTAGCAGGAAGGTATTAATTGCTTCTGCAAACTTCTGTGCCCAGATGTGATTGTGGGGGAAAAAAGGACACAAAGTGCTGGAGAAACTCTGTGAACCAAGCAGCCCATCTGGAGAACATGGAATGGTGACATTCCATGTTTTCCAGAGATTAGACGTGGATCTCTGGAGACCATTAATAGGTAATGTTTAGGGCCGGGTCCCTTCTTCAGTCTGAAGAAGGGTCCTGAACCAAAACGTCACCTTTCCATATTCTCCAGAAGTGCTGCTTGATCCACTGAGTTACTCAAGGACTTTGACTTTTTTTTAAAATAAAGGAGCATCTGCAGAACTTTGTATCCTGATTTGTCAGTTTGTTTTTCTTGGAATTACATGTGGATATTCCTGTAATAATTTTGGGAAAGTTGTAAAAAGATTTAATTTGTATGCAGTATTTGTAATGATTGTTTTATTAATAATATTACTTTACCTGAAAGATTCTCGTGTGTGTGTGTGGTGTGTGTGTGTGTGTGTGTGTGTGTGTGTGTGTGTGTGTGTGTGTGTGTGTGTGTGTGTGTGTGTGTGTGTGTGTGTGTGTGTGTGTTTGCACGATTTCACTGATGATTGGGTGGCACACTGCCTTTCAGCCTGGTTTCATCCTGACCTTGCATGCTGATCATGTGGAGTTTGCACGTTCTATCTGTGACTGCGTGGGTTTCCTCTGCTGGCTGTGGCTTTTGCCCACATCCCAAAGAAGTGGGTTTCTAGGTTGATTGGATCTTGTAAATTGCTGCTAGTGTGCAGGCAATGTATGAGAAAGTGGGAAAACATGAAACTAGTGTGACCAGGTGATCGATGGACTAAGTGGACTGAAGGGTCTGTTTCCATGCTATCTAAACGCAGTGTCTCGGAATACTCTCTCCATCCACAGCCACTGAAATAATTAAATGTACTAATTAGGCACTTTACAATAAACTAAAGCCCCTGTTGCACTTGCGTGTCCTTGGCACGCTAATTACGCGACCTCGTGGTCACGCGACGGTCCCGTGAAGGTCGCGGATAATTTCATGCGTTCGTACAACCGTCTGGAGCGAGTGACGTCATTTGAAGATGGACACACAATGCTGGAGTAACTCAGCGGGACCGGCAGCATCTCTGGAGAGAAGGAATGAGTGACGTTTTGTGTCGAGACTCTTCTTCAGTCTGAAAGAAGGGTCTTGACCCGAAACGTCACCCATTGCTTCTCTCCAGAGATGCTGCCTGAGTTACTCCAGCATTTTGTGTCTATCTTCAATTTTCTTGGCCCCGCTCTGGGAGTAGAAGTGGGGGCAGATTAGGACCGCAACGGCCGTGAGCCCCAGGCCGAGTTTGGCGATCGTTTGCCTGCTTCTGCTGCTGTTGGAGGTGAGACGTTGCGTCGCGCTTGGGTCTTGGGCCTGTCCCACTTTGGCCGTCAGTTACGCGACAGGCCGTTGGCGCGCAAAGATTTTGTTCGCTACAAAATTTCGGAGCGCCGCGCGATACTGCGCACAACTCCATACCCTCCACGCTTCTCAGTGGGACCGGCCCCGCGCGGCCATACGATGCCGTTCGCATCAACGCGATGACAAGATCGAGTAATTTGCGTGCCAAGGACACGTAAGTGGGACGGGCCCTTAACACTTAAACTAAACAAAGAGAAAGGATCTCAAATAACATTTGCCAATGAAGCAGCAATACTTAGCACTTCCCACAAAGATTCCAATGGAGATTCTTTTCCAATATATGCTACTGACAGATTCCTGCCGTATGATGGGTTTAATATCAAGTTGGCTGAACAGATAATCACACTTAAATATTCTTGCATAAAATATGCAAGGAAATAAAACCCACAATTCTTAATTGACCTTCGTGAACATGAAATGTAGGCTGAAACCTTGCACATCATCATATTTGAAGATTTTCCACACATAGAATGGGAAACACATTCTGTAAATGGGCTGGATGGTTTGGAGTTTGTAAAATATTTGTAGGATAGTTTTTTGCAGCAATACATTGAGGCACCTACTAGAGAAGGGGCAGTGCTGGACCTCCTGTTAGGAAATGAGACGGGTCAGGTGATGGAGGTATGCGTTGGGGAACACTTAGGGTCCAGTGATCACAATACCATTAGTTTCAATATAATTATGGAGAGGGTCAGAACTGGACCTAGGGTTGAGATTTTTGATTGGAGAAAGGCTAACTTTGATGAGATGCGAAAGGATTTAAAAGGAGTGAATTGGACCATTTTGTTTTATGGGAAGGATGTAGAAGAGAAATGGAGGACATTTAAAGGGGAAATTTTAAGAATCTTTAAGTCCCTGTTCGGCTGAAAGGAAATAGTAAAAATTGGAAAGAGCCATGGTTTTCAAGGGAAATTGGACACTTGGTTCGGGAAAAGAGAGAGATCTACAATAATTATAGGCAGCATGGAGTGAATGAGGTGCTTGAGGAGTATAAAGAATGTAAAAAGAATCTTAAGAAAGAAATTAGAAAAACTAAAAGAAGATATGAGGTTGCTTTGGCAAGTAAGGTGAAAGTAAATCCAAAGGGTTTCTACAGCTACATTAATAGCAAAAGGATAACGAGGGATAAAATTGGTCCATTGGAGAGACGGAGTGGACAGCTATCTGCAGAGCCAAAAGAGATGGGGGAGATATTGAACAATTTATTTTCTTCGGTATTCACCAAGGAGAAGGATATTGAATTATGTGAGGTAAGGGAAACAAGTAGAGTAGCTATGGATACTATGAGATTCAAAGAAAAAGAAGTACTGACACTTTTGAAAAATATAAAAGTGGATAAATCTCCAGATCCTGACAGGATATTCCCTAGGACATTGAGAGAAGTTAGTGTAGAAATAGCAGGGGCTATGACAGAAATATTGCAAATGTCATTAGAAACGGGAATAGTGCCCGAGGATCGGCGTACTGCGCATGTTGTTCCATTGTTTAAAAAGGGTTCTAAGAGTAAACCTAGCAATTATAGGCCTGTTAGTTTAACTTCAGTGGTGGGCAAATTAATGGAAAAGATACTTAGAGATAATATATATAATCATCTGGATAAACAGGGTCTGATTAGGAACAGTCAACATGGATTTGTGCCTGGAAGGTCATGTTTGACTAATCTTCTTGAATTTTTTGAAGAGGTTACTAGGGAAATTGATGAGGGTAAAGCAGTGGATGTTGTCTATATGGACTTTGGTAAGGCCTTTGACAAGGCTCCTCGTGGAAGGTTGGTTAAGAAGGTTCAACTGTTGGGTATAAATGCAGGAGTAGCAAGATGGATTCAACAGTGGCTGAATGGGAGACGCCAGAGAGTAATGGTGGATGGCTGTTTGTCAGGTTGGAGGCAGGTGACTAGTGGGGTGCCTCGGGGATCTGTGTTGGGTCCACTGTTGTTTGTCATGTACATCAATGATCTGGATGAAGGTGTGGTAAATTGGATTAGTAAGTATGCAGATGATACTAAGATAGGTGGTGTTGTGGATAATGAAGTAGATTTCCAAAGTCTATAGAGAGATTTAGGCCATTTGGAAGAATGGGCTGAAAGATGGCAGATGGAGTTTAATGCTGATAAGTGTGAGGTGCTACATCTTGGCAGGACAAATCAAAATAGGACGTACATGGTAAATGGTAGCGAATTGAGGAATGCAGTTGAACAGAGGGATCTAGGAATAACTGTGCATAGTTCCCTGAAGGTGGAATCTCATGTAGATAGGGTGGTAAAGAAAGCTTTTGGTATGCTAGCCTTTATAAATCAGAGTCTTGCGTATAGAAGTTGGGATGTAATGATAAAATTGTACAAGGCATTGGTGAGACCAATTCTGGAGTATGGTGTACAATTTTGGTTGCCCAATTATAGGAAGGATGTCAACAAAATAGAGAGAGTGCAGAGGAGATTTACTAGAATGTTGCCTGGGTTTCAGCAACTAAGTTTCAGAGAAAGGTTGAATAAGTTAGGTCTTTAGTCTCTGGAGCGCAGAAGGTTAAGGGGGACTTGATAGAGGTCTTTAAAATGATGAGAGGGATAGACAGAGTTGACGTGGACAAGCTTTTCCCATTGAGAGTAGGGAAGATTCAAACAAGAGGACATGACTTCAGAATTAAGGGACAGAAGTTTAGGGGTAACATGAGGGGGAACTTCTTTACTCAAAGAGTGGTAGCTGTGTGGAATGAGCTTCCAGTGGAAGAGGTGGAGGCAGGTTCAATTTTATCATTTAAAAATAAATTGGATAGGTATATGGATGGGAAGGGAATGGAGGGTTATGGTCTGAGTGCGGGTAGATGGGACTAGGGGAGAATAATTGTTCGGCACGGACTTGTAGGGCCGAGATGGCCTGTTTCCGTGCTGCAATTGTTATATGGTTATAAGATAGTTTAGTTTATTGTCACGTGTACCAAGGCACAGTGAAAAGCTTTTGTCGCGTGCTAACCAGTCAGCGGAAAGACAATACATGATTGCAATCGAGCCATTTACAGTGTATAGATACATGATAAAGGGAATATGTGAATAATGTTTAGTGCAAGATAAAGCCCGTAAAGTTCGATCAAGGATTGTCCGAGGGTCTCCAATAAGGTAGATAGTAGATAGTGCACTCTAGTTGGGGTAGGATGGTTCAGTTGCCTGATAACAGCTGGGAAGAAACTGTCCCTGAATGTGGAGGTTTGCGTTTTCACACTTCTATACTTGTTGCCCGATGGGAGAGGGGAGAAGAGGGAATGGCCAGCGTGTGACTCGATCTTGATTATGTTGCTGGCCTTGCTGAGGCAAAGTGAGGTATAAACGGAGTCAATAGAAGAGAGGTTGGTTTGTGTGATGGTCTGAGCTGCGTCCACAATTCTCTGCAATTTCTTTTAGAAACATGGAAACATAGAAAATAGGTGCAGGAGTAGACCATTTGGCCCTTTGAGCCCGCACCGCCATTCAATGTGATCATGGCTGATCATCCAACTCAGTATCCTGTACCTGCCTTCTCTCCATACCCCCTGATCCCTTCAGCCACAAGGGCCACATCTAACTCCCTCTGAAATATAGCCAATGAACTGGCCTCAACTACTCTCTGTGGCAGAGAGTTCCAGAGATTCACCACTCTCTGTGTGAAAAAAGTTCTTCTCATCTCGGTCCTAAAGGATTTCCCCTTTATCCTTAAACTGTGACCCCTTGTCCTGGACTTCCCCAACATCGGGAATAATCTTCCTGCATCTAGCCTGTCCAACCCCTTAAGAATTTTGTACGTTTCTATAAGATCCCCCCTCAATCTTCTAAATTCTAGCTAGTACAAGTCTTTCTTCATATGAAAGCCCTGACATCCCAGGAATCAGTCTGGTGAACCTTCTCTGCACTCCCTCTATAGCACGAATGTCTTTCCTCAGTCTTATTCAGTCTCCTTCTTATGTTCTTGGATGGAGCTGTTCCCAAACCAAGCTGTGATGCATCCCGATAAAATACTTTCTATGGCGCATCTGTAGAAGTTGGTGAGAGTTGTTGGGGACGTGCCAAACTACATTAGAGAAAAAATAAAATTCCTAACCATAGAGGCTATGCAGTTGAAACTTTTGCTCTATTTTACATTGGATCCAGCTGCTGGGGTTGGGTGAACTGGAATTCGTGTCAGTTCATTTCCCTTGATTGTAATGGAGAAAGTTGGAAAAACAGTAGCATATTGATGTATGTGTGATGACTGATAGCTGCTATGGTATTTTCCAGTTAAATGATTCTGATGTCAAAATTGTGACATTTTAATTTTATTGTTGTCACCTGCACCGAACTACAGTGAAAAGTTTTGTTTTTGCATGCTATCCAAATAGATCAGATATATCATATATCAATACAGTCAGGTCAAACTCGGATACAATAATTAGAGCAAAAGGAAAGCTATGGAGGGCAGACTATAGTTCTCGGCATTGTCGCCCATCAGTTCCATGGACAAAGTCCAATGTCTACAATGGGGTATAGGTGAATCAGACAGTACCAATAGACAATAGGTGCAGGAGTAGACCATTCAGCCCTTCGAGCCAGCACTGCCATTCAATGTGATCATGGCTGATCATCCACAATCAGTACCCCGTTCCCGCCTTCTCCCCATATCCCCTGATCCCCCTCCACTATCTTTAAAGGCCCTATCTAGCTATCTTGAAAGTATCCAGAGAACCGGCCTCCACCACCCTCTGAGGCAGAGAATTCCACAGACTCACAACTCTCTGTGTGAAAAAGTGTTTCCTCGTCTCCGTTCTAAATGGCTTGCCCCTTATTCTTAAATTGTGGCCCCTGGTTCTGGACTCCCCCAACACCGGGGACATGTTTCCTGCCTCTAGCATGTCCAAACCCTTAATAATCTTGTATGTTTCAATACGATCCCCTCTCAACATTCTAAATTCCAGAGTATATAAGCCCAGCCGCTCCATTCTCTCAGCATATGACAGTCCCGCCATCCCGGGAATTAACCTTGTAAACCTACGCTGCACTCCCTCAATAGCAAGAATGTCCTTCCTCAAATTTGAAGACCAAAACTGTACCCTAACTTATGGAAGGTCCGTTCAGAAGCCAGGTAAGAGAGGAGTGGGACAAGTCTTTGACTATGTTATTGCTTTTCCCAGGCAGCATGAAGTGTAGATGGAGTCTATGGTGGTAATTTGGGCGATGGATGGTCAGCATGGACTCAGTGGTCCAATGAGCCTGTTTTCATGCTGTGTTTATTAACTAAACATATAGTGTTGATGCATTCTCCTGGATAGTTTCAGAATATCAGTAATGTTTGCATATGGATAAAGCATAACAGTTCCCTGATTGGAATAATATATATAATGGTGTGATAAGATATAAACTAGTCATCAAGATAAAAGCAGCATTTGTATTTGGATAAACTGATTATTGAACCACAAATATAAGAGTCAGAAAATATACTTGCTGGTTGACAAATAATTGAACATGGTATTTTAACAATCACTCATTCCCGATACAATTATATCATATTTTACATTGACATCAAGTCACTTCTTAGAGGCAACCTTTTAATAAATGAAGAGATTGCAACTGAGAACTATTATTTCCTCACGTTACTTTTTGCATTAAGTTCCATGTTGACCACGTGTCCCACCTTTGGTTATTAGCACCAGAACTTTTTATCTTACAACTTGTTTTAATCCACTTTCCTGATGCCATCTCTTGAATACATTGACTCTTAGGATAATATAAAACTGGTATTGTTATTCTTTGCAGTTATTCGTTATTTTCGAATAGATAGATACCTGATTTTCACCTAAATTTAAGTGGTATGTCATAAACTCTAGATGTGTTTTAAAGTAAAATGTATTGCCTTGGAATTTTTGAGCCTTGGATTCTTGGTTGGCTTTTAGTGATGTGTCTGTAATACTCTCACCCTTTGTGTTTAGTTTTTAGTTTAGTTTAGAGACTTGTGGTTTCTGGAAACTTGTGGTTTCTGGAAACTTGTGGTTTCATTCATTGAGTCGGGGATGTTCTATCATGCTTCAGGGTAGATGTCATTAAAGTGTTTGATATTGAATACTTCAAGGCGATGTATGATATGTATCCCACTACCAAATTCATTTGGGAAACACCAACCATTTCTATGGCAAGCATGTCAAGTTACAAGTGACACATGCGTAGTAAGGAACTGCAGATGCTGGTTTAAATTGAAGATAGGCACAAAATGATGGAATAACTCAGCGGGAGATAGGCAGCATCTCTGGAGATAAGGAATAGGTGATATTACAGACTGGAACCTTTCTTCAGTCTGTTCACCTTTTGCCTGCCGTGCTTTGTCCTGCCTTTCCCTTCCCCTCCCTCTTCGAGCTTTTCCCTCTCCGACTCTCAGACTGAAGACCCGAAACGTCACTAATTCCTTCACTCCAGAGATGCTGCCTGTCCCGCTGAGTTTTTTAACACCATTTTAACATGTGGCTGTCCATACTTGGGCAATACACTTTTTGAGCTTCATCACTTGCAGTGAGGCCACATATCCAGAGGAGAACATGTGCGTGATTTCAGAGTATCTCTGTGTCCTTTTATTTTTCGAAACCATGTACAGTGTGATAAATACTTAAATATAACACCAAGGTGAAGCTCTTGGACATTGGTATAATTTGTGATTTTTTTTTTTGTTTTTAACAGCAATATTACATCTTGCTGATCATTACAGACGGAGTGATAACAGACTTGGATGAAACTAGACATGCCATTGTGAATGCTTCTAAGCTGCCATTATCTCTGATCATTGTTGGTGTTGGTGAGGCAGATTTCACTGCCATGGAGTTTCTGGACGGTGATGACGGAGTTCTGAGATCTCCGACTGGAGAAGCAGCAGTCCGAGACATTGTCCAGTTTGTGCCATATAGGAAATTCCAGAATGTGAGTATTTTCTGTTAAGCTGGTATTCAAATATTGAGGCCAAAGAGGCAAAGAAGTAACTGGTGTGCAGGAGAGTAATAATTTAAATATTTAGTCCGCTCCACAGGGCAAGACTTCTTTTCTTCACCATTGTTGATGCTGGTGAACTGCAATCCTTTTACGAGTTCCAAACACCGTGATCTATGTGACATTTAAGTTGCAATACATCCCTTGCACACCAAGCGCTGGAATAACTCGATAGGTCAGGTAACATCTCTAGAGAAAAAGGATAGGTGACTTGGATCGGGACTCCAGAGCTGCTGCCTGACCCACTGAGTTATTCCTGCATTTTGTGTCCATCTTTGGTACCAACCAACATCTGCAGATCTTAGTTTCACTTCATAATCTCACATCATTCAAGGCCTAAAACAAGTCTCCCTTGGTTTTTGAGTCATCTGGTACTTGTACATAACATTCAGAGTAGCAATACCGCACATAAGCAGGCCCTCCTGCCCAACTCATCTTGGCTGGTTGAAATGTCCATCTAATCTTGAACATTGAATTCTTTAACTTCAAGTAGCCCTCGCTTTCCGCCCCCTCGCTTTCCGTCCCCTCTCCTTCCCCAGTTCTCCTTCCTGTTTTACTGCCTTCAACTACTTTCTATTTCTGTACCACCCACTCCCCTGACATCAGTCTGAAGAAGGGTCTCGTCCCGAAACATCACCCATTCCTTCTCTCCAGAGATACTGCTTGTCCCGCTGAGTTACTCCAACATTTTGTGTCTATCTTTGATTGAAACCAGCATCTTCAGTTCTTTCCTAACCATCTAATCTAGTCCACTTGCCTGCATTAGGGCCATATCCTTCTAAACATTTTTTTCCTATCCATCTATCTGTCCAAATGTCTTATAAATATTCTACCTGCCTCAACCACGCTCACTGGCAGTTCGTTCGATATACCCACCGTGTGAAATTACTCCTTATTAAATCTTCCCACTCTCGCCTTAAAACGATGTTCTCTAGTTTTTGAGTGCCTTTTCCTGAGAAAAAGAGTAAGCTTTTGCCTTATACATTCCCTGGTAACGTTACACCAGTTTTTCCACTTTGAAAGACATGACCCGAAATTCGGGAAATTCGGGTTGTCTTCAGGGTAATTTTAGGGAAATGAAATAATATCGGGAAATTTCCTGGCCCGTTAAGCCTTCCTGAACGGATCATGAGCGACTTCTGCCCCAACTGCACACGAGCGGATACCGGGCACACTGCGCACGTGTTGGGAGACGCGACGGGGTCCAATCAAACCCGCGGGATGATTTATGGAGAAAAAGTATGTGTGTGTATATTCACGACCTGCGCAGTTGGGGGTGGCCCATCAGCCGCGTCACAATTGAAAATGCCTTCTCCATGCACATGCGCAGTGGGCCCGGTATCCGCACGTGCACAGTTGGGGCAGCAGTTGCACATGTGCAGTTGGGGAAGGCTTATCGGGCCAGGAAATACCATCAAATTCCAAGAAATTTGGAATTCTATTTCAGGAAAAAAAAATGGAGGTGTGGAAACACTGCGTTATACACACAATGTGTAAGATCATCCCTCGGCCTCTTGTGCTCTAGTCCTGGTAATCTTCTCTGTGGTTTTTCCGGCTTAATGCCATCTTTCCGACAGCAGTTTGATTAAAACTGAACACTATACTCCTAGTGTGGTCTCACCAAAGTCTTGTACAACTCCTGTAATGCCCTGAATGATTAAGGCCAGCATGCCAATGTTGTCTTCACCATGTAATCATAAGTTTAAATCATAGGAGCAGAATTAGGCAATTTGGCCTGGAGTTTACTCCACTATTCATTCGGTTATGGCTGATCTATGTCAGGCGTTTGTGTGCCCCTGTAAATAAATGTGGATTTAATTAAAATGAATCATTTGTTTTGAAGGTGCCACCCTATCAGAGGACCAACAATTCTTAAGTTTCTGTTTGTCTGTCCACAGGCTGCCAAAGAAGCTCTTGCACAAAGTGTACTGGCTGAAGTTCCTCGCCAAGTTACCTGCTACTTTAACGCACGCAAACTCTCTCCTCTAAGTAGGCCAACGCCTTCAAATGAACAGAAGCCGTCAAATGAGCAGACGCCATCAAATGTACAGAAGTCGGCAAATGACCAAGACCTGCAAGGGGAACTAAACCTTGAAGACGGTTTGGATTTCTAATTGATGGGGAGTTACAGTTTCTGAAATATGCTTATGTCAAGGTGCCATTGCATTTGTTAGTCCTATGTAAACATATAGTTATTAATAAAATATCCAATTTAAAGTCAAAAGCCAACAAATTGGTGTTCTTCCACATCAATAATTATTTTCTATTTTGGACATTTTCCAAAGCAAGTAGTTCTTATTAGTTTGGTGCCCTGGGTCTTGACATAGGTGTGTGTCTGTGCACAAGATCTGAAAGGAATTATGCAATGCTTTTGATCTTTGTTATTGTACAGAGTTTACAGGCTATTTGGTCTCTATTAGTTTGGGCATTTCCAAATCAATGAAGAGTCAATCAATCAGTTTCGCTACCTATGACCGTATAGGTTGATGGAGTACAAGGTTAGAAGCCGTCCAGTTTCAGTTGTTTGGGTCTTGAGCATTGATATTATTTAAAGCATGCATACAAAACTGAAAAGTGGCCAATTGTATGAGTTTCAATCTGACTGACAGTTTCAATCATCAATAAAAGCAATTTAATGTCATCAACATGATTTAATGGATTTGTACTGATTAAGTCAGCAAGTCTGTAACCAGAACATTGTATTTTCATTTTCACCTTGGTGTAACTAGACAGCAATTATATTTAAAAGGCAGCATTAGAAATTAAAAAATACTCGGCATGCTGGCTTCAGATAATGTCTTGGCTGCTCTATCAACTTGATCTTTAGTGTCAATAACATGAGTTAGTTACACCAGTGCTCAGCATCATTGGAGCAGCTTTCACCACAAAATGGTGGCTCATTGTGAAAGAGAAGAGACAAGCAGAAATCAAAAAGCATCTTTTTACTCAAAACCTTACTTAGCACTGCAATCACTTTCCATTGAAACAATAGACTTCTGCTTCTTTCCTGCTCTGCGCACACACACTGCATGACGCCTCAGTACAAAATGTTCTGAATTTAAAAATAAAACATTGAGGAACATTTCTGTTATACTATGGTTAGCTGTTATGAACCAACAGTCAGTTTGAATTATGCAAGAAAAACATTCAACTTTGTAGATTTACCTTTGTGCCATATTGTTTTCTTGCATTGTTTTCATTTTTGACTCTATATATGTTTAATGCAAGTATTGGTTTGTAACAATGAAATAGAAATTATTCATGTTGTGTAATTTTTATATGATGTCATGCGCCATTTGGAATTAAAAAAAATTGAAGACTTGGCCAAAATTGTATGGGCTTGTTTCAAGAAAATAAATGTGCTTATGAGAATCTGTAAACAATGAATGTTATAGCTCTTTCTGCAATAAAGGAAGCATAGAAGGCTTGCATACGACATTGTTGTCTTATTATACAGATTAATATTATTCTTATATTTTGATTATCAAACAGTTTCTTATGAGTGAAAAAAGGAATCTAATCACCTGATTGGCTTTTGATGTGTCCATATCTTTCTATTTCCACTTCCGGTTTTAAGCACCTTCTGGTAATTAAAAATCTGAACAAATTTGGCAAAACTGCATTTGTGCCATTGTTCATGTTTGCATATATTTATCATAAGTTTTGGTATCATGCGTCAGAAAACACCAATGAGCAATGTGCTGCAATTTTACAAAATATACCTTTCCAAGACAATGACTTTGGGACTTTAAACTGTGTTGAGTGTTTATTTTGTTATTATTCTATGTTATGACTGCAGGCTAAACCATTTTGTTGCACTGAAAAGTGCAATGACAATAAAATTAAATCCAATCCAATCCAATCCAAAAGGTTTATCAAAGGTGACTGGCGAAAGAGAGGGATGTTGGGAGAAAGATGGAAGATCCACCCAAAATAATTTGGGGTGACTGGAAAAGCTTTGTCAACTCTGAAAACTATCTCCCGGTTGCCAAGCATTTTAACTCTCCTTCCCACTCCAATACTGACCTATCTATCCTAGGCCTCCTCTACTGTCTGTGTAAGACCACACGCAAATTGGAAGATAAGCACCTCGTATTTCGCTTTTGCAGTTGACAACCCCAGCTAAGGGAAGGACTGTTTCGAAGCCTGATAGTAGAAGGGAAGAAGTCATTTCTGAGACCGGCAGTGCGTGCTTTCAAGGTTCAGTACCTTCTGCCAGATGGGAGCAGGGAGAAAATGGAATGACTGGGGTGGGCCAAGTCTTTGATTATGTTGATTATTAATTATTATTACTTTTCTAGATACTAGTAATTGGCTCCTGAACTATTGGCAAACAATTATAATATAGGATCTACTGAAAATTGTGGATAGGGAATTAGTTGTTTGTGCTTGTACATAAAAAAATGTAATTATCATACTTTCCTTCTCACAAAATACACAAAGTGCTGGAGTAATTTACCAGTTAGACAAATATGCTGGAGAAACTCAGCGGGTGAGGCAGCATCTTTGGAGCGAAGGAATAGGCAACGTTTCGGGTCGAGACCCTTCTTCAGATTGATTTAGCAGGTCAGGTAGCATCTCTGGAGAACATGGATAGGTGATGTTTCTGGCCAGGACCTTCAGACTGAGTGAGGAGGGGGGAGAGCTGGGAGAGCAGAGAGGCAGGACAAAGCTCTGTTGCTGCCAACCTGCTGCCTAATTTTTACAGAGAAAGATCATCACTGAAATTCTTCTCTCAAATGTTGTCATGAAGTTACACCTCACCTGCAACAAACTCTCGACTGGACTGAACCAGGAACATAGAAACATAGAAAATAGGTGCAGGAGTAGGCCATTCGGCCCTTCCAGCCTGCACCGCCATTCAATATGATCATGGCTGATCATCTAACTCAGTATCCTGTACCTGCCTTCTCTCCATACCCCCTGATCCCTTTAGCCACAAGGGCCACATCTATTAAATATAGCCAATGAACTGTGGCCTCAACTACCTTCTGTGGCAGCGAATTCCAGTGATTCACCACTCTCTGTGTAAAAAATGTTTTTCTCATCCCAGTCCTAAAAGATTTCCCCTTCATCCTTAAACTGTGACCCCTTGTTCTGGACTTTCCCAACATCGGGAACAATCTTCCTGCATCTAGCCTGTCCAACCCCTTAAGAATGTTGTAAGTTTCTATAAGATCCCCCCTCAATCCTCTAAATTCTAGCGAGTACAAGCCGAGTCTATCCAGTCTTTCTTCATATGAAAGTCCTGACATCCCAGGAATCAGTCTGGTGAACCGTCTCTGCACTCCCTCTATGGCAAGAATGTCTTTTCTCAGATTAGGAGACCAAAACTGTACGCAATACTCCAGGTGTGGTCTCACCAGGACCCTGTACAACTGCAGTAGAACCTCCCTGCTCTTATACTCAAATCCTTTTGCTATGAATGCTAACATACCATTCGCTTTCTTCACTGCCTGCTGCACCTACATGCCTACTTTCAATGACTGGTGTACCATGACACCCAGGTCTCGTTGCATCTCCCCTTTTCCCAATCGGCCACCATTCAGATATAAGTCTACTTTCCTGTTTTTGCCACCAAAGTGGATAACCTCACATTTATCCACATTATTCTGCATCTGCCCATCTGCCATGCATTTGCCCACTCACCCAACCTATCCAAGTCACCTTGCAGCCTCCTAGCATCCTCCTCACAGCTAACACTGCCCCCCAGCTTCATGTCATCCGCAAATTTGGAGATGTTGCATTCAATTCCCTCATCCACATCATTAATATATATTGTAAATAGCTGGGGACCCAGCACTGAGCCTTGCGGTACCCCACTAGTCACTGCCTGCTGTTCTGAAAAGGACCCGTTTACTCCTACTCTTTGCTTCCTGTCTGCCAGCCAGTTCTCTATCCACATCAATACTGAACCCCCAATACCGTGTGCTTTAAGTTTGCATACTAATCTCTTATGTGGGACCTTGTCGAAAGCCTTCTGAAAGTCCAGATATAACACATCCACTGGTTCTCCCTTATCCACTCTACTAGTTACACCCTCTAAAAATTTTATAAGATTCGTCAGACATGATTTACCTTTCATAAATCCATGCTGACTGTGTCCAATGAATTCACCACTTTCCAAATGTGCTGCTATCCCATCTTTAATAACTGACTAGCATTTTCCTCACTACCGATGTTAGACTAACTGGTCTGTAATTCCCTGTTTTCTCTCTCCCTCCATTTTTAAAAAGTGGGGTTACATTAGCTACCCTCCAATCCTCAGGAACTATTCCAGAATCTAAAGAGTTTTGAAAAATTATCACTAATGCATCCACTATTTCTGGGGCTACTTCCTTAAGTACTCTGGGATGCACCTTATCTGGCCCTGGGGGTTTATCAGCCTTTAATCCATTCAATTTACCTAACACCACTTCCCAGCTAACCTGGATTTCACTCAGTTCCTCCATCTCATTTGACCCCTGGTCCCCTGCTATTTCCAGCAGATTATTTATGTCTTCCTTAGAGAAGACAGAACCAAAGTAGTTATTCAATTGGTCTACCATGTCCTTGTTCCCCATGATCAATTTGCCTGTTTCTGACTGCAAGAGACCTACATTTGTTTTAACTAATCTTTTTCTCTTCACATATCTATAAAACCTTCTGCAGTCAGTTTTTATGTTCCCTGCAGTTTTCTTTCATAATCTATTTTCCTTTTCCTAATTAAGCCCTTTGTCCTCCTCTGCTGGATTGAATTTCTCCCCTGGTCCCCTGCTATTTCCAGCAGATTATTTATGTCTGTTTATGTCTGGTAGGCTGTTTTTTCTGGCTAATTTGTACACTTCATCTTTTGTTTTGATACTATCCCTGATTTCTCTTGTTATCCACGGATGCACTACCTTCCCTGATTTATTCTTTTGTCAAACTGGGATGAACAATTGTTGTTGTTCATCCATGCAGTCTTTAAATGCCTTCCATTGCATATCCACCGTCAACCCTTTAAGAATCAATTGCTAGTCTATCTTGGCCAATTCACGTCTCATACCCTCAAAGTAACCTTTCTTTAAGTTCAGGACCCTTGTTTCAGAATTAACAATGTCACTCTCCATCCTAATGAGGAACTCAACCATATTATGGTCACTCTTGCCCAAGGGGCCACGCACAACAAGACTGCTAACTAACCCTTCCTCATTACTCAATACCCAGTCTAAAATAGCCTGCTCTCTCGTTGGTTCCTCTACATGTTGGTTTAGAAAACTATCCCGCATACATTCCAAGAAATCCTCTTCCTCAGCACCCCTGCCAATTTGATTCACCCAATCTATATGTAGATTGAAGTCACCCATTATAACTGTTTTACCTTTGTTGCATGCATTTCTAATTTCCTGTTTGATGCCCTCCCCAACTCTACTACTACTGTTAGGTGGCCTGTACACAACTCCCACTAGCGTTTTCTGCCCCTTAGTGTTTCGCAGCTCTACCCATATCGACTCCACATCCTCCAAGCTAATGTCCTTCCTTTCTATTGCATTAATCTCCTCTCTAACCAGTAATGCTACCCCACCTCCTTTTCCTTTCTGTCTATCCCTCCTGAATATTGAATATCCCTGGATGTTCAGCTCCCAGCCTTGGTCACCCTGGAGCCATGTCTCCGTGATCCCAACTATATCATATTCATTAATAACTATCTGCACATTCAACTCATCCACCTTATTACGAATGCTCCTTGCATTGAGACACAAAGCCTTCAGGCTTGTTTTTACAACATTCCTATCCCTTATACAATTATGTTGAAAAGTGGCCCTTTTTGATTTTTGCCCTGGATTTGTCTGCCTGCCACTTTTACTTTTCACCTTGCTACCTATTGCTTCTACCCTCATTTTACACCCCACTGTCTCTTTGCTCATGCACCCATCCCCCTGCCACATTAGTTTAAATCCTCCCCAACAGCACAAGCAAACACTCCCCCAAGGACATTGGTTCCATTCCAGCCCAGGTGCAGACCGTCCTGTTTGTACTGGTCCCACCTCCCCCAGAACTGGTTCCAATGCCCAAGAAATTGGAATCCCTCCCCCTTGCACCATTTTTCAAGCCACGTATTCATCTGCAATATCCTCCTATTTCTAGTCTGACTGGCCCGTGGCACTGGTAGTAATCCAGAGATTATTACCTTTGAAGACCTACTTTTAAGTATATCTCCTAGCTCCCTAAATTCACCTTGTAGGACCTCATCCCGTTTTTTACCTATATCGTTGGTGCCAATGTGCACCACGACAACTGGCTGTTCACCCTCCCCCTCCAGAATGTTCTGCAGCCGTTCAGTGACATCCCTGACCCTTGCACCAGGGAGGCAACATACCATCCTGGAGTCTCGTTTGCGGTCGCAGAACCGCCTATATATTCCCCTTACAATTGAATCCCCTATTACTATAGCCCTTCCACTCTTTTTCCTCCCCTCCTGTGCTGCAGAGCCACCCATGGTGCCATGAACTTGGCTGCTGCTGCCTTCCCCTGATGAGCCATCTCCCCCAACAATATCCAAAATGGTATATCTGTTTCGGAGGGAGATGACCGCAGGGGACTCCTGCACTACCTGCCTACTGCTGCGCTGGCCAATGGCCACCCATTCCCTTTCCGTCCGCTTTCCTTTTACCTGCAGTGTGACCAACTCACTGTACGTGCTATTCACGACTTTCTCAGCATCGTGGATGCTCCAGTATGAATCCAACCGCAGCTCCAACCATTCAATGCTGTCTGACAGGAGCTGCAGCTTGACACACTTCCTGCACACGTAGTCACCAGGGACACTGACAATATCCCTGATCTCCCACATGTTGCAGGATGAGCAAACCATGGGGCCAATCTCAACTGACATGGCTGACCCCCAAATTAAATCAACTCACTCACACTATAAAAATCTTAATCCTTTAAACTGCACCTTTACTAAAAAGCACTGTACCCTTAACTCACTGAAGCCTTAACTCACTGAAGCCTTAACTCACTGAAGCCTTAACTCACTGATCCCTTAACTCAATGTACCCTTAACCAGAAAGCAGAAATGCAAACCTGGGGTTGCTCCCAATCAGCTGCTTCCTCTGGTCCACTTCTACCAATCAGCGGCTTCTACCAGCCCACTTCCTTGGAAGTGTGATGGAACATTGCAGATTGGGTTCCTCCACTCGCTCCAACGGCTCCTGGGCCTCTGTGACAATCATTGGACAAAGTCAGCATGGATTTATGAAAGGTAAATCATGTCTGACGAATCTTATAGAATTTTTCGAGGATGTAACTAGTAGCGTGGATAGGGGAGAACCAGTGGATGTGGTGTATCTGGACTTCCAGAAGGCTTTCGACAAGGTCTCACATAAGAGATTAGTACACAAACTTAAATCACACAGCATTGGGGGTTCAGTATTGATGTGGATAGAGAACTGGCTGGCAAACAGGAAGCAAAGAGTAGGAGTAAACGGGTCATTTTCACAATGGCGGGCAGTGACTAGTGGGGTACTGCAAGGCTCAGTGCTGGGACCCCAGCTATTTGCAATATATATTAATGATCTGGATGAGGGAATTGAAGGCAATATCTCCAAGTTTCCGGATGACACTAAGCTGGGGGGCAGTGTTAGCTGTGAGGAGGATGCTAGGAGACTGCAAGGTGACTTGGATAGTCTGGGTGAGTGGGCAAATGTTTGGCAGATGCAGTATAATGTGGATAAATGTGAGGTTATCCATTTTGGTGGCAAAATGAGAGCAGACTATTATCTAAATGGTGGCCGATTAGGAAAAGGGGAGATGCAGCGAGACCTGGTTGTCATGGTGCACCAGTCATTGAAAGTAGGCATGCAGGTGCAGCAGGCAGTGAAGAAAGCGAATGGTATGTTAGCTTTCATAGCAAAAGGATTTGAGTATAGGAGCAGGGAGGTTCTACTGCAGTTGTACAGGGTCTTGGTGAGACCACACCTGGAGTATTGCGTACAGTTTTGGTCTCCAAATCTGAGGAAGGACATTATTGCCATAGAGGGAGTATAGAGAAGGTTCTCCAGACTGATTCCTGGGATGTCAGGACTGTCTTATGAAGAAAGACTGGATAGACTCGGCTTGTAATCGCTAGAATTCAGAGGATTTAGTTTATACTCTCTAGAATTTAGGAGATTGAGAGGGGATCTTATAGAAACTTATAAAATTCTTAAGGGGTTGGACAGGCTAGATGCAGGAAGATTGTTCCCGATGTTGGGGAAGTCCAGGACAAGGGGTCACAGCTTAAGGATAAGGGGGAAATCCTTTAAAACCGAGATGAGAAGAACTTTTTTCACACAGAGAGTGGTGAATCTCTGGAACTCTCTGCCAAAGAGGGTAGTTGAGGCCAGTTCATTGGCTATATTTAAGAGGGAGTTAGATGTGGCCCTTGTGGCTAAAGGGATCAGAGGGTATGGAGAGAAGGCAGGTACGGGATACTGAGTTGGATGATCAGCCATGATCATATTGAATGGCGGTGCAGGCTCGGAGGGCCGAATGGCTTACTCCTGCACCTAATTTCTATGTTTCTATGTTTCTATGTGAAAGCAAGCCCCGCGCTTGATTTTTAAACCTACTGCCCGGAAATCCCTCCTCTCGCTCCAACGGCTCCCGGGCCTCGAACCCGGGTCTCTGGCACGGTGAGGCTGCAGCTCCACCTGCTGTGCCACTGTGCTGCCTGATTCTACACAGATGGATCATTACCCCGGTTCATCTCTCAATTTTTCTTGCTGCAAAGTTACACCTCACCTCAAACAAACTTTCCACTGGGGTGGGAAAAGTCAACAGGAGAAATGAGCAAAAACATTCAACCAGCACCACCTCCACTATAGAGGGAAGATCACTCAAACTTCAGTCAGCAAACTAAAATACATAGACATGCCCAGCCAAGACTTAGGTCATCAACGTCGTAATCATTGAAGTATCCGTGTGGGTGGCTTTATACTAAACATTCACAAAACCTGTGTAGGAAGGAACTACAGATGCTGGTTTGCAACGAAGATAGACACAAAATGCTGGAGTAACTCAGTGGGCCAAACAGCATCTCTGGATAAAAGGAATGGGTGATGTTCCGGGTCGAAACCCTTCTTCAGACTGAGAGTCAGGGGAGAGGGAGACAAGAGGTATGGAAGGGTAAGGTGTGAAAACGAGAAAGAAAAGGGGACAAAGCTGAAAGAAAATGTAGGATACATGCCTGTCCCGCTGAGTTAATCCAGCATTTTGTATCAATCTTCACAATACATTTGTTCTTTTGCTAAATCCCTCTTTTTCAGATTGCCAAAGGGTGCATTTAGTTTAGAGACACAGCGTGGGAAACAGGCCCTTCGGCCCACCGAGTCCGCGTCGACCAGCGATCACCCCTTTCACTAGTTCTATCCTACACAATAGGAACAATTTACAGAAGCCAATTAATGTACAAACCTGCCGTCGTCTGGAACGTGGGGGTATATCAGAGCAATTGGAGCAATCGGAGGTCACGGGGAGAACATACAAACACCTTGCAGACACCACCCGCAGTCAGGATCGAACCTGGGTCTCTGGCGCTGTAAGGCAGCAACTCTATTGCTATGCCACCCACGATGGTGCACTAAAGGTTACATTTCTTCATTGCTGTCAGCCTATGCCAAGGAGAAGCTCTTGAATTATGGAAGTGATACACTGGTCAACTATGATTATTTCATAAGTTATAGGAGCAGAATTTGGCCATTTGTCGCATCGAGTCTACTCCACCATTCAACCGTGGTTGATCTATCTTCCCCACTCAATCTCATTCTCCTGCCTTCTCCCCATAACCCCTGATACCCTTAATCATGAATCTGTCAATCTGTAACTTTAAAAATACCCAAATGACTTGACCTCCACAGTTGAAACATATAATATTATTAAGGGTTTGGACACACTAGAGGCAGGAACCATGTTCCTGATGTTGGGGAAGTCCAAAACCAGGGGCCACAGTTTAAGAATAAGGGGTAAGCCATTTAGAACGGAGATGAGAAAACACTTTATCACACAGAGTTGTGAGTCTGTGGAATTCTCTGCCTCAGAGTGCGGTGGAGGCCAGTTCTCTGGATGCTTTCAAGAGAGAGCTAGATAGGGCTCTTAAAGATAGCGGAGTCAGAGGATATGGGGAGAAGGCAGGAACGGGGTATTGATTGGGGATGATCAGCCATGATCACATTGAATGGCGGTGCTGGCTCGAAGTGCCGAATGGCCTACTCCTGCACCTATTGTCAATTGTCTATTGTCTGTCTGTGGTAATGAATTCCTCAGAATCACTACCCTATGATTAAAGAAATTCCTCAATATCTCCTTTCTAAAGGTGCAGTCCTTTTATTCTGTAGCTGTGATCTCTAGTCCCAGTCTAGTGGAAAAATCCTCTCCACATCCACTCTATCCAGGCCTTTCAATATTCGGAACTTCCAATAAAGACCCTCATCAAACTTCTAAACCTCATCTCCTTTCTAAAGGTATAGTCCTTTTATTCTGAGATTATGGCCTCTGGTCCTAGATTCTAGGGAGGTTGCACGGCAGTCGAGGTCATGACCGTGACCCTTACGCAACGCCTTCTGGAGTACAAGCTGTGAACGTCAGCTAAGCACTTACTATGGCTGCCAGTACAGTGGGCCCGTCTTCTGTCCCAGCATCCGGACTCCACGCTGACTGGTTCCACACTCGGGGACCCCGGGCCGTCTGTCTCTGCGGCCGGTGTTTGGCGGCTGAAACGCCCGGCACCCAGGGGAGGGAATCACCCCGGTGTGGGGGTTGGGGTCCGATGCCGATGCAGCTCGGTCAGTGATTGTGGGTGGGCGGAGGGACCAGATTGTCCCCAACTCTGCTGGAGTTGACGGGGACGATAGCCGGGTTTATGGCCCTGTTTGTCCGCTGCCCGGAGTCGCGGCCCCGTGTGTGTGGGCGCTTCCGACCCACAGCCCGTGACAGTGCGGCCGCACAGGGGGAGGCAGGGTGGAAGGCGGCCTTGGTCCTTCATCGCTGACCCTGCGGGGGGGGGGGGGAGGGTGGGGGCTGTCCCGAGGGATCCGCTCCTTCTGCCGCTTGCACCTTGGTGCTCGGGTTCAGACTGGAGGGTGACTCCAGCCCCGGGCGGTCGTGGGCCGGGACTTGCTCTCAATCCGCCGGAACGCTGCTCTTTTGCAAGTCAGTGAGCAGCAGTGATTTTGATGGTTTTCTCTCACGGTTACCCCAATTTCCACAATATTTTACAGCGCAAAAATTGACCATTTTAGCGCTTTCTAACAGGTAAGAACGTACGTGTTTCGTGTGTTACTAGTGTATGCCCGAAGCTGCCTTGTCCTCCAGAAGGATTGAGCTACTCCGTGCATCATACCCTTTGACCTGATGACCTTGCGTGCAACACCCCTATTCCACTAGTGGAAACATCCTCTCCAAATCAACTCAGGCCAGGCCTTTCTTTCGTGGAATTGGAATTGAATGGCGGGGTGGACTCGATGGGCAGAATGGTGTAGGAAGGAACTGCAGATGCTGGTTTAGATAGACACAAAATACTGGAGTAACTCAGCGGGACTGGCAGAGAAGGAATGGCTGACGTTCAAGACTGAAGAAGGGTCTGGCCCAAAACATCACCTATAGGGTGATTTCACCAAATGTCAAATGAGCGTAGATCCCCCCTCACGTGACCGAAAATTTTAACTGGAGGACATATGTCAGTTCGGTACGTTAGTAAATGGGGAAACACACACTTTCCCACCCGTTAAAAACATGGAAAACGGCCGATTTTTGAGCTGTGCTAGTCGGGGTGACCGTGAAGCACAGCGACCTAAATTTTCAGGCAAAAAAAAAGATAGAAAGTAAGGTAATTACAAGAGGGAACTGAAGGTAGAAAACAGCGGAAGTGAACAGCCGACATTTGCCGTGGAGATTTAAAGATCCAAAATATCGGGAATTATCGCGTTTGCTCGCTGAATTTCATCAAAAGTAAGTTAATAATGCCTTACTTTTGATGAAATTCAGCGAGCAAACGCGATAAATCTCCACGGCAAATGTCGGCTGTTCACTTCCGCTATTTTCTACCTTCAGTTCCCTCTTGTAATTACCTTACTTTCTATCTTTTTTTTTGCCTGAAAATTTAGGTCGCTGTGATTCACGGTCACCCCGACTAGCACAGAAAATTTCAGCTAAAAAACCGGCCGTTTTCCATGTTTTTAACGGGTGGGAAAGTGCGTGTTTCCCCATTCACTAACATGTACCGAAATGACATATGTCCTCCAGTTAAAATTTTCGGTCACGTGAGGGGGGGATCTACGCTCATTTGACATTTGGTGAAATCACCCTATTCCTTTTCTCCAGAATTGCTGCCTGACCTGCTGAGTTATTCCAGCCTGGTTTTGTGTCTATCTTCGGTTTAAACCAGCATCTGCAGTTCCTTCCTGCACACTAGGAGATTTATTGCACCTCATATGTACTGATTGCTTATTTTATCTGCATTATTGCACTTCAATTGTAATTAATAATCCAATATCTTATGAACTTGCAAACCACTCTGGGCACTTGGAGCTCACCACGCCCAGCGTTTGCCTGCCTGTAAACATTGGTCAATGGGGCTGTTATGCGCAGCCTCCACCGAACGTTGTGTCAGCCCCGGGCCAGCGGGTTCTGCTACATAGTTGCTGCTACATCGCTGTTACAACATTTGCCTCTTCCCGGTTGCAGTTGCAGTTCTCGGACTTCCTGTATTTCCCCTCCCTTTCTCGGCAGGAATTGCATTAACACCTTTCTTTCCACCCGTCCCTTTCCACTTTTGGCTTGACAGAGACGTGGCAAAGAAGAGGCGCGGCTCCTTCTCGTATGTTTTGCATCCATTTTTATTTTCCAAATGCTTCATGTCTACTAACGGCGTGGGTCCGGGGCTGTAGGAACTAGACATTATAGACGTATATGTGTGTATGTGTATATATGTGTTGCCTTAGTGGTTTCAAATCTGTGCACGCGGCGATATTTGCATTTGTTGGACTTTTTGACGTGTGATTTAAAACTAATACCTTTTCGTGTTGCAAGTAAAACTTGGTTTCATTCTGTGAGGGGTTCATGATTGTTCCAGGCACTTATTCCAGAGGCTGGTAAGCCACACGCTTTTCCCCTGTGTACACTTTTTTGATGATAGACACAAAATGTTGGGGACCCTTCTTCAGACTCACTTTTTTTAAATTATGTTGCGAGGAAAACTACAGGAAAGGTTCCCCGGGCTGGTTCCTGACCTTGCGGGACTGCCTGTCGCACGAAGACTAACTTGGCTTCACTAGAACTTGGAAGAATGAGAGGGGGATTAGCTGAAACTTGGCTCGCCGGATTCTTGATTAGTACGGGTGTCATGGGTTATGGGGAGAAGGCAGGAGAATGGAGTTGGGAGGGAGAAATGGATCAGGCGTGATTGAATGGCAGAGTAGACTTGATGGGCCAAATGACCTAATTCTGATCCTAGAGCTTGTGATGTTTACCCTGAATGGGATGTACGTGTCGAGATGTATTTGATCAGTACGGGTGCCAGGGGTTATGGGGAGAAAGCAGGAGAATGGGGTTAGGAAAGAGAGATAGATCAGCCACGAACAAATGGGTGGAGGGTCAGAAGTGTATTGTATCATTATTACATGACCTCTGTTGGTCTGGCAAAATGGATAGCTGGCAAGGCTCTGGAGCCAAGGATGCTGGAAAATCGGTAGTGGACCTGTCCAGTTTTATGTATTCCCCTGAGGCCCTACCTCTGACAGAGCAACATCACTGCTGTGTGGAAGTTTAAACAACGTCTTGCTTCTAGGCTCAAAAGGATTGGGGTTTGAGTCCCAATCCTTTGGAGCCTAGAAGCAAGTGTTGTCAACTGAGCCAACATCTGCAAACATTGGGTCCTCTTGTTTAAAGATGCTAGGAGATCTTGTGATAAATATTTTAAGAATACTTTTCCCTTGTTCATATAACTCTTTGCCACAGAAGGCTGTGGAGAGCAAGTCAGTGGATATTTTTAAGGCAGAGATATAGATTCTTGATTAGTACAAATGACAGACGTTATGGGGAGAAGGCAGGAAAATAGTGTTGGGAGGGAGAGATAGATCAGCCATGATTGAATGGCGGAGTAGAATTGATGGGCCGAATTGCCTGATTCTACTCCTATCACTTATGAACTGGTGGAGCAGTGTATTCCTGTAAATCTGACATGGATGTTAACATGAGCTTTGTTAGAGATTTGATGTGTTGATTTTAATTATTTTTCTGAAAATAGGAAACCATTCTTATATATTTGGTTTAGATTTACAGCAGTGTTAGGGTGCATTTAAAATGACTTTAAAGGCGTCTAAATCTTTGCATTACATTATAAAAGTCAGCTTTCAAGTCTCAAGTTATATTTTGTTCTTGCATAATATTCACTTTCCATTGACATTTTTCATATGTCCTCTCATTTGAGACGACGTCTTTCATTAGAAAAAGTGTAGCATGAGTGACATTTCAGAACCATCAGAAGGCCACAAATGGATGGTTTGGAAAAGCCAAGTGATTTTTGGACCCGTTTACATGTAACTTGCAAACTGACAATTTCACTAAAAATGCGCTGCATTTAAGAATGCTTAGCTTTGAGAAAGATAATGACATTAAATCTGAGTGATCTCAAATTTGTAAGAAAATCTGCAGTGTACATCATTTAGACCCGTCATTTCTTCTTCTTCTTGGGAATGAAACATAAACCAAAGGAATAATTAGATATCAAGGCGGATATTGAGCAGCCAAAGTATAGCTGGCTTTTAAATTGCATTAGTCAGTCATATAGCACAGAAACAGGCTCTCGAGTCCATCATATCCATGCCAAACAATTTCCCGATCTATACTAATCACATTTTACTGCACAAGCTTCATCTATCTATTAGGACCGAGATGAGAAAAACATTTTACACACAGAGAGTGGTGACTCTCTGGAATTCTCTGCCACAGAAGGTAGTTGAGGCCTGTTCATTGGCTATATTTAAGAGGGAGTTAGATGTGGCCATTGTGGCTAAAGGGATCAGGGGGTGTGGAGAGAAGGCAGGTACAGGATACTGAGTTGGATGATCAGCCATGATCATATTGAATGGCGGTGCAGGCTCGAAGTGCCG